>NW_022103900.1:18035442-18054492 GCF_000313985.2 Echinops telfairi
TAAACCCTCAGTGCAACATTACATACCCGGCCTGCTCCTTCCTTTCCTCCTTTTCCCCTAACCCTCCTGAAATGTGGCCCCTTGATCTCAAATGGTTGATTATTATAATATGTGTGAACCTCACTAGTGCTATTGCTCTCTTATAGACCTACTGTTAGGCCGGAAATTCAGTCACAGGTGTGAGTTTCGTTCCGGAAATGAAATTTGACCAAGACTCATAGTCTCCGGGTTTCCGTCAGTGTCTCCTTAACCAGTAAACTTCGTCTGTTTTATGATTTTGAGTTTTGTTCCAAGTTGTATCCTATCCTATCCAGGACATTGTCGTGTGATCTCCTACAGAGAAATTTGCAGTGGCAGTGGAGCATTGACTAGTTCTTCGGGCCTCAGGGTGTGGTTCTATTTCTAACCACTCAGTTTTCTTTTCTGAAGACAACTAATACAACCATTATCTAACGAATTCTTGTAGAGATTTTCTATGGGTGTGTTTTTGTATGTAATTGTTATCCACTTATGGCACCATAAACGATACTTTCTTCTGTGTCTTACCTGAAAAGAAATAGGCATAGAAGGTAAAGTAAATAATTTATTTGTAGTCCTGACTTTCCTAGGAAATCACAGAGCTCTGAAGCTATGTGATGTCATCAACTGGTTTTCAACCTAAAAAAAATCTAGACTGACTGCAATGGATTTCAAAAGGAAAAAGAAAAAACGGGTAAAAGAATTGTCAGTCTTAGTTGAAAACAACGAAGTTGCAGAATTGTGGTAATAATTTCTTTTAGAAGAATGAATACAAGGCAAATCTCAAGGAGTTGGAGCTGAAAGAAATCCCAAATATCCAACTCTTCCAAGATGCTATTCTGTTCCATTCCCCCTCCCCCCGCCCTCCTCCCTTGAGTATATTTCCTCACACCCCTGGGTTCAACAATGTCCCACAGAAAGTCAAAAACTTTGAAGAGTTATAAGTGCTAATATAAATATGAAAAAAGTTCAAATATCAATTTTTAAAAAGCTTTATCTTTGTCCTACGGATAAGCAAATATTTATTTATAATTGCCAACATCATTGGAAAACGGGAAATTTTACACTATAGCTTAGAAATTATATTGCATTATGAGTTAAATAATATTATAAATCAGATTATATTATACATATGCCTTGAACTGGTGAATGTCAGCTCTAGCTATTTTCTCTACATACCCAGGCATGTGTGTAAAGCTCTATGTTTAAGGAGTTAATATCTATATCATGAAGAAGCAGTGGAAACTATCACAATGATCTTCAAGAGAGAAGTGCTTGCTATAGAATGCTATATAAAGATTTAAAAGCATGTGGTAACTATCGACATGGGATGATTTTCTCAACATATTGTCATATGCAAAAGCAAGTTGCAGAACAAAATGTATAGTGTAATCTCATTTCTAGGAGGAAGAAAATGCTCATCCAAAGTATGTACAGTATCCAAAAATATATATCCTGTATATAAAGCTATGTTGAAGAACATCTGACTTAATGCACACCTACATGTTAAAGCGGCCTGGTAAGGAGAGCAGGGTTTGTGAATCTATGTGTTTGTTGGCAGGAATGGGTGAAAATGAATGGAGATTTCAACTTTTCATTCTGTATATCTTGTTGTCATTGGAAATGCCTATAACTAGAATATATTTACAGATACTTAAATAAGTGAAGCTTTAAAATATATATACCATGGTTATTCTTAGACAGAACTGCTTCCATGGAGTGTAACGAAGCAATTATTTCTAAAACTGAGCCTAAGATAATTTGTATTTTCAGACTACAGTTGGAGCACCAAATATGAGATCATAGACAGTGAGGGGTATAATAGGCTTGCTCACCAACCACCCAACGTAGAATGAGGCTTGCCAGTGCACATGGTTTAGGAGAATGTCAAAGTCCTCATTAGAGCTGAAGCCGTGTGATAATGAGGAGATTTTGCTGACAAATGGCGCCAGCCCCATCATACTAAATTCTGCATGGCAGCAAGGGGTGTCAAGTTCTGGGCTGGACTTTCTCTCCGCTGCTGCAATCCTACTGAACTTTTGCTCTTTAACATACGAAAACGGTGACAGAATGAAACTCCCCTGGCATCATTAAAATTGTGAAACGGACTTACAGTTGTTTGGCCAATTTGTTGCACAAGAGCATCGTTAATCTTCTTTCTTCAAATTTCAGGAGAAATCGCTCGCTGCCCTAATACCACTGAGTTTTCTACCTCCTAGAAAGTTGATATCAGGACACTCTTTTTTTGTTTAAACACTTAGCCTTTTCCGCCTGGTTTCCTGCTTTACACAAACACCAGTGCCCAACAAGTATATTCCTCTCCTCTCAACCCCAAGCAAAAGCCAAACCCACAGTCATGGAATCGAGTTGGACTGGCGCTAACCTTACCAGACCATGGAGAACTGCCCCATAGGGTGTCCGAGGCTTTCCACCTTCAAGGAAGCAGATGGCTGCCTCGTTCTCCCGTGAAGCAGAGCAGTTACAACTCCCCACCTTTTGGTGAGCCACCGAGGGCTTTACCCAAGGCATCACCAGGGCTGTTGTCTTCACCTACAGCTTTTCTTTTTGTATATTCAAAACAATAATAAAAGCACAATGGCAAATGGCACATATTTCTTTGTAGTAACAAGGAGTCCATCACAGGGGGATGAAGACTACCGTGTAAAATGGCAGGTGGCATGCCCCAGTGAAAGGAGGTCATTTGGGTTAGTTCCAGCTGGTTAGTTACCATACAGGAATGCAAGTCCAGATTTTCAAAATTTTAAAGAGAAGCAAAAAAATTCTGATTTTTAGATGGGATCAAGCCTCAGCACAAATTCTGGTCCACCAGGTGGCTGCTTGGAACACAGATCTGAGGAGGTTCGTCACATTGTGACTCCATTCAGCAGGGAGAAGTTTGTCATAGTTTAGCTAGTAATGTCTGACCTTGGTGCAAACTAGGGATATGTGGTACCTGTACAGTTTGTTTGCTACCATCACATAGAATCTATACTATTAAATATAATACTTCCAGGATAGGCTCCTGGTTTTTGTCTCATTTCAATAGCATTCTATCCTGCCTCACGTGTGAGGACCATAAAGACGTCTGTTGTTTCCCACACATCTCCTTCGCTGACACTGCGCAGGGATGTGACTCTGGCAGTCCTCCTGCTCACCATTCAAGGCTCAGTTTGGATGCCATCCTATGTCTTCTCGCATCATCATTTATTTTGAAATGGAATCAGGCCCTAGTGTTTTGCTCATAAAAGTCCCCTAAAATATCTCCATCATAGCATTTATTTCATCTTAAAACAATCTGTTGCCACTTCTGAACTTGTAGCTTTCTATCCTTGACTATGTGTTTATTACATATGTATTGTTGCATAATAGATTATGATTAGTTATATGATTACATCCATGGTGTGCAATGACTGTTTAGTGTTTAACTTTAAATTTACTATGTTCTTCAGATCCTTATAATATTTACATATATTCATATTTAGGACCTTTTTCTTGTTGGATGAGTATTATAAGTTGCTTATGACCAAAGTAAGTGGGTCCATGGATGTGAAAAGGTGTTAAAGCAGAACTAGGCATAAGAAACGATCCTTGTTAAACTTCTACTTGTATGCAAGAGGGAAGTGAGGGTAAGAGCGGAGGGGGGCACTGGGGTTATGCTTGGTTCTGAAATTAGCCTGGTCTTAAATTCTGGTTCTACCACTTCTTATCTTATCTGTGTGAACATAGATGTGAGCACAGATTTTAGGTTTCAAAGAAGAAAAATAGGTTGCTCCAATGAGAGAATCCCTTGAATATTCCTGGTAGAAATATTACATATGGTAGTCACTAAATGTTAATTACTATAATAGGGTCTATAGTATGTCCCCAGGATACACAGGAGCTAGTGTCAGAGTCCGGAGAACCTGAGTTTTCTGAATTTCAATGTTGTTGCTTCACCGGTTTAACGGAATCTTGTCTTTTATGGCTGGCACTAGGTAGTTTGAATTGGCTCAGCCCCCAAGCACCTACTAAACCCACTGCCAGTCAAGTCCATTCTGATTGGCTTCCCTATAGCAAAGAGTAGAATTACTTGCTAAAATTTCTGAGGTTGTAAGTTATTTTTTTGATCATTTTATTAGGGGCTCATACAACTCATCACAATCCATACATACATCAATTGTGTAAAGCACATTTGTACATTCATTGCCCTCATCATTCTCAAAACATTTGCTCTCCATGTAAGCCCCTGGCATCAGCTCCTCACTTTTCCCCTCCCTCCCCGCTCCCCCACCCTCATGAACCCTTGATAATTTATAAATTATTATTTTGTCATATCTTGCACCGTCCGACGTCCCCCTTCACCCACTTTTCTGTTATCCGTCCCCCAGGGAAGAGGTTATATGTACATCATTGTAATCGGTTCCCCCTTTCCACCCCACCTTCGCTCCAACCTCCCGGTATCACCACTCTCACCATTGGTCCCGAAGGGCTCATCCGCCCTGGATTCCCTGTGTTTCCAGTTCCTATCTGTACCAGTGTACATCCTCTGGTCTAGCCAGATTTATAGGGTAGAATTGGGATCATGATAGTGGGAGGGTGGGGGTGGGGAGGAAGCATTTAGGAACTAGACTAGAGGAAAGTTGTATGTTTCTTAGGTGCTATACTGCATCCTGACTGGCTCATCTCCTCCCCATGACCCCTTCCGTAAGGGGATGTCCAGTTGCCTACAGATGGGCTTTGGGTCTCCACTCCGCACTTCACCTCATTCACAATGATATGATTTTTTTGTTCTGATGCTGTTTGATACCTCATCCCTTGGGTTGTAAGTTTTTATTGGAGCAGACTGCCTCATCTTTCTCCCACAGAGTGGCCGGTGAGTTTGAACCACTGACTTTGTGGTTAGCAGCATAATGTTTAGTCCACTGTACCACCAGGGCTCCTAAACATTTAATATGTGGTATTTCCTTATGAGGGTCTTTGGTAGAGCTTTTAAAAGTAAATGCTGGCTCCCCTAATAAAATGATTTAACAAAAAAAGTAAATGCTGGGTAAAGGAAACATGATTTTTAGGAAAAAAAACAACAATATTAGACTAATTGAATACCTGTTCAGTCTTTTGCTCATATGTAACACATTATGTCAAAAAGTATACATATGTCATGGAATGTATTTTGAATCAGGTTTGTGTGCAGTCATTTAAAATGAATAGTTCAAGGTGAACTGATGAAGAAACATCCCTGGTGATATCCTTTCAATGATATTTTGCTTATAAAATGGTGAGCATTTGTGAATCTGTGCTAAAATGATGTCCAATTACTTAAGTCTATGTTCATTGTGAATAGTGGAGAAAGTGGTCTTCTAAGTTGTGCCTGAATCATTATATCTGGCTAAAGTGCCTGCTTTTTTAATGGATTGTTCACTATTTTCATTAATTTGAAGAACCAAAGAGCAATTTACCACCGCAGTGGAGCAACCAATTATAGATCTCTTTCACTGCACATACAACATTCTGTTGATGTCATGTCTGGCAATCATTTCCACACCTTTCCTAGAATATCCCTCTCTATTATGTCTTCTGGCTTTTACTTTGTATTCTTCTATACTCCTTAGAAATGGATTAATTGTATTATTATGCTTGTGAGAAAAAATATAAAAGCTATGATGAAATTCCTTTGTATAATTTCAGCTTTGGAGCTGACAAAAATTGTTCATTTTCTGAAAATAATATTGCTTACTTATAGAGTCAGGTCAATGTACAAATTTGAATACTCTTTTTTAAAGAACATATGTTATTTATACAAAGATGAGGCTGACATGGATCTATTTTTGTATGATAATGTTAAGCAAAGGGATTTTCTTATTTCTGTTCTGTGCAATTTTGAATCGTGTGCGTGTGTGTGTGTGTGTGTGTGTGTGTGCATGCTTATTCTGAGACAGACAGAAGCAATGACTGAAGTTTGGGACCAGGATGCAGAGCAATTACTTCTTGATTTTTAGGCTTGCGTTTCCTAAACATTTTCAAGAACTCATTAAGGTCAGGGGAGAATCTCATTACAGTCAAGGAGATCCAGGAAGGGAGCCCACCTTTTAGATCTTGGGGTCCCAGTGATCAAGGATTTAGTGAATAAATAGACTCCCATTATTAAATGGGGATAGCATTACACCAAGATTTTCAGTCTGTGGCTTTGAATCTGAACTATCGAGACTTAAATAAGTCTAAGAGGATTAGTTATCTTTGTTGAGCACTCAGGGTCATGGTCTCCCGGAACAGTGCAGTCAATGGGTATAATAGAGTTCTTAACGTTTACATTCTATCTTCTGCTGTGGTGAGTAGTAGCTGAGGTCTTGAAAAGTTAGGAGCAGCAATCTACGATAAAACTATCAGTCTCTGTTCATCTGGAATGAAAGATAAAGAAGTAGACCCAAGATCAGAAAAGGAACTGGACTATAGGGTTAATTGTCTGTAACACAAGAACTACTCACTCTTCCACCTTAAGAAGGAGATGTTGCTATCTTTGAGCCCATGGTTTCAGTCACTGTGTTAATGCATTGAAAGGAAGATCTTCTTTTTGGCTGACTCTCAACCAAGCATGATGGTCGTGGTATATTTAATATTCTGCCCTAACTCCACAGTGCTTTGAAGCACTCCATAAGGTCTTCAGTGGCTGTGTCCTCTGAAGCGAGCAGCTGATTCCTCCTTGGTGTCTGTTCTTAGTCTGGAAGCTCTGTTGAAACCTGTTTACTTTGGGTGACTCCGCTGGCATTGGAAATACCAGTGATGGGACACCAATTGAAATGTTTCAACAAGCCGGTGAAGCCCTGGAATCACTTACTCGTCTATGCCAGAAAATATGGAAGACAGCTACTTGGCCAACTGATCAGAAGAGATCCATATTTGTACCCACTCCAAAGAAAGGTGTCCCAACAGAATGCTCAAAAGATAGGACAATATCACTAATATAATATGCAATTAAAATTTTGCAGATCATCCAACAATGATTGTAGCAATATGTTGACAGGGATCTGCCAGATTCAGGCCAGATTCAGAAGAGGATGAGGAACAAGGGATATCATTGCTGATGTCCGATGGATCTTGGCTCAAAGCAGAGAATGCCAGAACTGTGTTTACTTGTATTTTATTGACTATGCCACATCATTCACCTGTGTGAATAGTAACAAACTATGGATAACCTTGATTGAGATTCCAGAACAATTCATTTCACTCATATGGAAATTGTACATGGATCAAAAGGCAGTTGTACAAACAGAACAAGAAAAGTGTGCTTCAGGGTTGTATCCTCTTACTATACATGTTCAATCTGTATGCTGAGCAAATCATCAGAGAAGCTGGACTATATGAGCTGGACTATATGAGAAGAATATGGTATCAGGATTGAAGGAAGGCTTACTATAAATTTGTAATATCCAGATTACACAATCTTGCTTGCTGAAAGTGAGAAGAATTGAAGCACTTGCTTATGAAGGTCAAGGATTTCAGCCTTCAGTATGGATTGCATCTCAATGTAAAGAATTCCAGAATCCTGAAAACTGGACCAATAGTTAACATCACGATAAATGGAGAAAAAATTCAAAAGTAGTTATGGATTTGTCATTGATTTGTCTACAATCAATGCTCATGGAAGCAGCAGTCCAGAGATCAAATGGTAGGTTGCGTTAGGTAAATCTGCTGCACAAGCCCTCTTTAAAGTATTGAAAAGCAATGTTACTTTGAGCACTAAGGTGCCCCTGACCCAAGCTATGGAATTTTCCATTGCTTCATATGCAGGTGAAACTTGGACCTTGAATAAAGACTGAAGAAGAATCAGTGCATTTGGAGTGTGGTGCAGGAGAAGACTATTGAAAAAACCATGGTCTGCTAAAAGGACAGGGAGGGTAGAGGGAGAGTGGGTAGGAAAGAGGGAACCAATTACAAGGAACTATATGTGACCACCTCCCTGGGGGACGGACAACCGAAAAGTGGGTGAAGGGAGACGTCGGACAGGGCAAGATATGACAAAATACCAATATATAAACTATCAAGGACTCATGAGTGAGGGGGGAGTGGGGAGGGAGGGGAAAAATGAGGACCTAATGTTGGGGGGTTAAGTCGAGAGAAAATGTTTTGAGAATGATGTACAAATGCGCTTTACACAATTGATGTGTGTATGGATAGCGATAACAGTTGTATGAGCCCCTAATAAAATGGTTTTTTTTTTAAAAAAGGACAGACCTATCTATCTTGGAAGAAGTACAATGGCGAATATTCTTTAGAGGCCAGGTCTTACATTGAAGATGTTTTCAGGAGAGGCCAGTTCCTGGAGAAGGACATGATGCTTGGTAAAGTGGTGTGGCAATGAAAAAGAGGAAGGCTCTCAGCGAGATGGATTGGCACAATGGCTGCAGCCATGGGCTCAGGCACAGGGAGAACTGTGAGGGTGGCGCAGGTCCTGGCAGTGTTTGGTTCTGTTGGGTATAGGGTTGCTCTGGGTCAGAACTGACTCAATGACACCTAACAACAAGAATAACAACAACATCATAATGCTGATGTGTCCTTCTCAATGTTCCTTACTCATGTTGCATGCAGTTGAGGTAATTGATAATACCATGGGTTGGGACAGACACACTGTAGTCCTCAAAGTGACATCTTTACCTTTTGAACACTTTAAGTAAGTTAATTTGCAGCAGATTTCCCCCAATGCATTACCTTTGTCAGACCAAAGGAGCAGCAGTTGTTGTAAAGCATAGATATGAAGGTGGGTGGTCAGAGAGATGAAATCAGCTGAAGGGAAACTAAAAAAGAAAGAATGAGAATGTCGATACGATGTAAATGATTATGCCACTGATCATTATGCCTAGAAACTATGGAGTGGGAGTGTGTTTTGCTGTATATATTTATATACACACACACACACAACCCCACGAGGCTATGGAAGAGATGAACACAACGTGCAAAAATGGAATGCCTTGAAAGGTATTTGAAATTGGGATGATAAAGACAAACAAACAAAGAACCTTAGAGATGGGATATGTCTGAAAGAGCTAAGAGTAACCATGGGAAATAAACTTACCTTACCTGAGTACATCATTGTTCTGAAATGGTGAACAGGGGTCAGAGGGGTTGCATGCTCATATGATGATTGACATATTAATAACCTTTTTAATGCTCTTTGTCCTATTAGAAAAATTGAAACGACATAACTAATAGTTATCATTAGATGCATTTATTGAGCCCTTGCCAGTTTACAAGGATCCATTTCAAATATTCATGGGCTAAAAAATGTATAATTTTATAAAGTTCCTTCCTTGTGTCTGGTGAGACCAATTGATTTCCCTTCTGGCTAGTCAGAAAAAGCCTTAGTGGTACAGTGGTTAAAGAGCACAGAGGATAACTGCAAGGTCAGTGGTTCCAGCTTACCAGCTGCCCTTTGTGAGAAAGATGAGGCCATCTGTTCTAGAAAGATGTAGAGCTCTGGACACCTTAGCATGTGCTTCTACTCTGTCCTTCAGGATCATTATCTCAACAACAGTGATGGTGGTGTTACACAGGGGAGGGAGGGCTTTAGATGAAGAAAACATGGAGATAAAAAAATATTCATGATTTTATACTGATTAAGGGCAAGCACTTAAGCTAGTGGGGGGCAGGTAGACTTCATTTAAATAATCTATGAAATAGGAGAGTTAATTGCCTGATATGCTTATGGTAGAGATACCTGATACTATGTGCCAGATTGGACTACATCCCAGTGTACAAAAAGTACCATGAATAATATCTATTCTTGATAGTGCCACAGAAGGGGCCTAAATTGTTTGCAGTTAGGATATGATCTAAAGATTAGATAATTACTTGAACTAAGAATTCTGCAAATATGATATTTGCATTAAATGCTAAGAATTAAAAAGAAAGAAAAAAGAAAAGCCAAATAAGCAATAGAACTATAGAGGTCTTTTTGTGTGTGCTACATAATGTATAGATATATTAGACATGCAAAGCTTTAGGAAACGAAACGGATGCCAAGATCCCCACAGTTATTCTTACTTCACCCCTGTTTTTTGCAAGGCATTTGGAAGGATTCTCATTTCTAAAGATTTGAAAATGTTCATCAATAGAGTACATTTTTGGTTGTCTGGAGGGAGTCTAGTTTTCTGCACCCTTGGAAATCTAGAACTGGGAAAAGTATAAATGGCACCGTGTGTTTTGTCTACCAACAAGTAAAAATGAACCCTTGTACTAGTTGGGATAAATACTATGGACAAGGGAAAAGATTCCAAGATTTTCTCTGATTCGGTACTGATTGGTCAACAGCAACAACAGCAAGATTATTGCAGATGCCAGCTCTCAGAGGGACAGAGAATGGGAGTCTACCTTAGGAAAAACCAACCAACAAAGAAAACAAACAAACAAACAAACAAACAAACAGTCTATGCGTGGGGAAGATAATTCAGGAGATGGTTCTGGGAAGACAATATAATCTGTTGGCATTTTAAGAGATTATTTTAACTAAGTTTGCATAGCTCAGTAATTATAAGATTTAAAAAAATCATTTTTAATGTTAATACATCTTTGGCTCATTCAAGGACACATGGTCTGGGTATGAAGTATTTCGGTCAAAAAGAGAGTGTGCAGAAACGGAATCAGATCAAGAAAAGAGCCTAGTGATATTTATCAACCCACAGAGCCACTGTTGTTTCTTAGAAAACAACATATTAAGTCAGTGCGTGCCCTGGGACCCTGAGTGTCTGATCACCACGGAGAGTGCCGAACGTCAATTGGGATCTGAGTGAAAAGTAGTGCTTGCTTTAGTCTCTTTCCATCGGTCTTTCCATTTTTGGTGGCTGGACCTCATTGAAAATTTGGTAAGGAATAGATTTATACTTCTTAGAATAATAGTTTGCCTACATGTGTAAACGCAGTCATTTGGGGACTGGTCATCTTTTTTTCTGAAGTTAGAGGTGGTGTAGAGAAAATGGAAGCAACATAAATAAAAACTAATGGGGCTATTAATGAGCTAATCATTCGCTAATTATGCTAGTACTATCTATTAACCAAAATACTATCTACTCAACTAAAATACTCACTGCCACGGAGTCAATTCCGAGTCAGAGTGACCCATGAGGAGGGATGGGTCACTTTCCCTGTGAAAGATGAAGCTTTCTGATCCAGCAAAGATTTACAGTTTCAGGAATTCCAAGAGTCGTTCTCCTCTGGCCTGCAGGGTCACTATATGTCAGAATTGACAGGTGTCAAGCAGCATAGTGCACAGGACACTCATTATTTACTAGGTAAGCTAAGCTGTTGTTTGACTTTAAGAAGACATCAGAGGACATTATTGGGTTAAGATGAAAAGATTATCTCGTGGCAATAGTTTTGGGCCTTTATACGGCCTTCTTGGCTCCAGTCAGTCTGGATTCCAACTGTATAGCAGGATTCTTAAAGGTTTTCAAAGTCAGTTTTGAATTAACTATAAGGCTGGCCTGTGGGAGCATTAAAAATTAAGAAGCACCACCACACAACTTATTGGATGTCTGTTTTAGAACCGTATATCCAGATATTATTATCCACAAGCTTAGTTTCAATTATACCCAGAATACGAAGATGGCACTTACATTTTTATGTCCAGGCAAGACCTCTCCTCTCCTCTAAACTCTAGTTCTATATACCTACTTACAACTCTCCTTGGTGTCTCATGGCCATTTCAAACCCAGTAGCCAAAGTGGAATTCATACACATAGAACCTGACTGTACCCAATGGGCCTCTCTGAGTAGAGGACTTTGTACTATAAGCTATAAACATCAGAACCCTAAACAATATCCCTGAATCCTTCCTCTCCATCTTTTCTGATTCTTTCACACACCACAATCCTCTGCTCCGCATGTCTCCTGCCACTCATTTGGTTCTCACTAGCATCGTCTTTTATCTGGACAACTGTGTTATCTTCCCAACCAGAGACCCAAATTTCACCTAAACATTCACAGGGCACTTTAGTTTTCTGCTCAGCAATTGACCCAGATTTTGTTTTGTAGCAGTACTTGCACATCCCTCGATATAACAGCAATCTTCCTGTGTCCTCCCAGGATCCTGCTCCTCCTTTCCTGCCCTTTCCTGTCTTCTGGGATCTCTTTTTGGGCAAATGCTGCCATTTTGGTCTCACATGCTGGACCGCTCTAAATATTACGTTGGTCCTGAGTGTAGCTGCTCTCTTTAGAAATCTGTCTGCTTTGACTGCAAGGTGTCCCGGGTGACTTCAATGCCAGGTTTGAAGTCTTAAGGGTCATCAACTCAGGAGTTCCACCAGTTTATAGAAGACCAGTAAGTTTGGTCTTTTCTATAAATTTGAATTTTATTACACATTTTTTCCCCTAACATTCTGTCCAGATCCTAATCCCAGTAATCAATAGTGATAGTTGGGTATCAACTAGTTCTTCTGATCTCAGGGTAGTTGAGGCAGTAGTTTGCATGGTCCATGGGACTAATAGTTTCTTTGACTTTTTGTTTTTGTTTTTGTTGTTTTTCCCCTCTTGATGGGAGTATACCAGGACTTTCACCTTAAATGTCTCATTAGCTTTTAAGAGTTTAGGAGCTGCTGGTGCATCGGACTGAGATCTGCAGTTTGAAACCACCACCAGCTCCTTGGGAGAAGCATGGGGCTTTCTATTATTGTGGACAGAAACCCACAGCGGGGCACCATGATTCAGCATTGGCCCTGTGGCAGAGAGTGAGTTGATATTACCACAATAGTGTGGAAAACATTGTTTTCATGAACAGCTACCTTATGGAAATTGCTTTAGCTGTCCGTCAAGACTATGGCCCTAAGCCCCCAAGCCCAGGGATAAATTCCCACAGTGTTTGGTTATGGCTAAGACATTTTCATTACTTTGTTCCTTGTTTCTGCTGCTACATATATGATATATTGACAGCAAATACAAAGGCATAGGTAGACATAGCCCCAGTATAGTTGTGCATTTATTCTCTTTCATGACTAATACCTGTTCAGGTTACATGTTCGCTTATGGATCCACCTGGAGATTATTGTTTCCTATGACTGATCCTATCAGACTGTGTGTTTACTAAAGCTGTCTGCATCTCTTGTACACTTCTCAGTGGCTTCCTTTGCCTTAGGGGTGGAGTATTTTGTCTTCCCTTTCAGCCAAATTAATACATGTTTATTATGTAGTTCCACATTTGTCTGTCAGTTTGTCATATTGTGATGGCTCACGTATGTTGCTGTGATGCTGGAAGCTTTCACTGGTCTTTCAAATGCTAGCAGGGTCACCCAAAGCGAATGGGTTTTAGTAGCTTCCAGATGAAGAACAATCATTGAAGAAGAACTCAGCACCCCACTTCAAAAGAAATAGCCACTGAAAATCTGATAGCATAGCTTGGAAACATTATCAGATCCTGCAGGCCTGAAGAATGGACACAGAACATTGTTGAAGATAGTGCTGGAGGATGGGACCCTCAGGTTTGAGGGCACTCAAATTGTGACGGAGGAGGAGCTGATTCCTCAGAGTGGAGTCCATCGCGGTGAGGTGAGTTGGGAGCCTTTGGGATCTTCATCCCCTGATGGGGCACAACACAAGCTATGGAGAAGCAGCTGCGAAGGTCTGCTAATGATTGGAACCTTGAATGTGTGAAGTATGAACCTAGGAAAGGGAAAGTCATCAAAAATTAAATGCAAAGCATAGAGATCGATATCCTAGGTATCATGAGCTGAAATGGACAAGTGTTGGTCAGTATGAATCAGAAAATCTTGATTGGCTATGCTGAGAATAACACAATCAAGAGGATTGGCACTGCATTCATTGACAGAAAGGACATTTTAAAATCAACCCTGAAGCACAGTGCTTTCTGTGTTAGGATTATAGTGATCAGCCTTCATGGAAATACAATCAATATAACTATAAGTCAAATTTATGTAACAACCACAAAAGTTTGTGACGAAGAAATAGAAGAAATCTACCAACAATTTCAGTTGCAAATTGATAATATTGGTAATCAAGATGTATTGATAATTATTGGTGATTGGATTGCAAAAGTTGGAAACAAAGAGGAAGGAACAGAAGTTGGAAAATTTGGTGTTGGTGATAGAAATGAAGTAGAAGATCACGATAGAATTTTGTAAAACCAATAACTTGTTCATAACAAATACATTTTTCATTAGCACAAAAGGTGACTTTACACAAAGACGTGTGTCATCCAGATGGATTACGCAGACATCAAACTGACTGTGTCTCTGGAAAGAGGCAAAGGAGAAGCTCAGTGTCAGCAGTGAAAACCAGGTCAGACACTGACTGTGGAACAGACCATCAATTGCTCATATGCAAATTCACATTAAAGACGAAGAAAATGAAAATAAGATCACGAGTACCAAAATACAACCTTGAATCCATCACACCTGGAACTTATGAACATCTCAAGAACAGATTTGCTTGAACACAAATACCAGAAGACCCGATGAGCTATGGGAGGACATCAAGAGCACCATACACAAAGCATGCCAAAGGTCATTAAAAAAGACAGGAAGGAAGAGAAGATTAAAATGGATGTCAGAAGAGACTCTGAAACTTAATCTTAGAGTAGATAAGGCAAATGGAAGAAATGAGGTCAATGAGCTGAACAGTAAATTTCAAAGAGTAGCTTGAGAAGTAAATTACTATAGTTAAATGTGCAAAGACCTAGAGGTAGAAAACCCAAAGGAACAACATGTTCAGCACATCTTAAACTGAAAGAACTCAAGAAAAAATGCAAGCCTTGAGTTGTAATATTAAAAGTTTCCCTAGGCAAAATATTGAATGATGCAGGAAGTATCAAAATAAGATGGAAGGACTACACAATCATGGTGCCCAAAAGAACTATTTGACATTCCAGCATTTCAAGAGGTCACAAATGATGAAGAACCAATGGTGCTGAAGGAAGAAGTTCAAGCTGCACTGAAAGCATCAGCCAAAGACAAGGCTCCAGGAATTGATGGAATATTGATTGAAATGTTTCAACAAGTCGATGAGGTACTAGAAGAACTAATTCATCTATTACAGGAAATTTAGAAGACAGGTACTTGACCAATTGATTGGAAAAGAATCATATTCGTACCCATTCTAAATGAAGGTGACCCAATAGAATGCTCAAATTACAGAACAATATCATTATTATTGATATAGTTAAAGTTTATTGTGCCAACTTGCCTGATAAACACATGTGGGGTTAATTGAAGGGTGGACAGATAAGTGGCCCGGTGATCCTCGCCTTTCTAGCTCTCGGGTCTCTTGCTTTGTGATGGTCGGACCAGGGTGCAGCTGCCTTGGTCAATTCCCTGCTTCAGCTGGCAAAGCTCACTTCCTGCGAGACATCCCCAGGGAGAAGCCATATGGGCCTACCCCGATGCAGCCCTGGGTGCTGGAGCAGCCTTGTGGAGATCCCTGCCAGCACTAAGATGCTTACACACTCACTGATTTGGCTTTCCTCCTGCAGTCGGCATCATTGTGTGGGTTTTGTGAGATGGAGGAGGACTTTGTGGATTGGTGTAGGACATATGGGTTAATGTTGGACTTGTGGGCTTGGGCAGCACTGGGTTGGGATGTTTTCTTGATGTGCACTTACCCTTTATATAAAACTCTCTCTTAAACATGAGTTTCTATGGATTTGTGTTTCTAAAGTACCCAGACTAATACAATTATCATATGCATAAGATAAATTTTGCTCATCCAACCATAATTGTAGCAGTTCATTGACAGAGAACTGTCAGAGGTTCAGCCTGGATTCAGAAGAGGACATGGAACAAGGGACATCATTGCTGATGTCACGTGAATCTTGGCTCAAAGCAGGGGATACCAGGAAGAGGTTTACGTGTGTTTTATTGACTATGCCAAGACATTTGTGTGGATCATAACAGAAGATGGATATCCTTGAGAAGAATAAGAATTCCAGAACATTCAATGTGCTCATGTGGAACTTATACAAGGATCAAAGGGCACTTGTACAAATAGAACAAGAGAATGCTACATGGTTTAAAGCCAGGAAAGGTGAGCTGCAGGGTTGTATCCTCTCACCAGATTTATTCAATCTACATGCAGAGCAAATAACCAAAGAAGCTGGATTATATGAAGAAGAATGAGGCATCAGGATTGGAGGAAGGTTTATTAACAACATGCAATATGCAGATGACACAACCTTGCTTGCTAAAATTGAGGAGGAATTGAAGCACTTGCTGATGATGATCAAGGATTGCAGCCTTGTAAGGAAGACCCAAATCCTGACAACTGGACCACTAGATAATCATGCTACATGGAGGAGGAGGTCACATACGTCCACCTCTATTGCTGTTCATTACAGTGCCCCACATCAATCTTAGGCTTTCTACATTTTTCTTTATGCTTCCTCTCCTGATGTTCCTTATACAAATGAATGTCAAGGGGTTGGTCCTCTAGTTATTAATTAAATTCTACTCTGATGTCTTTCCAATGTGTTAACTATCTCTAACATTTTAGTGTTTATCGTAGAGTTTTTATAATTGCTGCTTTTGTTTGAATTCTAATTGTCTTCTTAGTTATTTATCTGCTTTGGCATTGTTTTCCTGAATTGTTCTAGATTATTGTGTATAATTTCTATGTGTTTGTTGGTGATTTTCTTGATCTCCGGGTGGTATTAAGTATGACTTAATCTTCTGATAGCTTATCAGGGAGTTGCATGACCATTTCTTACTCTAGGGAGTTTATTTTTTTAAATGTTCGTTCCTTGTTTGGGGCACCTTGGTTGGTTTCTTGGTGTACTTTGAAGCTGTCTGCTGTCTGTGAAGAGGAGGCCTGGTCTTTTAGTGGCTATATTTCTGGCTGTTCACTGCAATGTCATCAGTTTGAAACCACCAGCCGCTTCTTGGGAGAAAGACCAGGCAGCTGCAGTCTTGGAAAGAGGTCCAGTCTCAGAAACGCTATGCTTTTGACAGGAGCAGTCATACCCTGTCCCAGAGTGTTGCTGAGTCCGAATCGACTTGATGGCAGTACGTTTGTGAGTTTTATCCGTATACGAGACATCTTGGTGTTATTGACTTTCTTTGTTGGTTGTATGTTGTTTTGTTTCATGTTGATTTTAGGTTTAGCTTTGCTGTGGTATGTGTGTGGGTGGATAGGGGTGGGTGCAAGTTTGCTTGCTAGTTTGGTAGCACTGGAGTCGTCTCCACCTCTCTTGAGCGGGTAGAGTAATGGGTGGGAGTAAGGATGTGGGCCTTTGTTTGCTGGTCAGGCAGAGCAGCTGTGGGTGGAACATTCTCTGTCAGTGATTCAGTGATGCAGGAGTGGAGAGTGGCTCTTTCCTGTTACGTAGAGCAGTAGGTATCAGGTGGGGCAGGTGTGGTTGAGTCATGAGTACACATTGTCCATCTTGCTTCACTTTGGATTGATTTATACTCTGCTCTGTCTAACTGGAGAGTCCATGAAATTGACTTCTCCTTATCTATGTATACTTACCCCCCCATCCTCCCATGTCTCAAAGTGGTCATACTGTGTTGGATCTCTACTCTGTTTCACCTCTTGATTGCTACTATCATTCTGTTTCTTTGTCCAGTTGATGTCTAATCTAAATCCTTATCCTCCCATTTGATACTCAGAGTTGTAGGATTATCATCGGTACTTGATTCGCTTGGTTTCTGAGGTCGTAGTTGTAGAGAGACTTGGAGGAGGGTGTCACCAGGATACTGTCTTGTCTCCTTTCCTCCTCTCTAATCATAAGCTCTTTTGACACACTTCCTAAGGTAAACCTTCCTTAACATCTCTGATAACTTCATTGCACTATAGTTTTTACTATAATAATTTGTATTTACTCTTCCAACTGCACAATGCAATTTAATAAATCATGTAACAAGTTATTTAAAATATGCCTATTTTTGGGTGGGACATGACATAGTGGTTATGTGTTAGTGGGCTTCTAACCGCAGGGTCAGCCTTTCAAAACCATTAGCCGCTCTGCAGGAGAAATCTGTGATGTTCTACTCCCATAAAGAGTTACAGTCTTGGAAACTCACACGGGCAGTTCTACTCTGTCCTATAGGGTCTCTATGAGTTTGCTTTGACTCAATGACAAGGAGTTGAAGTGAGTTTTCTATTTTTCACAGTATACACTGTCTGGCATAGTGCTTACACATAGTAGGTGCTATACGAATTAAATAAGTGAATAATAGATTATGAACCACGTGAATGAGTTGCCCTAAATAGCCATGTGGTTTTTACCTCATGGAAATTGAAATTTAATTTTGCTAGCTATTCTCATTTCTTGACGGGAGAAATCAATTAAAAACATGAATTTTAATAAAAGTTAGAAGAGAAGAAAATGGACATTTACATTTATTGAAGGCATACTGTATACCAAAAACAAACCCACTGCTTTTGAATCAATTCTGCCATATAACAGCCCTAAAGGTCAGCGTTGAACTGCCTGCAGGACTTGGAAGGGCATAAATCACTGCCACACCTTTCTCCCACAAAGCAACTGGTTGATTGATTCCAACCACCACCCTTCAGTTAGCAACCTCATGCATTATACTCCATGCATGATGTATGAGGGGACTTCACAAAGTTTGTCAGAAAATAAAACGAAAAGATAACGGATTTTTTCCATGAATATTTTGAACTGCCTTGTAATATAATTTTCATAATTTCTCAGTGATAATTGATGGGGAAAACTGGAGAATTAAAGCAGAAGTAACTTGAACCTAGTAGCCCAGTTATCTAATGGCAGAATGTAGCAATAATTCCATGGACTCGATAAAATAAATCTACTCTCTCCAAACAACAAAATTATCTTCTTATGCTTTCCCCCCACCTCCATGCTCCTACCTCTCTCTTCTATGAACTCAACAAAATAAATCTACTTTCTTCAAATAATAGAGCCAAATTAATTTTTTATGTTCTCTCTCTTTCTCTGTCATTGAATCAATCTCAACTGAGAGCACATAGAATTGCTCCCTAGAATTTTAAGGATGGTAAAACTTGATGGGAACAGACAGTCTCATTTCTGTGCCCACAGAGTGGCTGGTATATTTGAACTGCTGACCTTTCAGTTAGCAG
>NW_022103900.1:18057755-18059843 GCF_000313985.2 Echinops telfairi
CACTGCCACCATTCCCTGGTTGCACTTTTGTTCTTTTTGTTGGTTGCTACCGAGTCATCCCATGCCTGATGGGGAATCCATGTGTTAAAGGAGAAGAACTTCCATTGAGGATTTTCATGGTTAAATTTTACAGAATGAGTTCACCAGGCCTATCTTCCCCTGGGTGGGCCTGAACTGCTGACCACTGGCTTAGCAGTTGATCACAAACTACTTCTATCATGCAGACTCCTGTTGGATGTTTAAGGACCATTAAAACAAAGAAAGAGGTTAGGCCTTTAACCTGGAGATACTACTGAGCTATTAAAGGGGGATAATAGCATTAAGATCATGTTCAGAATTCTCATAAGCCATGAGATTACCATTGACTGAGGCTTTCTAGGTGTTCCACGTTCAGTAACATTTTCTATACGTAGGCCATCCAATTCTCCTTGTAAGCAGGAGTGGTAGTTACAAATACTCGCTTCACTTTACCGATTGGGAAGTTGGGGGTTCGTGCCCTTAAGTAAGACAGACTGCTAGTGCTAGAAGTCACATGTCTTAGATCTTAGATAGTGTTCAGTGATCTGGCACATTTGTCCTATAAAAATATTCCTCTGGCTAAAGGTCAAGAACAGGTTGAAGGAGAGTGGGCCTCAAGGAGGAGGACCAGTTAGGAGACATTTTGCGAGAAAAAAAAGATGATAAACAGAAGTAGGATAATGACAAAGAGGGCAGAAAAGGGCAAAGGAACTTGACCATTTGTAAGAAGGATAGGAACTGCTGACCAGATGTGAAGACCACGTGAGGGAAGAGAGAAGGGAAACGACAGGGTATTTGGCTTGAATAGTAACGATTTCTGAGGCAAGAGAAGGGGAAGTACAGTAAGGGTGAGGAGCAAGCTCTTCTTAGGTATGTGGGTTTGGATCACCTGTGGACTACTTAGGTAAAGCTGATGCTCAGACTGGAGTTCCTGGGTAGTGTAAACAATTAAACACATTCAGTTGCTAACCAAAAGTTCAGATGTTCATCCAGAGGTACCTGGAAGAAAGGTGTGGTCATCTACTTATGAAAAAAATTGGCCATTGATAACTTTACACAGCGCAGATCTACTGTGACACACATGGAGTCACCATGCGTTGGAATTGACTGGATAGCAAATGCTTTCGCTTTGTCTTGTTCTGCTGGAGTTTAGAAATAAGATCAAGGCGAGCGCAGAACACAGAAATGAAAGTTCAAGTCGTGGAAATGGATGGGAGAGATCACGTAAGGAGCTTGACACAGAAATGAGCTGGTGTAGTTATTCTAGAAGCACGTCCATAACTGAAACTTACATGCTCTTTTACCTTTTCCACTCTCATACTCGCCCCCAAGCACAGTGGCATTTTCCAGGTGCTACGTGATGTAGACAAGGCCGCCATCACTCTGAAGGCTAATGCAATGTGTGCTGGTGTCACCCCTTGTTTGAAAATGTCCTCACTTTTAACTCCTAATATGGTAAATACCGACAGCCATAGACTTCCTAAACATAAGTCATTAGGTGTCTCCCCAAAATTTGTAAACAGTAAAATAGTCCTGGTTCCTAGAAAGTTTCCAAACCAGCATGCTAGAGAAGTTGACCTTGATTCTGTAGGCCAGGTAGTTAAGAAAATCCAAGCAGAAGATTTCTAGGACCTGAACTATGCAAACATGAGAATGACAGTGGACAACCAAAAGAAAAAGAAATGTGACTGAAAAAAAAATGGTTCTATTAAAGACAAGAAAAGAGCAGGCGCTGGAGTTGGAACTGGAGTTAGAACAATGCGGAGAAAAGGTCTCGCTTCCATTGCCAGCACATGAACAATGGTCCTTGGCATCCATCTGCTAACACTGTCCAATAGATGGGTAATGACAGGCATGGTGCAGACATGTTTTCTGGTGGCTGCATTAAAAAAAAGGTAAAAAGATGAAGTTAATGAAAAAAAATTGTGGTAAAATGCACATCTATATGACAACATTTTTATTATTTTAAACTTTGTAAATGCGCAGTCCAGCGACATTAACTATTTTCACCACATTGTGCTACCCTTTCCACTCTCATTTCTGAAAGTTTTACATCACCCTCAACAGAAA
>NW_022103900.1:18061156-18064731 GCF_000313985.2 Echinops telfairi
ACCAAACTTACTTTCTTAGGATTTTCCAGTGCAATGATTTCTGGGATGCAGAGATGTGAGTAGTGAATGTCATGTACACCTTTGGGGAGACTGTGGGTGGAGGGAAGGGAAAATGCAATAAAATGAGAAAAGAGGAGACCTTGGGAGTGCACAGCAAATCACTAAACTCTGCCTCCTCACCATGTGTTCATTCCATGATACGTTCATGTTCCAAGCTGAAATGAGAAATTAAGATTCATGGCATTGGAGAAGCTGGAAAGATTAATAATAAAGGAACTCAGTGGAATAAAACACAAAAACCGAAACAGCCACACTCAACACATACTAATTTTCCATGTTATTATGTCTCTCCACAAATAATAGAATGGTGAACAAAATATGTATCTTTGACATTTCTGTAGCTGCTTCCCTTGTTTATGTATGGTTTACTCAGCCAAAGTCTCTTTTACTGATAGGTTATGAATCGCTCAGTTATTTGTTGTCTTTTGATTATGAGACACCAGGGATCATGAAGTAATGTTGCTATGGCGATGAATATGTACAAATAGATGATTAAGGGTGGGGCGGAAGGATATCTTGATAGATACCTTTTGCTTGTAAATTTGCTTCCAAGGAATAAGAAATCTCACAGGTAATTTTTTTCTTTGGTATGTATACAAGCTATCAAAGAGAAACATTGTTGTATTCTATCACTCTTGAGCAATGCATTTCTATAGCTTCTATTAAACAAGAGAAACAACTTAATATGCTCCAAAGAATATGTTCCTAATAATATTCCATTTAAAAAGCTATGGAATCAATACTGTATTAATTTCCAAATGTGTTTTATAGGTGTGAATAATATAACTGTTTAAGTAAAAATGGAATGTAGGTCTTTTTTTGGTTGTTATGAGGCTATCATTAATTACTCAATCCTTTCAGAAGTTTTGGAATAGTTGAAGACTATACATTGCCTGCTCTTGGGATTCAGTACCTAGAGAATGGTGAGCTCCATATTTCAAAAAATTTCCATAACTTGAACTGTGGGAGAGGAATATTCACAAGTGGATGGGGTTTTACTTGGGAACCTAGTTTAAAATAATTTTACACACTAAGTACATATTTTTTAATGTGTTAATCTTTCTTATTGTGACACAGAATTTTACACTATGAATTCAAAAGATGTTAATTGTTCGTTGGGATGACACTCTTTTGGTTGCCTATACTTTTTGCCTAAGCTAAAGGCAATGACTCTTGCCATCTGAAGACGAACAGCATTGCCCAACAGAGTTTTAATATGAGCCACATAGATAATGAGATGTTTTCTAGTAACCACATAAAAATATTTAAAATAAATAGATGAAATTAATTTTTATAATATATTTTATTCAACCCAATATATGAACTATAATCACACTTAAACATGTAAGCAGTATAAAATTATTAATGATATGTCAAGTGTTCTTGTAAGGACCGTGCAGTGTTTTGTTGTGTTGGGCATAGGGTTGATATGGATAGGAACTGACTATGTCTTCTTGAATTTGTACCAGATCTTTGAAATCTTAAGTCAGTTTTACACTTGTAGCCTATCTCAGGTTAAGCTAGCTTCATTCAAGTCCTCCCTGCCACATGTGGTTATTGGCTGCCTTGTTGGACTATACACTAAACTGAGAGGAAGGCTCCGGACCTGTTTAAAATAAGGAAGATAATCAATATCCGACTTCTGGGGATAAGAACCTGGCTTTTTAGAATGAGGGCTGTCCAGCGCACAGAGGACATTGCTTACTGTGCTCAAAAGGCAAAAGAAGTAGGTGAATACTTGACTTTAGTGCAGTGTGTAATGGTGTAACAGCACTCTTCACGCACACGATTCTTTTGGATCCTGTGCATAATTCTGGGTAAAAGAGAGATGAGAGGCTCATTAACCCTTCTCAATCTAACCATATATTACAATCTCAGGTACAGTAACCAAACAATGAGCAAGCTAAATTATAACATGTGCTAGCATTTTCATTCGTTCTTTCTTTTTTTTAAGCATCTGTTTTGTGGGTGTCTGGAAGGGTTTAGCTTTGTCCCACATTGCCAATATTTAACTTGCTTAGATCCAGAATAAAATGAGAACAAAGTCTATTATGTTTACAATATTTTCTTTCTTTTTAATGCTTAGAATATTTTGATGAGGCTGTCTGCTCCCATAATGATTTGCAGTCTTGGAAACTCTCCGTAGGTCTGCTGTGAGTTGGAATGGCCTTGGTGGCGGTGGGTGAGTTGGTACAGTCAAGTGGAGGGGATCATCTTTAGAACTGTCACCCTCATGTCTCAAAGCCCAACAACCAAATACTGTAGTCCTTCGATCAACCCAAACCCACTATGACTTGCGGTCACTCCATGCCCTAGAACACAACTCCTCCCAAGGGTTTTATGACTAAGTGCTTATTGGAAGGTCATTTTAGCACTAGGTTGTTCAACAAGTTAAGAGCTTCACTACTGGACTAGACACAGGCCAGGCTTGTGTCTCCAAAGTCACAAACTTGGCAAAGGCCTTGGAAACCCTTTGGAGCCCTACTACTCTGCACACACGGAACACTGTGAGTAGGAATCGACTTCATGGTAACGAGCAACAACAGCAAGAATTGGAAAACTGATGGTAGTGCCTCCCCAGAGGCGCTGCGGAAGAATAGCGTGGAGATCAACTTCCATAAAGACAGTGGCTGTGAGGGGCCAGCAAGACCATTCTGGTTCACTGTAGCCCTATTTCCAACAGAGGGAAACACTGCTTGAGCCTCCCACATCCCTATGATGGTTTGGGGTTTTGAACCCATTGATGCGGTCAGTATGTGAACTCATCTCATTGAGGATTGCCTCTTTTATGCAGACCCTCTACTTGATCAAGAATGTCCTTCTCCAGGGACTGGTCCCTTCTCATCACATGCCCAGAGGACATAAAGCAAAGTCAGGCTTCTAAGGATCAATCTGACTGCACTTTCCCCAAGATAGATTGGTTTCCTTTTTCTGGCAGTCTATAATTCCAATGTATCAATTCTCTTTGTTCTTCCTGATTCATGGGCCACCCACCACACATGAGGTGATTGAAAACATCACAGTTTGAATGAGATGCATAGTTTGACCTTAGGATGACATCTCTGCTTTTTTAAAGGCCATTTTCGGGAGATTTGTCCACTACATTATGTCCTTTGATTTCTTGACCCAGTGTTTGAACATGGGCGTTGATTGCGGAGCCAAGTTAAACGAAATCCTTTACAACTTCCATCTTATTTCCATTCATCACAATGTCGCTTATTGACTCAGCTGTGAGGAATTGTGTTTGCTTTATGATGGGGTATAACTCCTACCGTGGGGAGGTTTGAGTCCTTGATCTTCATCAGTAAGTGCTGCAAGCCCTCTTTATTTCAGGAGGCAAGGTTTTGCAGTCTCTATGTTGTGGGTTGCTAATCTGCCTTCCTCCAGTCCTAATGCCTTGTACTTCTTCACAGAATTCAACGTCTGGGACAATTCGCTTAACATACAGATCGAATAACTATGGTGAGAGGATACAACCACAATCCATAAAGATTACAGTCAAGGAAAGCATGTCA
>NW_022103900.1:18065118-18068071 GCF_000313985.2 Echinops telfairi
TGGCAGTGAGCTTGGTAGTTCGCAGGTCTGCTCAAAGAGGGCGCCCTCCTAGGAAGGCCCGGCGACGTGCATTGAACATTGGACTTTCCCTCTCTTGCCGTACAGTAGTCGATTCCCACTCAGGGAGATGGGATGGGCAGAGCAGAACGGCGCCTAGTGGGTTTCCAAGGCTTCGATCTTCGAGCCCACGGACAGCCTCAGTTCTACAGAGGAGAATGGCTGGGGGGGCTCAAACCGCTGATGTTGTGATCCGCAGCTCCACTTGGGCACCCTTGAAGACTGGGACCCGCAGGGCAGAAACCCAGGGAGCCAGCCGGCTGTGGGCAGGCGCTGGCCGCTTCGAAAGCGCTAGAGGCCGGACGATCAATGATTCTCCCAACACCTGGGAGGGTGGGTGTTTATCCAATACGGAGCAGGCCACCAGGAAGTCTTGGCTGTTTTTAAGATTTTTAACATTCCCGGAAGGCTCAGTGAACCTTTCCCCTTGTCCCCCTGTCCCTGTGTCCCGCAGTCCTGCGCTCGCAGGGCGCCAGCCCCTCCCTGGCCCGCACCGGCCCCCCAGCCCAGGGCCCAGTCGCTGCGGAGCTCAGAGGCCGCGCCGGGGCGCAGGGGGCGGGGGCGCGGCGGGGGCGGGTCCTGGAGCTCCCCGCCCCACCGCCCGGGGTGGCTGCCCGGGCCGGTGGCTGGCGCGACGGGCACCGCCAACCGCGGGGGGCACGCAATGCAGGGCGAGGCAGAAGGAAACGGGTGCTGGCACTGAGGAGCGGCAGCTACACGTTGGCCGAGGCTGCCGGAGCTGTGCTGCCCACCTGCGCGTGCCCTCGGAACTGCCAACCGGCCGGGGCTGCCCCCGTCGCCTGGCTGCGCTGTGGAGCCCGGCAGCCCCGGAGCGCCCGCCTGGTGGCCATGACCCCGGCGCTGCGCTCCGTGCTCCGCTCGGTGCTCCTGCTGCTGGTCGCCGCCGCCACGCTCTCGGCAGGTAAGGCCGATGCCCCTCCCCCTGGCACCTTCGAGGGGGAGGGAGAGGGGGGCATCTGCAGCGGTCAGGGGGCAGGAGGCTAGGGGCTAGCGCTCCTCGGAGCAAACGGACCATTTGAGGACAGGGAAAGCCCGGGTGGGTAGAGAGGGTGCGGGACAGAGCGCCGCATGGGCCCCTGAAGATGGCAGTGTCAGGCTGACCAGGGTGTCCGGGACGAAGCCCACAGCGGAGGGAAAAAGGGACCACCGAACGTGGTGGGGTAGATAGTAGGGGTGAGGTGGTTAGCTGAAATCCGGGGGCGGTCTCTAAAAGAGGGAGTAGGAGTGTGATTGTGGGTGCGCGCACAGCTGGGAGCTGGGTGGCCCCGCAAGTTCACCCACATCCAGGGCAGCAGGTACTGAGCCCTGGCGAGTGGCTAGAGAATGTGAGGAGGATGGGGTGGACTCAGCTTGAGTTTGGGAAGGCGAGGGATATCCCCGGAACCTTTGGTGCTAAACTCTAGAGCAGGGAGTGGGAGCTTAAAGCTCTGTGGTTTGCTTTCGAGGTTCAGTGTTTTACTAAGAGTTGCAGGGGCAAGAGTTGGGGTGGGGGTGGGGGGGAGGGAGGTGTTCTGGCTAAGGTCCCAGCGTTTTATTGCAGGTTGATGCCTTGATAGGCTAAGTAGAGTCCTCGGCCCAGGCTACACCAAACGTTTCCTTATAATGTTCACTAAAAACAGGGGTAAATGTGTCTTTGCTAAAATAAACTCTAAAACTTTTTATTGCACTATCAGCCTGGGTTATGTAGATCGGAACGGATTTCTTGCTAGCTCATCCTTAAATATTTCAATTAGACATTTGCACATGAAAACCTAGGTCGTTTCTCCCCTCCCCCCCTTTTCTGTAGGGCTGTATCTTGTCCGGATGGGATTTTGATGCATTTTTGTTTTTCACGATGACCATTTGCTTGGCATAATAGAGTTATTGAGGGTGGGTAGTTTCCCTCTGAGCCACATGACAAGAGAATGCCTGGGGTAATAGGACTGCTGTCATCCACAGATGTCAATGTTTCAGAGAACCGAAAAGAATCACTACCATAGTTAGTGGACACTTCAGTACTAGGAAGCATGAATTAGCAAAATAGGATGACTAAAGCATTTCGGTTATCTTCTACTTGCTTTGGAAAATATTCTATGTTTGCTGTTTTTTGCGGAGAATACACATAGCAAAAAATATACCAGTTCAAGGGTTTCTCCAGGTGCCCTGGCATTGGTTCGTTACACTTGGGCAGCCGGTCTCATCCTCTTTTCCAAAGCTGTTGCATTCTCCTGATCTTTGAAAAGACATCGCTTTTTGAAAAGCCAGAGATACCCAGAGTTCTGGGTGAGATGAGAACATACGATGCAGTAATTCAGTAGTAGGAAAGAAGTTGATTATGGAGTGTTTATAAGAACTGGATGGAAATTCTCTACTTGGTATGCTCAAAGTACTCTTGATGACTAATAATGATGATGATGAAGAAAATATAATTGAAAAACACTTCCACTGAGTCTATTTTGACTCTTAGCAACCCTTTAGGACAGAGAAGATGGGTCCTCTATGTTTCTGAGGCTGATAGCTTCTTCTTTCTCCTAAGTAGCAGCAGTAGGTGATTTTGAACTGCTGGCCTTGTGGTTAGTAGCCTCACTTGTAACCCTCTACACAGTAGGGCTCATTGATGACTTACAGAGCCTACCAAAAAAATAATCCTCCAGATATCCCAGCTCTGAATGGGCCCCGATGGCACGATCTCTGTTGGCTGTCTGTTGTTGTTGGGTGCCGTTGAGTTCATTCTGACCCATAGTGACCCTGTGCTCAACGGAATGACACAAGCCTGGTCCTGCGCCATCCTCACAACTGTTCTTGTGGCTGAGCTCACTGCTGCAACCACTTTGTGTCAGTCCGTCTCGTGTGGATCGTCCTCGTTTTCGTTGACCTTCCACTTTACCAGGCATGA
>NW_022103900.1:18068879-18070320 GCF_000313985.2 Echinops telfairi
GATTTTTTTCCTCCCTTGACATCAGTTAGGAGAGCTAGGTCTTGCGAAGTACTTCTGAGTCAAACTCAGTCGTTGAAAGCCCAGGGGAGCACCATTCTACTCTGACACACAGGGGGTCCCCATGAGTTGACTGGTCACCTGGACAGCTGATAATAATAGTTAGCAATTCTCGGGGAGCGCTTTAGGCACACTTAGGCTGTGCCCTTTGGGAAGTGAAAGCAAAAGCCCTACCCCCCATCCCCACTTTTTTTTTTTTTTTGACCACCTTTGTCCCGCTTTAAATGTGGTAAGAGGCCCCTTGGTTCCAAGGATGAGATGTCTCTGATCCGAGAGAAGTTCTCTGTGCAGAAGCCCCAGGGATTTATTTCTTCATGGACTCTATTTCTGATCATCTAGCCTCAAGCGTAAAGCAACTGAGTTATTCTGAATCCCTAAAATCATTCGAACAGAAATTGCATTTGGAATGTGAGAGAAGGGGTAGGGCTGAAGTGAAGAATGAGAAAGGACTCCCAGCTTACCAGAGCGACCAATAGCAGGCGAGCTCATCTGGGGAGCGCAGAGGCAGTGAGGCAGATATGGGGAGCTCAGGTTTGGCTATGTTGGGTTCATGAGACCTCGTAGACACCAGGAGTCCCTGGGCAGGGGCCAGCGGCTAACCAAAAGATTGGTCATTTGAGTCCACCTTAGAATAAAGGCCTGGTGATCTACTCTCAAAAATATCAGCCATGGAAAACCTTATATAGTTCCGTTTGGCTACCCATGATGTTTCCATGAGTTCGGATTGACTATTGGGTGACTGGATTCATTAGGTACCAAAGTGGAAGTGTCAAATAAATCATTGGTTTCATGGGTCTGGAGTTCAGGGGATAAGTGTGGGCTGAAAGTAAAATGATTGAGAGATAGATTATTTTCAAAGATTCACTAACTAGAAATACATATTGAACAAATAAAGTACAAAACAAACAAACAAAACACCCCCCAAAACACAAAAACTGTGAAATTCCATTTCCAAATAACAATAGATTGTTTCTTACTATGTCACAAATGCTACATTTTCTCAGGCATGTATTAATAATTTTTTCCCTGAACAATTCAGATCTAACATAGTGAACTAGATTTTACCTAGCAGACCGACAAGGTGGTGAGATGGATGTCTCATGATACATGTCTTCCGGACCGTTTCACTAAAGAGAGTGGTGCAAGCCTGGTTTTAATTCACATATCTCCAAACTGCGCCTCTTCTAGGTCTGCTACCGTCCACGTGTGCATTTCACTCAGGGGCCAGTCCAAACTCGGCATGGGATGCTCACTGTGCATCTGTGTGCACAAGGAGGGTACCTACCTTTCTCCAATCTTAGCATCCACATATGTATGAAAAGCAGAAAAATAACTTTCTGTACTTTCTGGAAGAGATGATTGTGTGAGAGCAACTGGCTTTCCC
>NW_022103900.1:18071393-18072211 GCF_000313985.2 Echinops telfairi
TTTTTTTTTTTTTTTTTTTTGCTGGAAGGACCCAGGAATACCTAAGTTCTGGCTTGGTTTGGCAGTGCTTTACTCCAAGTCTAAGAGGTGCCTTAGGGAGACATCTAGGAAAAGGAGACAAGAGCAAGAACAGTAACTTTTCGACGTGCCTTGGTGCGGTGACTCCAGGTTGCAGGGCTGTTGTGGTAGTGAGGTACCGACTCCCAGTGACCCAGTGCACCACCGAAGGAATCACAGCTTTGAGCTGCACCACCTTCACAATTGTTGCTGTGTGTGAGCCCACGGTGACAACCACAATGTCAATCATTTCATGACGGTTTTCCTCTTTTTCTGCCGAGCGCCTGCTTTACCAAGCATGGTGTCCTTTTCCAGGGCTTGGTCTCCCCTGATAAAGTGCCCAAAATACAAAAGATGAAGTCGTGCATACTGGCTGGCAGGAAGCATTCTAGCTGTACTTCTTCCTACATAGACTTGTTTATTCTTCTAGCAAGACATGGAACAGTCAAGTTTTTTCATCAACACCGTAATTCAAGGGCATCAAGTCTTCTCCAATCTTCCTTATTTACTGCTCAACTTTCACATGCATGGGAGGTGATTAGAAACATCATGGCTCGAATCAGGTGCATCTCAGTCCTCATGGTGTGATCTTACTTTTTAACCGTTTAAAGAAATCTTTCATGGCAGATGTGTATAATATGTATAATGTGTATAATATGTGTATAATATGTCATTTGACATGTGGTTCCACAGTACATGAAATACCAATTTCAATCTTTTTTTTTTTTTTTAACATTTTATTAGGGGCTCATACAACTGTT
>NW_022103900.1:18077006-18078428 GCF_000313985.2 Echinops telfairi
TTTCACAGATGAGTTGTTCAGCTTACCATTTGAATAAGTATGGTAAAAGAATACCACTTTGACTTTCCACAATGTAACATCGCCTTGTTCTGTTACAATGACTGCTCTTGGTCTAGGTAGGTACAGTTTCCTCATCAACACAATGAAGTGTTCTGGAATTCCCATCCTTAGAGATAATAATTTGTCATGATCCACACAGTTGAAAGCACTTGCATAGTTAATAAAACACAGGCAAGCATCTTTCCAGTAGCATCTGCTTTTAGCCAAGATCGATGTGATGTCCTTAGTGATATCCTTTGTTTCAAGTTCATTTTTCAATTTGATTTGAATGCCTGTTGATGTTTTGCTGCAACTGTTTTATAATTACCTTCAACAAAAATGTATTTGCATGTGGGGTTGGGGGCAGAACTGCATGGTCAAATTCTAATATAATCCACTTTTCTAAACTTCTGACAAATAGCCTAAGGTGATGAGACCCTAGATCCTACATTGATATCCTCTAAAATTAGTCTAGTTTCTGGTGACTGACCCGTGAGGCAGAGCAAGGGACTTCCACTTGGGCCCGTGGTTGGTTGTTATGAAGTTGATGCAGACTCAGGCAGAGCAGAACTGCTCTGTAGGCACTGCTTCCCAGGGCTTTCAAGGGTGTGACCTTCTAGAAGCAGATTTCCAGAGATGACGTCAGAGGTGGATCTAGGTGGTTCTTTCCAACAACCTTCTGGTTCCGAGTCACATATCAGTTTGAGCCAACCTTGGACTCCAAAACCTCACAGCAATCCAATCTTCTCCATCGCCTTGGCAAGAGTTCCAGCTAATACACTTAGGGGCAGCTGCTCATTGAGGAAAGGGTATCGAGTCTGTGGGGTGGTAGTTGGGTTTCTTCTGTCAGGAAACAGGTTCTTCTCTTCACACTCTTGCTACGGAAAAGAGGAGGAAGACGGGACCAGCATGTGTCCTGTCTCCCTTTGGGTTCTTTGAAAGGTGGAGTCCTCCCTGCAGGATGTGTGCCTTTGGATTCCCTGAACTTTGAGAAATATAAATCACTACTCCTTTTACTTGCAGATGCAGTAAGAAGTCAAAGGAGGGTGGCGGTTAGTAGGAGTGTGGAACAGAGAAGGAAGGCTGTATTTCCCTAGAAGCCTTTTGTTCCTATCAGTGTATGACCCTTGCCACACCTTGTGCTTCTAGTATTTATCTGCTTGATTTGGCAAATCAGGACAGCAGGTTTTGCTCAGTTCTGATTCTTCATTTTTCTCCCCCTCCTCTAGACTAATTTCCCCTTTCTATTGTTCTCTGCTATTTTTTAGGGAGTAGGTATGTGAAGATAATGTTTCTTTGGAATGGTTTTAAATTAATTCCCACAAGAATCCTATGGGTGAATCATTCCGTATGACTCAAGAGCTTAGCTTATTATTAAAAAAA
>NW_022103900.1:18079411-18080982 GCF_000313985.2 Echinops telfairi
CTAATTAATTAATTAGTAAATTTATAATTGTGAACTCTGGGGATTTACATTGCAGATCATCATCTTCATATTCAGTAGTTTAAATCACTCATCAAACTCTCCAACCATTACTTTAAAACAAAGATGAGGCAATTAGTGGCCAGGGACATTAAATTAATGGAAACAGAGCAACTAGCACAGAGATAATGAATCTTCACGCATTTGTAAAGAATGTAACCAATGCCACTGAACAACTGGTGTAGAAATTGCTGAACATGAACCCAAAGTAATGGGTAAACCTTTACTGGACACACAGTAAAATATTGCTTTAAAATGGTAGTCAGTTTGGGGGCAGCGTTATGTTAATGTTGGAGGACACAACTCAGAAAAGGAGAGTGAAAGTGGTTGAATGACTTAAAGGACAGCGTCAGTGTGTCTCAGTTGTGCTTGGATTGTGGAGCTGTTCTGCAGTGTAGATGCTCATCAACCAACAACAATTAATTTTTTAAAAGAAACCAGATTGTTTAAAAACTGAGCCAAAATACATGAAAGATTATTAGTTCATCATATCTCATCCCATTTGTTTGATGGAATTTTCAGAGATGTGTGATTTTCCCCATCTCCATCCTCCCCATTCCACTCTCCAGGCATCAAGAGCTACTCTGTGACCATGAGAAGATTCGAATAGTTCTAGGGAAACTGCATTCTTGCTCAAATTCCCCTACAGTTCATGGTACGTATTCCCAGGAAACAGACAGTGCGTGCCAATTTGAAACACTGAATAAAGAATAGTTATTTGATTAGCAGAAGATTCCTAACTGGATAGTGAATGAGCAATTGAATGAAAATCTCTCTCCTTTTGTTTATAAATATAATTTTATTTATTATGTTGTTAAGCACATACACAGCAAAACATGTCTATTCAGCAGTTTCGACATTTATTATTCAGTGACAGTGATCAGCTCCTTTGGCTTGTGCAATTCTCGCCCCCCTTTTTCGAGTTGTATGACCCCCCCCCATGAACATAAAGTCACTGCCCTCTGTGGTGTCTTTCCAGGCTTCTGAGCTGCTGTTGTCAATTTGATCCCATACAAATCTTGAAAGAGCATGGTGCTCAAGGCAGAGCCTCTCTTTACTTTCCCACAGCAATTTCCCAGCTGTTCTGTATAAAGAGGCACTGCTGTGTTGACTCGGTTACCACAACTGCAGCCCTTTGAAAGGACTGTGGGGTGTTGTGCCAAAGACAGATGATGATGCCCCCGCCACATTGCCTACGCTGGAGTGCGATTTGGATGTCGCCATTGACTCATATGAACGATGCTGCAGAAAATCGCCCTATGAAATGATCCCACATTTGCTTAGACATACAATGAATTGTTTGTTCTAAGGACCCAAGGGACAACATTTTTTTGTGATTTTCTTGTTAATAATTGTGCATTTCCGGAGCCCAAAACCTCTGTCTTTTGTGGACACCACGTTTCCTTTTTGTGTTGTTTACTAAACCACAAACCAAAACCACGGCCATCTTGTCAATTCCGACTCACAGTGGCCCTATATAAGATTTCTGGAGCTATATATCTTTATGGGAGGAG
>NW_022103900.1:18083048-18086238 GCF_000313985.2 Echinops telfairi
TTGCTTACCTTGGCCTCTTCTTGATCGCATTCAAATACACTAGGTGCCATCAAGTCAGCTCTGACACAGGCATCCCGGGAGTGTCAGAGTAAAGCTGTGCTGATTAGGTTTTTCAGTGGCTGATTTTGATGAAAGTAAATTACCAGTCCTTTTTTCTAAGGCATTTCTGGGAGGCTTTGATCTTCCCATCTTGCAGTTAGCAGCCAAGCCTGCTAACTATTTGTCTTATGTAAGCTTTGAAGGATCCCTGGTGAGGAGGTGGTGTTGAGCTGCTGACCACAAGGTCAGCAGTTCAAAACCACCAGCTGCCCCTAGGGAGAAAGAGGAGGTGCTACCATCTCTGATACCCAGAGGGCCAGTTCCCCTGCCCTATAGGGTTGAGATGAGTTGGAAGCAAGTCGATGGCAGAAAGGTTTTTGTTTTTTGTTTTTAATTTCCGTATGCTTTGAATTCTGTTCTCTTTCATTCAATGACATATATCAGTACTTTTAAAAGGTACTGCTGTTTGCTGTTTCATTGTATAAATATAGCACCATCTATTTATTCCTCTTTTCATGGTCATTTGGATTATCTCTGGTCATGGCTTATTGTGAATAAAACTTCAAAACATATTTTTGTACATCTCTTTTGTGGAATTGAATTGCTGGGCCATGGTGTGTGTATGCTTAGTTTGAGTAGAAATTGAAGGTTAATTTTTCTAAAGTAGTTGATCAGATACAAATGGATCAGATACAAACTGGTAAAACCCTTGAGACTATGGCTCTTAGTCAGCCTTCAGGTCCCAAATGGAAAGTATTGCCAAGGCTCAATTTTCACCCAAACAATAAACAGATCTACAAGGGGATCAATAACACAAGTGATGGATGCACATCTTAGAATAATAAATGATTTAAGATAAAATGGGTAGCATCTACCCAAAGACAAAATTCAGAAGGGTTAGTAAGATGAAGGAGAAATGGAAATAGTATCCACACAGTTATAAAGACCATCAATGGAAAAACAGGGACAAACTATGGACTCTAATACATAAACATATTACTTGGACATAATGAAAATTGTAGTATCTACACTTTAGAAGACAAAATAAAGTACTGAGACATATTAAAAAAAACATTTATGCACATGAAGAGACTTCACTAAAGGAGTCAACAGAGAACCTATAGATTAGGAAAAAAATTCAATAATAGTACATCAGATAAAGGGCTAATCTCCAAAATATATAGAAAATTACATTTTTTTCGATCTGTAATTATTTTATTTTTACAATTGGAATATATATATATATATATATATATATATCACATCAAGCAGTATTGTACAATTGGCACCACAATCAGTTTCCAAACATTCTTATCTTTCCTGGACTCTTTGACATCGTCTCCCTTTTACTTGACCCCCCCCCACACTGTACCTGCCCCCCACCCCAACCCCGAAACTCTTCTTCTTGATGTCCCTAAAGTCTCATAAATCCTGGGTTTCATATACAGAAAAACAGAAAAAAATATAACTCAAATTCAAGGGCGTGACCCACAATGACATAACACATCTGAGATAAATAAACCCTAATATGAACAAACAAACAAACATTTTTAAAAATACAGAAAATGTTGAAAAACAGATCAGGTCAAGTGTGCATCAGAAGGGGGATCAACTGACCAGTCAGCTTTCTCCCTTTGACCTTCGATACACACCTTTCCAGTGCACTCTGTTTAGCAACCCCTTTCCTCCCATCCCTCTATTACAGGTCAAGAGAGATCCCCAGCTGATTTCCTGTATAGTTCCCATAAATGTATCTTGGCTCCCACTGTCATCCATAGCCTCTACAAACCAAATTCTCACAGTTTGGGCTCTGATACTATTCCCTCCTTTGGCTTCCCCCATGCCTCTGCTTCTCCTTGTGTTATTTTTTTGGTGTGAATTATGGATTATTTAGATATCTACTGTTTGATTTTCCAATATTTTCCAATCTTCAAATGCCAATTGTGTTAGTCTGGGTATACTAGAGAAACAAATTCATAGACACTCATATGTGTATAAGAAAGAACTTTATAGACAAGAGCAATTGTACATTAAGAAAGCATCCCAGCCCAGTCCAGTCCAAGCACATAAGTCTGATATTAGCCCATATGTACAGTGCCAGTCTGTCAATTCCTCTTCAGACTCACGCAACACATGCAATGACACTGAATTCAGAAAGATCACAGACTAGTAGGTGAAAAGTCTTGTGGATCCAGTGGTAGTAGAGGCATCTCAGCCTGGCAGGGGTTTCCATGTGGCTCCTCCAGCTCCCAGGCCATAGGCTTTATCAACATAGCGCCATGTGTCTTGTCAGTACAGCATCTCTCAGGCAGTGAGTGAGTGTCTCACCTCCAGTGAGCTATTTATTTCCTTAGCACCTCCAAATGAGATCATCAAGCTATGAACTGATTGACAGGATAGTTTCCACCCCTTCACTCTTAATCTTCAAATTGACAACAGATTATGTAACTACCACACCAATTGTTTTATTTGAAAATGTTTCCACATTTAATTTTTGAATTCCAAATTAAATCCATTAGAGATGAAAGAACATAATCTGCATTAATTCAATTAAAAATAAATCACTGGTATTGCTTTATAACCCAACAAGTGTACTTAATAAATGTGCATTCTATTGTTAGGTGGAATGTTCTACACAGGTCAATGAATCAAGTTGCTTTCCAGTGTTCAAATTTTCTTTTTCTTGACGGATTTTCTATTTTTCTACTTTATCAATCATTGAGAGTGGATTGCTGAAATCTTTAGTTTTCTTGTGAATTTGTCTATTTGACTTTGTAGCTGTTGTTTTCCTTCAATATTGCATCATGTAGTTGAGAATTCTGCTATGAGTATACACATGTTCAGGGTTTTATGTCATCCTAATGGATTTACCTCTTTACCATTAGGAAACCTCTAATCGTATCCCTGGTAATATTTATTATTGTGGGATGTATCGTTTGATCTCTGCTAGTATTTGTTGTCTTAAAGTCCACGCTGCCAATGAGTACAGCCATGCCAACTTTCCTGTGTGTAATACTGGAATACCTACTTTGTTTGCTATAAATATAGCCACTCCAGCTCTCCTGTGCCAGATGATTACAGCAAACGGCTTTTTCCGTCCTCTTATTCCCAACCTTTCAGTCAGAACCAGTGCTATGGCTCCTAGCAATTC
>NW_022103900.1:18087387-18089453 GCF_000313985.2 Echinops telfairi
CATTAGCATTCTGTATTCTTTCCACTAGTGTTACACTGCATTTCAAATTTATCTTTTATTTCTTTACAAATATTATGTATTTTGTTGCTGTTGAAAGTATACACAGAAAAGCAACAGGCATTTGTGAGAGAGGTAGAAGAACTTTTCCCTATCTGGGTTTTCCATAGTGTTTGGATAGGGTCTTGGTTCTCCAGCGCTGCTATAGCAGAAATGCCGCCACTGGATGATTTTAAAAACACAAATGTACAATGTAGCAGTTTAAGAGGTTAGAAGTTCAAAGTCAGCGCAGCAGCTCTAGGGAAAGGCTTTCCCCCTGTGTTAGGCTCTGGGGGAAGGTCCTTCTGTCCTTTCAGCATCTGTGGGCCCACTCTTCCTGGATGTTGTCCTCGTCTTGGCTCAGCACAGCTCCATGGGCTCACAGGATGTCCTCTGACTGCTCCAAGCTCTTCTTCCTCCATGGTAGTCAGGTTCTTCCTTCTCAGCTCGCTTCCAGCTGCTCTGCCAGAAAAAGATGAGATTTACAGCCTTGGAAATGCACAAGGGCATTTATCCTCTGTCCTGTACAGCGACTGTGAGTCAGAATTGACTCATTGGTAAAGATTTTTTTTTTTAATCTCCTGTAAAACAAAAGGTGATGCAGGTCACACCTCAGAGAAACTCCCCTGACAACAGATTAGGGATGTGATCTGAGCTTAGGCATTGTTTCCCACCACAAAGCCCTTACAACTGCTTGACTGATCACATCAGGGCACATACTGGGTGGTGATTACATGATTATATAATTTCCACCTTGTTGTTGTTATTGTTATTATTGTTGTTGTTGTTGTTCTTAGGTGTCATCAAGTCAGTTTCATCCCATAATGCCCATATACGAGGGGGTACCCCAAAACGAACCAGATATACTTTTTTCCAAAGCGATGTGTTTAATTTTTTTTTTAACAAAACAACCTAACACCTTTACACTGTACTCTCCATTACACTACGTTTGTCAAATCTGTGATTCCATTCTTGGAAATATTTTTCAAACTCATCTGTTCAGATGGCTGATAGCACCTCCCTCGTTTTTTCTTCACCTTTTCTATGTCGTCAAATCACTGTTCTTTTACGTTCCTCTTCATTTACAGAAACTAAAAAGAAATTGCAGGGAGCACGGTCAGGTGAGTAAGGTGCTTGGGGCAAGAGAGGCATGCTGTTTTTTGCCAAAAACTGGTGCACTCAGATGGATGTATAAGCAGGTGCTATGTTGTGGTGGCAAAACCAGTCCACCATCTGCCACAAATCAGGCCTTTTTTTGTCGCACACTGTTAGGTTATCGTTTCAGAACATCAAATAGAAAGCTTGATTAACAGACTGACCTGGTGAAACAAACTCCAAATGCACCACAAGTTAATATTTTTTCCGTTCGGGAAGTTGATGGACGTCCAGAACAATGTTTGTCATCCATCTACATTTCATCTTTTTTGGAACAAGAAAACCATTTGTACATTCCATAGTGTTGTCCTTGTAAGCTGTGTGCAACATCACAACAATTTCTGTGGCATTTTTTTCCAGAGCATGAAACAAAATATCAGAGCCACATGCTGTTCTTTTAAACTGACCATCACAAAAAATGAGGTTTGTACAAAAACTGCTGTTATGAAAAAATTTACTGTGACCAGAGAGAACCTTCCCAGGTGACATCACTGGGTGCACTCTAACTAAGAGTGAGTTGCTGGATGCTAACCTAGTGGGAAAAATGCATACAGTACTACAAAAGCTCTGCCCAGCCCAATTCAATGCCGTTTTCTTTCTTTCTTTTTTGGTACCCCTTGTATAACAGAATAAAACACTTGCAGGGACCTGGGCTGTCCTCACAATTGCTCTTATGTTTGAGCCATTGTTACAACCACTGTGTCAATCTATCTTCTTTTTTTAAAAATCGTTTTATGGGGGCTCATACAACTCTTATCACAATCCATACATACATCAATTGTGTAAACACATTTGTACATTCATTGCCCTCATCATTCTCAAAACATTTGCTCTCCACTTAAGCCCCTGGCATCAGGTCCTCATTTTTTCCCCCT
>NW_022103900.1:18090381-18093773 GCF_000313985.2 Echinops telfairi
ACATTTGCTTATTCACCCGCTTTGTCTTCAGCGGTTGTGTTGGGAAGGTGAGCATCATAGAATGCCAATTTAATAGTGTCAATTTATCTTGATGAAGATCGTCCTCTTTTTATCTACCCTTCTACTTGACCATGCATGAGGTACTTCTCCGGGGATGGTCTCTCCTGACTACATTTCCAAAGCACTTGGGATGCAGTCTCGCCATCCTTGCCTGTGAGGAGCATCCTGAGCATATGTCTTCTAGGACAGATTTATTTTCTCTTTAGGCACTCCAGAGTACTTTCAATATTCATTGCCAGCACTGTAAGTCAAGTGCAAATTGCCACATTACATCACCGCATAACTGCCAAATCACTGAGAATCCTGGCCTCACCATGTTGGTACATATTTTGGAATATGATAATTCAATCCATGGAAGACAGAAATAGAGAAATAGTTCCAAGAAAAATCAAAGAAAAGAAAGAAAAAGAAAAATAGTTCAATCAAACTGGCTTTTATCTCGTTGCTAGTAGTCATCAGGTTGACTCCAAGTCCTGGCAATCGCGTTTGTGCACGGTGGGAGCTCTCCACAAGTGCACATTTCCATCTCTTCACTTTGTGTCTTGTCCAGGCTAAATAACAGTCATCAATAGTCACACACATTAAATTGTACAGTAAAAAAAGATGAATTTTACTAGATGTAAATTCCACCTCAATAAACCTGTTTGCTCTTCCCAACATTGGGGATGCAGGATATATGTGAATTTAAAACTTTTAGATAAATCATGAAGTCAGCAGATAATGTCTCAAGCTGGTTAATACAGAATAGCAGCATGTTATTTAGAGATACTGCCCTAAGATGATCTTCTAACATGCAACAACAAAAGTGGGCCACTGGACAGATTTTTAATGTCATGTATATATAACCAAAAAAGCTGCCATTTAGTCAATTTATACTCAGAGCAATCCTATAGGACAGGGTAGAACTGCCCTTGTGAGTTTCCAAGACTTCACATCACGATAGGAGTAGACAGTCTCATATTTCTTCCAAGGAGCAACTAGTGGGTTCAAACTGCAGATGTTGTGGTTAGCAGTTCAGTGCACACCCTATCTCTCTCTCTCTCACACACACACACACACACACACACATGCACACACAATATATAGTTTTTACCATGTGGGTTCATAAAATTGATTAAATAAACAAAGTATTTTAAAAAGCATTGATAATTGATTCACATATGTTATGTAGCTTCTTTGTAAAGAATATTAATTTTGGGGTATGAATTGTCTGCATTCTGTAAAATGGGAAAAATTTGCAGAAATATAACCAAGTTAAGATAGATTAAACTATGTTTAGCTCATTAACATGAAGTAGTGGTTTCTTCTCGTAGCAAAGGAAACAGCAACTCAGGGATGTTATCTAGACAGAGATAAGGCCATTGCAAATGCAGCATTGTTCACGTAAAAGCACTTAGTTCAACTTGAAAGAGCACTTATCACCTGCAAGGTAGCACTTTGTGGGGATGCTTGGGTTCTTTTTCAAGGTTTGCTATAGCATTAAGCTTGGTTAAGGAAAATATTGCTTGCATCTGCAGTCTCATTAATGCATCATTTAACAAAGCTCATTTTGCCGAGTCAGCTTAGGGGTCCCCTTGTTCAGTATAGTGCCACGTGCATAATGGACAGTCAGCATTTTCTTGATTGTCTTCTATAAAGCCAGAGAATACTATTATACTGGTTGTCCCTTTCCTAAGATACATTTAAAGGTGAGAGGAGAAGTTACAGAAAAATATCGCAGGCTAGGTTAGTGCATTGCTTCATGACCAGGGATCAGTGAAGTTTCCAGTGCAGAACCAGAGTCACCCTGAAAAGACCACGTATCTGAATTTGCAAGGCGATCCTGGTTTCCGGTCTGGTGGCCTATTATGAAGTCCCACATTTGGAGCTGGAAGTCAAGTTGCTGTAGCTATGGTGTAATATGGTAATGCAATGGTTCATCCGTGTTATTTTAAAGAACGAAGCATAAGAGCTGCCTGCATATAACCCTTTGATATCGTCAGTGACTATGAGCCAAATGCTTTAACCCAGGAGGCAACTTAACAACACAATTCTGCTGTGAGTTTCTGATGAATTTATGCCCAATGTGGAAAATTATTGAAATACAGAAAATAGTTTCAAAAAGTAACAATCATGATTACTTCAGGGAATAACCATTCCAGAGAGTTCTCTGGTTAACGATTGGTGTTGCATCTGATGGGCAATGCTGATGATCCCATCCAAAGGGACTGTGCTTAATATTTTTCTACTTTTTTTTTTTTTTTTCTGTTCTGAGGTGGTTTCTTGAGGGCTTTGATGAGCAGGGCAGAGGCAGGAGGCACCGCCTCCGCCCGGGCCTGTCTGTTCTGAATGGTCACTTTTACGGTGACCCTTAACTCCTTGCAGTCACTGGTTGCCTTGGCCATGTCATCATCAATCCTTTTTGGAGACAAATCCAGGGGGCTACTCTTGGGGGCCAGAGAGGACATGACCCTGACCTCCCTACCCATGCACATGACTTTGATCTCCTTGGGTTCCAACTTGGGTGGCCTGGCAGAGGCAGCTGGTGTCCATGAACCCAGATGCTAAGCTACTGAAGAAAATTCTACCAACGCCTCCTCCCAGCCAAAAGCCGAAAGCAATCACTATTAAAATGTTGATACATTGCCTTCTAGTCTTTATTTCGATACATACATTACACATATAGGCACATATGTACATTTATTATGACTGCGCGCAGATATTTCCACCTATAATTTCTGTATAGACACACATATTTATGTCTAGAAATTAAGACTAGGAAGAAATACATATTAGTGTGTCGGGCTAATATTCCATGTTTTCTGGTTCTATATTTGCGAAAGAGTGGGACTAAGAGTATCAGTCTCAGAAATTGTTTAACTTCAGGGGGACAATGTCAATAAAGATCTGCCTAAGGCTGATCCCCCATGAGGTAGAAGTCCCTTTTCTACAGATTGCCATGCAACCCCTTCTACTTTATTTCTGGTTTGATAACCAATTACAATCACCACAAAGAACTCACAGGCCGTACTGAACAATTTGGTGGTTTATTAAGAAACAAAGTACTATGAAGATCAGAATTAAGAAGCATGTAGGCCAAATCTCCCTTCTTCAGTGCCAGCTGCCCTTTCAGGTCCCGTGGCCAAAAAGGCTCCTCGCATGCCCCCTCAGGACAGGCATCTTTCACCTCCTGCGGGCAGACTCCTCTTGGCCCCTCAACACAGACTCTTGTTGGCCCTACTGTTTGCCCTGGCCCTTTCGGGCCTTCCCACTGTCTTCAGCGTTACAATCCTTTACCTGTATGCTGGCTCTCTTGTCTCTCTTCTTTTCCCTTCCCTGCACTCTACCCCCCT
>NW_022103900.1:18094179-18096315 GCF_000313985.2 Echinops telfairi
GTGGTGGAGTTACAATCTCAGAAACTCAGGGGGCAGTTCCACCATCCTACAGAGTGACTATGAATAAACACCAACTTCCCGGCAGCGAGTGTGAGTTTGTCTGTTCGGAGGCCATGCATTCATCAATCCCTTCTCTGTAAGCCACATACACTTAATTTGCATGGTAGGCTCTGCTCATCTCATATGCGTAGTCTGTTGACCAATGAATGCAAGGTGCAAGGTGCATACCAATCATAGGACAAGCTGTAGCCCAGGAGCCAACAAAACGTGTCAAAATCAACTTGTGTCTAACAGCCTACCTAGGAAATGTCAACAAACCTGGGCAAAGGTCATTAAGCCACAGAGGAGAAACTATAGCAAAGGTAACGCCTCGAGGTTTAAAGGAAACATCTCTCAAATATTTCCCTGAAAAACTAAGGTAAATGGCTACATAAGAACTCATTTTGCCACAATATTTTAGTTGTATTTTAGAATGAGCAGTTTTGACTCTACTTAGAAATTACCAAAAAGCAGAATATTATGCCATTAAAGGCATTGCCAAAATTTATATAGACAATTTGATTCGGAGATATTTAGGTTATTTCATTTTAATTTACTTCCTCAAAAATAATTGCCCTGTAAATTTTAAATAAGTTTACTCCCTTTTAATTTTATTTAGAGGACGCGGAAAATAACAGCGAAGATGATAAACCTTTTTAGAACTCTTGACAAGAGTATTTCAAATTGCACTGCCGAAGTTTCTACTAATTGCTACTTCCTCCACTGTGTTTGAAGATATAGTTCCACCAATTCCTCACCATTTCTGGGTGTTATGACATAAAATCATTTCCAATTTGTCAAATTGAAATTAGTATCTTTCTACTACTTCCTGTTTTGATGGTTATGAAATCATCTTCTCATGTGAACTGACAGCATTCTTTTTCCTGGCCTGTTTGTCTACACTGTTCATTTTTCCAAATGTATTTATCAGTATCCTAAGAAATAACTTAGGAGAAGGGAAAGAATAGTATAATGACTAAATATGAAAATCGGGGTATTCTACTCTTTGATCATGAATGCACAAATTGCAATAGGTAGTCTGCGCTCAGTGGCCCGGTTTTATTTTCTTCTTACGTTTTGAGAAAAGTTCAGTAAGACTGGAATATCTTAGATCGCTTGGCGCAAGAAAGAGATTTCGCTTTACGAAGTTGTATTCTACTAGGTCAGAGCGGTAATAGCTTAAGGGAGTCGGAGAGTAGAGGACCACTTTTGCAAATGAAAAGCACATTTAAGTCACCGCTGCACCGGCTTGTTTCTACACAAGGTGTGTGTTTTGTTTTGAAATGTCAAAGAGCGGAAAACAGAGGGTTTGAAGTTTTTACGTTTATTGCAAAGAGACACGGTTTTGTTGTTGTTTTAAACCTACGAAACACTAACTGGCATTGGGGTAATTCTTGATAGTCAGCGTCCCCTCTCTGCTGCCACTAGGTGGTAGCCTGGCGCGTTGGGACTCAGCCCAAGAAGCAAATCTCCCGCGGAGGTGGAGCGACGCGCGGGCAGGTGGCCGGGCCCAGGCAGGAGTTAGTGGCATCTGGAACTCACGCCAAGATCCGACCGAAAGCCTGCAGGTCTAGGAGGCTACACAGAGAGTCCTCAGACCGATCGGCGGAGAAGAGGTGGCAGCCGTGACGCCTGCCTTGCTGGAAGACCCCCGCAGCCTGACTTTTGCAAGTTCTGGGAAGGTGGCCCAACTCTGGCCCATGACAGTGTGCGGGACTGCGGAGCTAGGCTGGGGACACCACGATTGTGGCTGGGGGCCCTGCTGGAGCTCCATCCTGGGGAGGGGATGTGCAGTGTTGAAAGTGGGATCGATTCCTGCGGGCGTGTTTCATCCCAACGTGGAGATCATGCCTTACTCTCCGCCAGGGGACCACAGCAGCGGACACCCAGGCTGGTGGCTGAAGGCTGGACATGCTCAGCCCGGGTGGCACAGTAGTTGCGCGTTGGGCTGCTTATTTCAAGGTCAGTGGTTCAAAGCCATCAGTCACACTCCGTGGGAAAAAGATGGGCTTTCTAATTCTGTAGAGAGTTACAGTCTCAGAAACGTAGAGGGGCAGTTCCACCCAGCCCTGGAGGGTCGTTGAGTCAGCATCCTCT
>NW_022103900.1:18097086-18099721 GCF_000313985.2 Echinops telfairi
CCAAAGGGTAAGGACAGAAAATTAACTAAAGAGGAAATCCAGACTACATTTTCAAGAGAATGTGTAATCCATTCAAAATAAGACACAACTTCATTTATCATGGAATTAAGTTCGTGTAATAATATCTAAAATGTATTTTGGTGAAATGGATCGTTTGAACACAGGATCAGTGGAAATGTTGGAGCCACTTCTCTGGAAAATGATTGTCCATGCCTGCTAAAATCTTCACTGTTATAATTCTACTGCTGGTTAATCTTGCCTAGGAAACAAAATCCGGAAAAAGGGCAATCCGCTCAGGTAGAATTGTAACTATTGAAAACAGCCTAAAACCTCAAAGTATAGTCATAATCCATGCCAGGCATTTATACTGATAGATCCATACTTCTATAGAATTGTTCTCAAGATGGCATTATCAAGCTCATAATACAATGCTGACGGAATTTGTAAAGCAACACTTAGAATTGTCTTTACAGTGGAATCCAAAATTCCTCTGGCGGTGAGAGAGAGCGAGACTGTCCTGTAGTCTCCAAGAGTCAGATGATAGGGATGGCTGTGTGGTTCTTAGGTGCTAGCTCTTCCTAGAGTGCAGAGGGTAAATAAAGACAGGGAAAATCCCTCTTGCTTTTATAGAATTTTCATTCTAGTAAGACCAATATATAATAAACAAGATAAATTCAGATCATGCTAAGTCCCAGGAAGGAGGGGGAAGTGGAGTCAGTGACAATTTCTCTGAGAGGTGGCATTTGAGGAGAGCCCGGAAGCTTGCTTTAGAACAGTGGTCCTCAACCTGTGGGTCACAACTCCTTTGGGGGTTGAACAACCCTTTCACAGGGGTCACCCGATTCATAACAGTAGCAAAATTACAGTGATGAAGTAGCAACGAAAAGTATCTTATGGTTGGGGGTCACCACAACATGAAGATCTGTATTAAAGGGTCACCGCATTAGGAAGGTTGAGAACCACTGCTCTAGAAGGAAAAGTAAGTGCCCTGCAGCCAGCAGAAACAATAAGTGCCTCACAGTGCCAATGGACTTGTATTAGAGCTATAGAAAGGAGACCCGAGTTTCTGGATGGTGCATAAGGAAAGATGTGATTTGAGAACCTAGAAGCACCCAGACTGGACAGTACAGAACCTATATGATCTTTTAGATAATGATATGGATTTTATTTTTATCCTTCATTTAATAGGAAGCCATTGGGCACCACTATCCTGCCAAGCAGAGGGCAGTAAGTTGAAATAAACAACCACTAAAACCCTAACTCAGAATGAGTGGTTTGTTGAGGAGTAATTTAGGCTGAGAGTATCAGAAAGCAAATTCTTAAACTGCGTAAAAATTACATGGAGAGGCAGCAGAGGAAATTACTGTGTGGTTAGAATGACGCTCTAAAATGGCAGGTTTGTAAAGCTTGTACCAGCTGCTGTCCAGTGACTGACTGGACAACTCCATGTGTGTCCGGTAGAACTGAGCTCCATTGGGTTTTCGGAGGCCTTGTTTTTTTTTTGTTTTTTTTTAATGTGCTTCTGGGTAAGTGTGCCTCTGATTAGTAGCACAATTTGTGCTTCCTACTTTGTGCTATCCAGGGGTCCTTGTGTTAAGGTTTAAAGTTGTCAGGAGCTCCAAGTGGTCTGGAATTTTCTTAAGGAGACAAGGATTCAGACTAGAAGATGCTACGCTGAACTGAAATCGGTTACCACAGAACCAGCACCTCGGCCAAGCTGCTGACCACAGAGGCTGTGGCATGCCGAGACAGAGGGAGAAGAGCTGACTCAGAATTCTGCTGTTTTTTGTCCATTCCCAGAGATAGCTTGTCTGTTAGTAGGGATATTTTAAGGGAGCCCACACAAATACTCTTGTCATTATCCATTTTAGATCAGATTAGATCCTTCTATGGCTGTTTATGTTTGTACAATTCTGTCATAACTTTGGTGCAAAAGTTACTAGTAGTGTATTTGAAAAGGTTTTTTTGAAAACAACAACCTCAAACCAAACCAAGCTCACTGCCATCGAGTGGATGTCGACTTATAGTCACCCCCTGCTAGGTTTCCAAGATTGTAACTGTCTATGGGAGTAGAAAGCCCTGTCTTTTTCTTGAGGAGCGGCTGGTGGTTTTGAACTGCTGACCATTTGGATTGCAGCCCAACATGTGATGTAGTTACCTCTAAACCACCTGATTATCAATCAGTTCTGCTTTTTGTTGTTGTCATTGTTAGGTGCCATCGACGTGGGCCTAAACCACAGTGACTATAAACAGCAGAAACAACAGTGTTTGGTCCTGTGCCCTCTTCACAATTGTTCCTATGCTTGAGCCCATTGTCTCGGCCATTGTGCCAATCCATCTTGTGGAGGCCTTTCCTCTTTTTCATTGACCCTCTACTTTACGAAGCATGATGTCCTTCTCTGGGGACTGGTCTCTCAGGAAAACGTGGCCGAAATACTTGAAAGAAAATATCACCCTGTTTGCCTCTAGCGATCATTCTCGTGGTTTATCTTTCAGGACAGATTTGTTTGTTCTTTTGGTAGTTCATGGTACTTTCAATATTCTTCTCTAGCACCAAATAATTCAAATGCATTCTTCTTCTGTCTTCCTTATTCATTGTCCAACTTTCACATGCATATTAGGCCAATGAAAATAT
>NW_022103900.1:18100644-18101942 GCF_000313985.2 Echinops telfairi
TGTCCCGTCAATTCTGGGAGCCTTGTTTCTGGCTAATGCCTTCAGTGCAGCTTGGACTTCTCTCTTCAGTACCATTGGTTCTTGCTCAGATGCTAGCTCCTGAAACAGTGGAATATCAACTAGTTCTTTTTAGTACAGCGACTTCATCTTCTTTTGATGCTTCCTGCATCATTCAACATTTTGCCTATAGAATTTTTCAAGGCAGGATTGAATTTTCTTCTTGAGCTCTTTCAATTTAAGACATGCTGAGCATGTTTCTTCCTTTTTGACTTTCTAACTCTATGGTGGTGCATATTTCATTAAAATATTTTTCTTTGTCTTTTCTGTTCACCTCTCCAACTTTATCATTTCTTCCATTTGCCGCAGCCACTTACTCTATGAGTAAGAGAAAGTTTCAGTCTTTTCTGACATCCACTTGAACTTTTCTTTCTTTCTTGTCTTTCTAATGACCCTTTGTTTTCTTCATGAATGTTGTTATTGATGTTCTCCCTCAGCTACACTGGATCTTCTGTCATTAGTGTTCAGTGAGTTAAAGCTGTCCTTGAAATTCAGGTGGGATCCATTCAAGGTTGTATTTTGCCTCTCATGGATTTGTCTTAATTTTCTTGAGCTTCAACCTGAAATTACGTATGAGCAATTGATAGTCTGTTCCACAGTCAGCACCTGGCCTGAGTTTAGCTGCCCTGATATTGAGCTTCTCTGTTGTACCTCCCACAGATGTATCCCACTTGATTTCTCTGTATTCTAGCTGGAGAATTCCATGTGTATAGCCACAGTTTGTGTTGTTGAGAAAAGGTATCTGCTATGAAAAAAATCATTGCTCTTGAAAAGCTCGATGATGGTATCTTTTCTATCACCAAAACCCTATTTTCCAGTTATTGTTCTTTCTTCTTTGTTTCTGACTTTTGTATTCCAGCTGCCAATAATTATCAATGCATCTTGATTGCATGTTTGATCAATTTCAGCTGAAGCTGTTGGTAGGATTCTTCAATTTCTTCATCATGTGCTCTGGTGATAATTATGCAGATCAGCAAAATGTGAAAATCGTTAAGTTGATAATTTTATTCTGGTAGAAACTTTTTAGTTTTCACTAAAGGCAATATGTTCTTATGTTATTGTTCACATTTTTCCATATTTATTCATAAATTTGAGGTGAGGATTAGACAACCCTAATGACTTTTAAACTCTGTTTTTTCATGAACAATACATATTTAGCAAATTTAATTTGAGAAATTTTTCTGAATTAAAAAAAGTTTAGTAGCCTACTTTGAAATTAAATACTGTAAGGTTATATCTGG
>NW_022103900.1:18103978-18105592 GCF_000313985.2 Echinops telfairi
TTTCTTCTTGAACTCCTTAATATCAGCTCCCCTTTATCCCACCCCCCACAAAGGAAGCCTTATTTTTATTTTTTTGCTGCATCTTACACCATCCAATATATCCATTTACATACAATTCCTTTGTTTGCTCCCCTTGAGAGAGGTTACACAGTTACTAGTGCTACCGGCTGCTCCCCTTCTCCCCTCACTTCCCATTCCTTCAGGGATCCGTTACTCTTGTTACTGCTTCTGAACTGCTATCTATTTTGGCTTTCATGCATTGAACAATCTTAATCATATATATGCGAGTTTAACATGATTAATGAGGTAAAACAAATTAAAATAATAGTTAAGGGAGGAAATGTTAAAGAACTAGAGGATAGTTATGTGCTTCACCAATGCCATGCAACACCCTGGATTTATCATCCCTTCTGTGTGGCCCTTCTGAGAAGCCTGTCCAATTAACTTGCAGGTAGACTTGGGGGCTCCACTTCATTCCCACCACTTCACACTGACTTGGTTTTGAACTTCTGTTATCTTTTCCTGTAGACACCTCATGATCACACAGGCTGGTGTGCTTCTGCCATGCAGGCTTTATTGCTTCCCTGCTAGATGGCTGCTTGTTTGACTACAAACGTTTAAGACCCCAGACACTGTATCTGTATTGGCTTTCTTCACCATTTTTGCTTATGCACCCATTTTGTCTTCAATGGTTGTGTCAGGAAGGTGAATATCATACAATGCTGCATTATTAGAACAAACCTCAGTTCTTGCACTGAGGTAATATTTAAGTAGAGGCTCAAAGTCCATCTGCTTCTTTGTTGCATTTGCATTTATATTTATATAAAAAATCCACACATATTTAAATATTTGTATACCTATATATATATTTTTTCAATTAAAAATCATTTTATTGGGGCTCATATAACTCTCATCACAATCCATACATACATCAATTGTGTTAAGCACATTTGTACATTTTTGCCCTCATCATTCTCAAAATACTTGCTCTCCACTTAATCCCTTGGCATCAGCTCATTTTTCCCCCTCCCTCCCCATTCTCCCTTCCCTCATGAACCCTTGATCCCCTCTTTTTCTTTCCTCCTGCCCCACTATCATGTTTACCCATCATTTGTCTCTCAGCAGTTTTCCTCTCAGATACAATTGGATCCATCAGACACAACCAGAAAGCTCCATCCTCTTTGCCATCCATTTTCAAACCCTGACTCTTCTGCTGGACCCACCTTCATTGGCTCACCACTTCCACCCCCACCTCCTCCCCTCCCATACCCCCCAGGAACTGTCGCTCCTGTTTCTCTTTCCATAGGTTTGCCTATCCTGTATAGAAAAACATAGAAAGTAAAAACAAACAAACAAAAATCCCCCAAAACAGAAGAGAAGGGGAAAAAACCCCAGACACACAAGTAGTCAAGTTAATCAGGGACCCTGACACAGAACAGTTGACTATCTCTCTGTTAAATAGAGACAGGGGCATGTTACAATCTGTCCAGTTCCCTTTTCTTTAAGGGTTCCCTATCCTGGGTCCAGCTTACCTAACAATACGTAAACCCTTTTGGTCTTCAGTAATCGTCTCTCCAAAAGATGTGTATCCTGAAAGTCCCCATTGCTATTCCT
>NW_022103900.1:18106173-18107619 GCF_000313985.2 Echinops telfairi
ACCAGCTTTACCCTGTCACAATTGACTCAAGTAGCATCGATTTAAAAAGAGTGAAAGCATAAGTCTCATCTTTAATGGAAACTTCTCTGTTATTTGGTTTTGATGGTTGGTGTAAATGTAGTTTAATTATAGACCACATGTAACCGTGCCTTGGCCTCAGTGGAAATGAAAAACTTGGGATTAAATATGTCATATCTTAGTTATACATCAGAGATCCTTCTTAGTCTGCTGTGTGCTCGCTGTTGGTGCTATAGCACTGCCAATTGAGCTGGAATTAAAGAGGACATTGAGCAGATGTTTGAAGCCATTATCATTAGCGAGTCCTCATTTCCCCACAGTGTTTACCATCGTGCAAAATCTCAAGTAAGGCGTGTTTTTCTGTGCCGTAATGATATCACTCTACTCTGTATTCTTCTCCTGACAGATAGAGCTCTCTTTAAATTGAAGAAAAATGTTGTAGCCTCTTAAATATTTAGTGAGTAACCACACTATGCCGTGATAATTACTATTATGTTATTATTCTAATGAGAAGCCAGTAGTCCTAAGAGAGAGAAAGAATCAGGTTCAATACGGAGATTTACGCTGAATGTAACATTTAGACTAGCTGAAGGGTCAGGATACACACATGGTGTTGACTTCTATGTGACCACTTGTCTCCTCAGAACACAGGTGGATCATGTTTAGTTTAAAAATAATCAACTATGTTTTGAAAGCTTATTAGGAGAATATAGATCAACATATCAATTTGCAACTGTTCTTTAATTAGGAATACCAATCTTCTTTATTACAATGATCTTTCATTCACTATTACTAGAGAAAATGGTGAGGTGGGAGGAGAGTTTTCAAAACTTGCTCTTTTAAAAAATGTCACTTTACTGGGAGGCACAGTTAAGTAATCGACAACTAGTGGACACGTTGTTGGTTACAACTCATCCGGAAACGCCTTGGGAAGGAGCCATATGCTTTGGAAGGTCACAGCTCTGAGAGCTGTGAGGAACGGTTGTGTGCTGCACACCTGGGGTCGTCATTCGTCAGCCTCTACTCAGTGTCAATGAACTACAACAGCTTTGACTGGGTAGTCTAAAGACAATTACATTAAAGTTATTTTTGTGATCTGTCTGAGCCTCAGTGCTTTGTCTATAACAGATACTGAAAACTAACTCTTATAGTTGCATGGGGAATTATCTGTGATGATGAATCCACATAAAACATGTTCTTAGTTTTTGACTAGTTTAGATTGTTTCTACTCAGTGAAGCTATACTCTTTGCTACTAACTAAAAGGTTACCAGTTCGAATCCATCATCCACTCACGAGAGAAAGACGAGGCTATCTCCTCCCATAAACGTTGACAGCTTTGGGACCCCAGACAGCAGTTTGTACTTCGTCCCAGAGGATCACTGTGAGTGAGGAAGGTCTCCAAAGCAGTTGGTTTTTAACCTTGACTT
>NW_022103900.1:18107998-18108796 GCF_000313985.2 Echinops telfairi
TTTTTTTTCTCTCACAGAGATAGGGCTGGGGTTTCCTTTTCCCCTGGATTATTTGCCAAGAATCATCGTCAGATACTACCTTACTGACTGACTAGGATCTAGTCTGAATGTGAAAAAGAATGAGCATCATCAACTCTCTCATGACAAAACAAAGAGATGCATTTTTTGTCCTGTCTCTGAAGTGATTGGTCCATCCAACTTCATTCAGCCTTTCTTTTGTGGCTTTGCATAAACGTGTTTCAGTCCTTTGCAAAATGAATTCATTTATTTCAGGGGTGGCAGAAGACAGGACCACCAATGATAACATCATGTTTTCTATGTGCCACACATTGCTCTAAGGGCTTTAGATTTATCAACATACTTATTATTTAATGCTATTAGGAGGCATATTATTCCTATCCTTCGTATAAAGAAATGGAGGCACACAAGCATCAAAGAATGCCCAAAATTATAAAGACAATATAATCAGGATTCAAAGACTTTTGCCAGATTGGATTGAATGATGATCAAGTAAGAGATGATCAAGTAAGGTCTCTTTGGAGACCTTCCTCACTCACAGTGATCCTCTGGGACATAGTACAAACTGCTGTCTCTTCCACTGTCAGAAGTCACCTGAGTCAGTAGATTCCCACTTCTCTCCTTCATACAAAGAAAGGACCATAAGCTCCACATTCAAAAATCACCTAGAATTTGTATACCTAGTCCTACTAATCCCAAACAATGTAGAATACAGCAACATAAATATTGATCAGAGTGCATTTATTTATTTTGATTGTTACTAGAATAAATAGACGATCT
>NW_022103900.1:18109998-18114148 GCF_000313985.2 Echinops telfairi
AAAATATCCTGAGAAATATTGCACTCCTTCCATTTCACATGCATCCAGTGTCTGGTGTCTGTGTTGTGGGCTGTGGGCAATAAGTGAAGAATCTTGAGCTCCATGAACAGATGAATTTGGCAAAATCTAATTTTTAATTGGTGTCAATTTGTTAAATGCTATTATTGTTGTGCTTGGCTTTGTGCAATGGATGTGTTCATTAAAGAAAATCCTCTGAAGCTCATGGCCAGTGTTCAATTGGCTCCCATCTTAAGGGAGACGTTTTATGGCTTTATCAGTGCCTTACAGTGGCCATGAGAAAAACAACAAGGTTAGAGTATCGAAGAATCACCACGATTGTTTCTGGAGCCAAAAATATCCACCGTTATTTTTCGTGTTTAGCACATTTGTTTAAGAAAAATAAAGGAGAAAGCGTAAATGAACGAAACCATGACTTGTTCAGTTACACAGCTACCACAGACATACTTTGTGCGCATGCTGGACAGCGGCCCTCGGCTGTTGTGATACTGTCTCCCAGCATGTCGTTGGGAGCTGTTGACTTTAAGATGAAGAAATGATTCTGGGTTAAGCAGGAGGGAGTTAGAGTCTGGATGAGGCAAATGCTTTACAATGTAGCAGGAACTGAAAATGTTTTCCGAAATGACAGTAAATGGAAAGTAATCATGGAGCAGCCTGTTTAATGAAACATCTGACTGCCAGCAGTAACAGTGTTGGGGTGTGCTTACCAAGTGCGCGTTTAAGGGCTTGCTTAATTTTCATGGAGCTAGAATTTCTGTTTCTATTTTGTATTATGAAACAAATTTCAGAATGTCTTCCTGCATCTGAACGGTTTCTGCTTGCACTTTCTAGGACTGACATGTGTGTGTCTTTTGTGTGATTCTTCAAACTTCACCTGCCAAACAGAAGGGGCCTGCTGGGCTTCCGTTATGTTAACGGATGGGAAAGAACAGGTGATCAAGTCCTGCGTGTCCCTCCCAGAACTCAGTGCTCAAGTCTTCTGCCACAGTTCCAACAACGTCACCAGAACGGAATGCTGCTTCACGGATTTCTGTAACAACATAACCCTGCATCTGCCGACAGGTAACGCGTTTGCCTCTGTTAATTTCACACTTAATTCTATGCTCAACGAATTATAAACATGGTGGAATGCAAACTCTCTTCTGGTTCTTTAAATAAGAAAAGGTGCTTCACACTTCTTTTCTCATTTGGTTTTGCCTGGTAAAATTCTCAAACCTAACTGAGGTAGATTCTTCTTTTTTTCCCCCCTTAACAACTGCCCAGGACTGTCAAAACATTGAGAACAACGTAACAATTTTCATGAAATCTTTCTATGTGAATTGTAGTTTTTGAAGTGGTAAATGGGTTTAAAGTAAAATGTAAAATTCCATGGGTTCTTTCAAAGATAGGAATTGCAGTGTATACTCAATTGCAATCTATGAGAGGTAAAAATAAAACTAAAAAGAATATGTTGTCAACTTTCATGAAGAAAGATTCCCCCCACCCCCTCTCCCACGCTCACTTAGGGCATCATCTTCCCACACTCAGATAAGGCCTCTCATCAGCAGGGAGAAAGGAATTTGAATTTGTCCCTTCATTATTCACTGTTGTTGAGTTATATTCCTATTTTGCTCCCCAAATTATGGCCTTTTATCCCCCTTTGCCATATTACTGAAAATATTTATTAGCTATCTGAAATCTTAAACATTGGAAGATGTTAAATGACATATAACTCTAAACTAAAAGCTATTTTGTGACATGAAAATTGTTCTGTTAGTGAATGTTTAAAACTATTTATTAATCTAGACATTTAAAAAATGTTCCTTGGTATGTAACCACCTACACACACACACACACACACACACACACACACACACACACACACATTTTTTCCCTCTTAATTACAAAATTAAAGTACTGTTATACATTCCCAGATATTCATGTACCACTACAGTAATAGAGCCCCATGATATTTTAGCATGTCTTTAGAATAAATTGACTACCATTTTTTTACTTAGAAACACTTATTTTATACAGAAACTTGATAACATGACCACAAATCAATCTTTTATTTAGTATTATAAATAGGATTGGACTAGATGAAAACATACAAATCAGTAAAAGACTTGAAGCCGTGACCGTGCAGTGGATGAGAAAGGAGACACGAGATGGGAAAGACACAGTGCACACTGCAATTATGTTCATATGTAATCAAACAGCCTCGAAGGGAACTAGGTTATCAATGTTCCTTAAGTGATTTGATGTTACTGAATATTTGAATTGCTCATCCCTCAAATGAATGTCAGAGCCACTAAAAGCATCACATACGCCCCTCTTTTAGAAATACTGCTCTATGACATTATCCTAAAGCAGGCTCATTATTCTATCCCCCAAAGCGAGTTGCCATCTTGATTTTTCACCTACGCTTATTGTGTCTTGGAGTCTATGGGGTTCTTGAATTGGGGTGGTCTGCAGCTCTCCTGGGAATGCTTCTTTCCTAGCATTTGCTCCCTGCTTTATCCCCGATAGTTGATGTTGTTCTTCTCCACAGCCAAGATCCAAAGGATTCTAAGGGCTGGAAAAGCTCACTAGTCTTGGCAGCGGCCTTTTAAACTTGTCTTCTCAATAATGCATTCTTCCCAACACCACATTCTGCCAGTCACCAGAGGCACAAAACACTACTTCAGCTACAACAAATGCCTTGGAGAACAAGATGCTTTATAAATAGTTGAGCACTTGAAGGTACTGAGTGTAGCTAGTAAGTAGCTCCTTTCCAGTTCCAGTACAAATTCCCCTGAGGTGCTGAGAAGCCTGCGAACCTACCACTGAGATTAGTTAAGATTCAAAAAACAAAATTTATTGAGTGGATTTATATATGATAAAATAAAAAACTCAACTTTATTGAAGTGTGATTCATATATAATAAAATATGCACAGTTTAAATGGATAGTTTGATAAGTTTGGACACATATATATATATACATCCATATAACCACCATCATGTTTCTATTACCTCAAAATATTTTCAACTCCTCCTCCATTGCACCACGGGCAGATTGCTATCTGATGCTTGCTGTCACTCTAGACCAAACCCATTTTCCTTAGATTTCATATAAAAGGAGTCATAAGGAATACATTACTCTGTGCATGACTTCTTTCATTTAGCATACTGATTTTTGATTCATTCACAAGTTCGTGAATGTCCGTAGTTCTCATTGCTAGCTGAGATCCCATTATACACCTCATTTATGACAGCATTTTTATGCATTTGGCCTCAGATGGGCATCCTCATGGGTTCTAGTTGGGAGTTATTAGCAACAAAATTAAGGGGCCCTGGTTGGGCAGTGAATAAGCAATTGACTTATACTCAAAGATTCAGCCGCTGAAACCCAGCTAGGTGTCATCATGTCAGTTCTGACTCCCGGTGACCCATGTACCACGGAACAGAACACTGCTCCATCCGTTGCCATCCTCGCAGTCAGTGATCCACTGGAGCTGACTGTTGCCCCCACTGCCCAGTCATCTCATTGAGGATCTCGCTAGTTTTTGATAGCCCTCTACTTTACCAAGCACGATGTCCTTCTCCTGAACCCTCCTCTGTACATTGCCCAAGTTAGTGAGACAAAGTTTCACAATCTTTGCTTGTAAGGAGTATTCTGGCTGTATAGCTTACAAGACAGACTTGCTTGTTCTTCTTTCAACCATTGTACCTTAAATATGCTTTACTAACATCTTAATTCAAAAGCATACTTTCTTCTCTGGTCTTCCTGATTCTTCATCCAGCTTTCATCTGCGTACGCGGCCATGGAAAACATCATGTTTTGGCTCAGGTCACACCTTGGCTTTAGAACGCTTTCAACAGGTCTTGTGCAGCATATTTGCCCAGTGTAGTGTGCCACTTTACTTATTTATTTATGCTGTTTTATGCATGTTGACTGTGGAGTGAAGTAAAATTAAATCCTCGGCAACTTCATTTATTTTAAATAGGTTCTTTAAGATCTTACTTATTGGTCCAGTTGTGACTAATTTTGTTTCCCTTATAGTGAGGTGTAATCCATACTAAAGGTTGATCATCTCTGATCTCCAGCAGGAAGGGCTACAAGGTCTCTTTCAGCAAGCAAATGGCATCACTTTTATACTGTAGGTTGCTAGT
>NW_022103900.1:18120354-18125283 GCF_000313985.2 Echinops telfairi
CTAAGGGGAGTGGTCTGGAGGTCAGCAGTGGAGTGTGAGAGAACAGGAAAGAGACAAAGAGGAGAAAAAATAAGTAAGCCTGCTGAGACTATGAGGGGATATAGAGAAGAGAGGGAAACAAAAGTAACAATGTAGCTGAACCCCAATCCCTGCCCGTGGAGCTGCAAGAGTTTAGTCCCCTTACAGGCTCCAAATGGTCCTGGCTCTGGCAGAGTCAGTGACAGGGCTAAGGTCAAGCCCTAGCCGCCCTCCACTGTGGTTTGCCAAAAGCCTCCAGCCCATCAAAACCTTGTGGGTCTGTGCCTACTTATCTTTATGATGCTCCTCCTGTGTTCCAGCACTGTTGAATTTCCCTCTAAGCAACTCTCCTGGGCTGAATTCTGTGGAGTCTATCTGGTATGTGTTACTCCATTGCCATCTTCCCAGAAGTCCCTCCTGCTCTTTCCTCTAGGGTGGAGATGAGTTGGAATTGCCTAAATCGCCAGTTCCCCCTCACTAAACCATGTGGGAACACTCTTCAACCAATATCACTAAGGAACTGGTTCCTATCTAGCCTGGCTCCTCCTGTGTGTCCCACGTTGTTGTTTCTCTTCTCTTGTTCTTGAATGACTTTGAATAACTGCCTCTTATCCAAGTACAGAGTCAGAATGAATACAATGAAGTGTTCTTGCGGTTCCATTCTTGGTAAATTTATCCATAACTGATATAGTTAAAGTTTATTGTGCCATTCTGGCTGATAAAAACATGTGGAATTCTCAGGTCTCTTGGTTTTTGATGGTTGGACCAGGGTGCAGCGCCTTAACCAACTGCTTCAGCTGGCAAGGTTCACTTCCTGTAAGCCATCCCTGAGGCGAAGCCACATGGACCTACACTGATGCACCCCTGGGTGTTTTTTGAGATTGAGGAGGACTTTGTAGATTGGCGTTGGACATATGGACTAATGTTGGATTTATGGGCTTTTACAGTACTGGGATGCGATGCTTTCTTAATGTACACTTACCCTTTATATAAAACTTTCTCTTATACATATGTGTTTCTGTGGATTTCTTTCTCTAATGTACCCAGACTAGCACAATAAGTTTTTATGATCCCCACAGTGGAATTACTTTTTATAGTCAATGAAATATAAGGAAGCATCTTTTTGGTGTTTTCTAGTATTCAGCCACGATCCATCTAATATCAGTAATGTCCTCTTCTAATTCAAGCTTGAATTTCTTATTTTCCTCAATATAATGGATGCCTTGTATTTCTCTCAAATGTACTGCTGTAAACATTTAAAATTATCATCAGCAGAATTTTACTTGCATGTGATTTTAATGAACTGTTTCATGATTTCTGCATTTTGTTAGAACACCTCTTTTTTATTTTTTTGAATGGCGATAAGTATGCATGCTTTCCACTCAGTTGGCCATAGCTGAGTGAGAACCTCCAGAGCTGCATCCATTGGTTGAAACATCCCAACAGGTATTCCATAATTTCTTGGAGCCCTGTTTTCCTCCAGTGCCTCAGGCCAGCATGGAGTTTTTTATTCAATACTGTCAGTTCTTGATCAGGTGCTGCCTCCTGAAATGGCTTACTGTTGAGCAAACTTTCCGGTACATTAACTCGATTCTTTCCATCTTCTTTTGTTGTTTCTTTCACTGTTCAAATTTTTTGCCATATAGTCTTTCAATATTGTGGCTTCAGGCTTGAATTTTTTTCTTCAGTTTTCTCAGCTTGAGAAATACTTAGAATGTTCTCCCCTTCTGTTTTATTTTTTTTAACTCCAGTTATGTGCACATTTCATTATTGTACTTTACTTTGTTTTTTGGGAAACACTCTGTAAAACCTCCTGCTCAGCTATTTGACTGCATCAGCATTTCCTTTTGCTGTAGCTATTTTACATTCAAAAGCAAGTGTCAGAATCTGTTCTCTCTCTGTGTCATTATGTGCAGACAGCCTTCCCCCTTTTAGAGTAGTACAGTAAACATTAAGATTTTATCCTGATCTTTGTAGATTTAATAGCATCACACTCCCAGGGGCTATCCTCTTTAATGAAAGAACTGAATACTCTATATCCAGATATTCCTACTTCTGATTCTCAATTACTGCCTTTAAAACAGAATTTTCTTCCTACATATTTAGACCCAGCTGAGAATATGATTTACCACTTCCTAAGCGATCAACTCTCACTGCCACACAGCATGTGGCTGCCACTCTTCACAGCTTGTTTCAGAATTGTATGCTTTTAGTAGCTTAGAGGCAATTTGTTGTCGATTGTTTAGTGTCCAGTCATTCCAAAACCAAGCCCATTGTAACTGAACCAGCTCTGACTTCAAGTGACTTTAGGACAGAATATGGGGTTTTTAAGGCTATACATCTGCACACAAGCAGATTGCTGCATCTTTCTCTCATGGAGTGGCTGGTGGGTTAGAACTGTCGACCTTTGGGTTAGCAGTCAAGCACGTAACCACTACGTCATCAAGGTTTTAAACATTTAAGTATTAGGATGTTAAAATTTATGCATATTGAGAAAGCAGAACAAACCCCTTGCACATGTGTGTGATGGGTGTGTATCCCATATACCTTTATTCTAAAATTGTTAATGTTTACTTTTAAACAGCTTTGTTGGAAAAACATTAACAAATATTTTGCCATATTGCTCTTACTCTATTTGTTTTGAATAACTATTTGAAAACAAGTTTAAGACAATACATGCTATGCCTGTCCTTGTCTTTTATAAGACACCACTCAGATTAGAGCCTGCCTTGTTCTGGTATGACTCGTCACTGATCACATTTGCAAAGAAAAATGAACATAGTTGCTGTTGACTGCAGCTCACCCTGACCCCTCACTGTGAATGTCAGAGGAGCACAGTGCACCACCAAACTTTCCATTGGATTTCTGATAAGTAGATCTCAATATCTTTCTTCCAAGTTGCCTCTGGGTGGACTGGAACCTCCAGTCTTTCAGGTCCCAGCTGAGTGCTTTGACTGTTTGCCCCATCCAAGAAATTCATTTCCTCAAATGTGGTAACACTCACTAGTGCAGGCATTCGGACTTCAGCTTATCTTTTGAGGAGTTATTACCATTCAATCAATAATGGCTATTTTTGCTTTAGCATTCTTTTCTTTTGTTTATTCTTCATTTGTGAGTGTGTGTGTGAGAGAGAGCGAGAGAGAGTGAGAGAGAGTGAGAGAGCTAGCTTTGCTGTTGTAACTTGCTATTGATTTGTCCTGGTCTCATGGCAATGCTGTGTCCTTGAAGCAAAATGCTGGCCCTTCCTGCACCCTCCTCCTGATGATTTGCTAGGCAGGTCCTTTTGAAAGTTGTCATCTCTAGAGTTTTCTTTCTTTTCTCTCTCTTTTAAAATTGGGGGTTGTTTTTATTTATTTGACTTTTTTTGTGAAAGGAGAAAGAGTCTTCTTCAATTATTGACTATTTTAACACAGAGGTAGTTTTTTAAATGCAAAAATTCATCAAAAGAGCAATCATGATAAAAGTATCATAAAGCCAAAGTATTAATGGAGGTGAAATCATCTAAGATAAATAAATACATCTTGATTAACTCAGTTCTCTAAAGCTACCCACAGTCTAGCTGAAGCTTCTTTGGGAAAGAAGGGGAGTTAATAAAATCTTGAGGAATTTTACTACTACCACATTATTCCACCAACAATTTGGAAAAAGAGGTGAGAAAGTAGAGAGTTATTATTTGGATTCAGCTAATCTGTTTAGAATCAGAGGTTCCCACTGCCTTCACCAGGTAGTCCGTGATTCCATACTTTCCCTGAGGTTCTATAATGATTTGATTCCTGAGAAGAGAAATTAAAATCCCAAACTGCTATAATAGGCCAAGTTGTCCGTAAGAACAAAAGCTACGGGCACATATTCTCTAATACATGCAAAGAAAGCATATGCAACATACATAAAGCATATCCAACATACATAAAGCATATATAAATAACAGCAAAGTACTACTCTTAAGGACTTGTTAAGGATATACAGCCAAATAAAAACAATCAAAACCACATTCAGGAATGGAGAAATTATGATAAAAGGACTTTAGGAGAAAAAAAACAAAACAAACCACCTCACTTCCATAGAGCCTGTTCCAGCTCATAGTGACCCTAGAAGATAGGGTAGAACCTCACTGGGGGTTTCTGGGACTGCAAGTCTTTATCTTTCTCCCAAGGACAGGCTGGTGGTTTTGAACTGCTGACTTTGTGATTAGTAGCCCAACACATAAACAATAAGCCAAAACAACTTTAGCGGGCATTAAATCTACTTAAATGTAGAACAAAAACTACATGACGGTAGCTATTTTGTTAAAGAATGGAGCAGAGGTATGACTCCCTTGATGAAGTGGACATCAGTCGAAGCTGGGTAGTGTGAAAAGAGAAGCAGGAGCAGTTTTCAGAGTGCAGAGATCCAGCAGGGGGGCAAACCACAGTGGCAAAAATAGAAATATAGAGTTAAATGACCGTGGAGATGAAAAGATAGCTGCTAGCAAGTTTCTAAGACTCCAGTTACTACTCACCAAGGTGGGATATGGAACACTGTCTTAATGGACTACGCTATGCCAGTTGATTTAGACCAGAGGTTCTCAACCTGTGGGTTGCAACCCCCTTGGGGTCGAATGACCCTTTCACAGGGGTTGCCAAGTTAATAACAGTAGCAAAATGACAGTTGTGAAGTTGCAACAAAAATAATTTTATGGTTGTGGGTCACCACAACATGATGAACTGTATTAAAGGGTCAGGGCATTAGGAAGATTGAGAAGCATTGATTTAGACATCCCCCCAACTCCATGACCTAAGTCCTCAAGCCCATTGACTCAATCCTTTAAGATGCTTGGCTATGGCTAAGAAGTTTGCAGCTTTGAGATAGTTTATTGTGCCAGCCTGGCCGATAAACACAAGTGGGATTAACTGAAGGGCAGAGAGATAAATG
>NW_022103900.1:18125660-18126732 GCF_000313985.2 Echinops telfairi
TAGTGCTTTATAATTTAACAGTTTCTTTCTTGTATTATATATTTAACTGTATATGATTTAACAGTTCATTCCTTGTTATATATCTACTTATCTTTATAAATAAATATATTAAATTATCAGCAATTTGGTTTTATCTCTCTAGAGAACCCTGTCTAACACATTTTGGTACCAGGAGTGCGGTGTTGAAGTATCATCACTAGTGTTAAGACTAATCAATTTAAGAAGCCCATATTTATGTATGTTCCTATAACTGGACATATTACAAAACACTTAAATACACATGTAGAAATATCCTTTGCCAAACCAAGATATGGTCATTGATGTTCTTGCATGAACTATTCTACATCTGTTCAGCTTACGTGTCTCCTTAAGCATCAACTCATAAATTATTGTTTGTTGTGATAGTTATTGCAAGATTATGTGTACAATCATACTGGCTGTTGTTGCCTGTTACTGCTGAGTACCTCCCAATGTCTTCCTTTGTCTTGGTCATGTTGTGCTGGCTTCTTCCTTATTGTGTGTTATGTTTTCCTTCACCCAAGTTAATTCATGCTTACTATCTACTTAGTAATGTCCTCTCCCTCTCCCTCCCATGTCCAGAAACCTTCCAAGAATGTTTCTTGCATGTCTAAATCTTTAAGAACCTGTTTCTTTGTTATTATAATAGTGGCTTCATACAATATTTTCACTATTGTGGTTGACATATTTCACTTAGCATGATGTATTTCAGGTTCATCCATGTAGTCTTAAGATTCATTGTTATTTTTTAACCTGGTGAAGCATTCTATTGTGTATATGCATCATGGTTGGTTTATTTATTCATCCATTGATGAGCACATAGAATTTTTCATTGGCTGAATTTCAGAAGTAAATCTGCAGGTTTTTCTTCTTCTTTTTCCTTTTTAACATTTTATTTCTATTTATTTACTCATTTATTAACTGTTTATTTTTATATAATTTATATATTGTGTAATTCAGTAGTTCAATTGTATTAAGAAAGGGAAGGGTATACAATCATCTCCACAATCACTTTTGGAACATTTTCTTCTTTCTTGTACTTATTTTTATCAAC
>NW_022103900.1:18129750-18131427 GCF_000313985.2 Echinops telfairi
ACATGTGTTCATTGGACATGTTGGCACAATAAACGTTAACTATCTCACCCCTCTTTATTCAAGGAAACAAAAAGAAGTCACACAGAGTGAGGTCAGGTGTGTCAGGTGCATGGGGCAAGAGAGACATGCTGTTTTTGTTTTTGTTTTGCCCAAAACTGGCACACTGAGATGGCTGCATGAGCAGTTGCATTGTCGTGGTGGCAAAACCAGTCCCTTGTCTGCCACAAATCAGGCCTTTTTTTTGTTGCATGTTGTTACACAATCTTTTCAGAACCTCTAAAAAGAAAGCTTGAATACCAAGATTGGTACTTGGTGGAACAAACTCTAAATACACTATCCCCCTCACATCAAAAAAGCAAATGAGCATTTTTTGGGGGGGGTACCTCCTTGTACATATTTGTATAGTCCCAGTCTCCTTCCTAATCTGTTCAACTTGCATGTCTATCTATGTGCCCACTCTTAAAACCCCAAACTCACTGCCATTGAGTCATCTCTGATGCATAGTGTCCCTATAGGTAAAGGTGGGACTGTCATGTGGGTTTCTGAGACTGTAACTTTTTACAGGAGTAGAAAGCCTCATCTTTCTCTCACGGAGTGGGTAGTGTACATATATGAACTAATATACATACATATAGTCCTAGACACCTATGTAATATGTTCATCTATTTCCTCCCTCTCCAATCCAATATCCTAAGGGTCCTCCTGACCTCCTCATTCCATGTTTGGGTCTCATTTCTCTAGCAGAAAGAGCCCTGAGTTTCCGCATCATTAATTTCTATGTTCGTTTGCTAACTTCCCCGATGCACAGAGTCGCCTTAGAATTGCTACAGCTCTGCTACGACAGCAAAAAGAAAAGACAAAAGCACCCCATACAAAACAAAACAAATCAGAAAACAAATGATGAGCTAACCCAGAAGCAGTAATCTGAGCATAATGTTTCTGAAGATTATCCATACTACTACAGAATAATATATTCTTTGTCATGGCTGAATTGTATTCTGTTATACACACACACACAGAATATACACACATTACATGTGGTTTATCTATTCATCTGTTATGGGCGTTTGAATTGTTTTGGGGTTTGTGAGTAACGCTGCTACGAAGGTGTAGACATATGCTTTATTTTTCATGGGTAGTTAAGTAAGAGTAAAATTGCTGGGTCATATGGTAAGTTTATGTGTACTTTTCATTAAACAGCCAATCTATTTTCTCACCTGCAATAAAAGAGGTTGTCAGTTTCTCCACATCCTTGCCAAAACTTGTATTGTCTCTTTCTTTTTGACTATAGGCACCAGAGTGAGTATGTAGTGGTGGGGACTGATGTAGCCATTAGGCACAGAAGACATTGTGTCTAGGACCCATGACATTTTGAGATAGATAGGAAAATGTAATTAAAAAAAATAGAAACAACAGAATGCAACATAGCTTGGAATATATTCATCTTTAGGACCAGGTAGTCATAAACTATATTTTAGCATCTATTTATAGAAAAAGTATCCCGTGATAATGGTTAAAGAAAGGTGTTAGACAAGGTTCTCTAGAGAGATAAAACCAAATTGCTGATAATTTAATATATTTATTTATAAAGATAATTAGATACATAATGAGAAACAAACTGTTAAATCATATACAGATAAATATATAATACAAGAAATAAACAGTTAAATAAGAAAG
>NW_022103900.1:18132234-18144534 GCF_000313985.2 Echinops telfairi
TTTTTCCTAGGTACTCAGGGTTCTATGAAATGTAAAGCATGAGCTTTCTCTCCTAGCAACAAAGCTATGACAGATATCTAGGGATGGGTGAGCAAGCCCGGAATGAGTATGTCTGCAAAGAATATTGTGTGGCAGTTGACACTTATTTACCTAAAGTAAGAATTTGTTTCTTTAATGACATTATGTAATATGTTGAACTCAATAGGGATACACATCAGACATCTTGCTGGGTTGTTCTTTTGTGATCAACACTCTGTGGCTATAAGTTGTTACTGGAGTAGCGGCTCTTTAGAGAGGCTCTAGGTACCTCGAGGCTGGTCCTCACACTAGCCAGTGGCAACAACTCTGCTGTTTGCCTGTCATTGAGTGATTGTTCTCCCTTAGATACTTGCTGATTGAAAATGTGATCACATAAACACTTCAATGAAATATGAAAACTCTACAGGGTGGTTAATAACCTCATGCTAACCCTTCTGAAAGAAATGATACATGTACATTTCACTGTAGCTCTTAACTCTGTGGATCATATCTATAGGCAAAACAGTAGAAGAAAAAGTTGGGGGGTTACTAGGTTGGAGGTAGTTTGGGACTTACCTTGATAGTTACAACTATAAACCAACTGGATCTTGGCCTCTCCAGCATTTTCATCATTGTGTATGTGCTACTTACCCATCCTTCCCCGTCCCATTCTGAACTGCTGTGCTTGATCACCTGTTTTGTCCTTAGATCACATGTCTGATGCTCAGCCTCATCCTTTGTCTCCTTGTGACAAAATTGCTCTCCTAAATACAGCTCATGACTTTCCTACTCGATCCTCCTCTCTCTACTGGGGCCCTCATTTCTTTGGAGCTGTGCAAATGCCCATACTCCATGCTTCCACTCCTGAAAATCATCTGACATGGTTGACTCCAATTCCTAAGATCGCAGCCTCATGAGTTCATACAGCTTTTGATTGTGACATACAGACAGAAATATGCTGTATGTAATTTTCCAGCTTTCACAGTTCTGTTCCAGGGGCACACACAACTGAAACAAGACTCTCAGCGGACATACTTACCCTTATAATACACGAGGTACTCTGATCGATGCTAGGTCATTAAAGAGAGCTGCTGGTCAGATACTCCTAATCCATTATATGCACAGTTGAAGAACACTGCTTCAACTGATGTTTAAAATGTAGTAATTTAAAATGGAATAAGGACACTTATTATTTTAATAAGCTGGTACCCACAGCTCTTACAGGTCTAGTTATTATTTTAATATCAAAGGCCGTAACATTGAAAATATTTGAGTTCATTCATTTTGTACTCTTAAAATGGGGTAGATTGATGTTTAATTGATTTAGATAATTTATATGTATAAGATTTTATTTAGGTGACCTTCCCTTACAAAATTACTCTCTTCTTTGGCATTATACATGGATTTAATTCTGAGGATTAATCATTTTATGCTCGATGGGAATAATCTTATGTTTCGGTAGAAATATATTAGAAAATATCCCCCCTTCCCTAAAGTCTAATGAATTCGATATCTTCAGTATCACTGATCAAGTGATCTAAGTTGAACTGCTTATCACAAATATTTAGTTTGTTTTTTTCATGTAAAACTTGGAAGGCAGCAGCGATTTCTAAAAATAACCATCTATTTGACTAGTCCTTTGAGATCGTGTCTTTACTAGCAGTAAATATATTATTTTCCCAAACAAGGGTAGCTTTGAATAGTTAAAATTTAAATATAGCCCATTCAAATGAGTTAAACAAGAGAAACTTATATATACTTCATGCGGGTTACCCTAATTTCCTCTTCTTGTTTATTTTCAGACTAGATAGGCTTCAATTTAAATATTTGCTCACTTTTTTTTGGAGTGTACTTTTCTTCTATTCCTTAAGCACCCATTGAACCAACCAAAGTGTTGAACCAACACTTTCAGGCATTATAAAATTTCTCTGACAGAGAAACATTGTCACCCTGTATGTTAGTCCAGGTAAACTAGAGAAACAAATTCACAGACACTCATATGTGTATAAGAAAGAGCTTTATATACAAGAGCAATTCAATATTGAGAAAACATCCCAGCCTTGTCCAGATCAAGTACATAAGTCCAATATTAGCCCATATGTCCGATACCAATCTATATAGTCCTCTTGAGAGTCACAGAACACATGCAATGACACCAAATGCAGGAAGATCACAGGCCAGTGGGTAGAAAGTCTTGTGGATCCAGTGGTGGTAGAAGCATCGCAGCACTGGCAGGGGTCTCCATGTGGCTTCTCTAGCTCCCAGGGCACAGGCTGTATCAGTGTAGCACCATGTGTCTTGTCAGTAGAGCATCTCTCAGGGAGTGAGCAGAGAGAGAGTGTGTCTCCCGCCTCCAAGGAGGAAATACAGGAGTTCCCAGAATCCTCAGGAGGTCATGCCCACACAGAAGCCTCATTGTCTATGAGCCAATTGACAGACTGGACTCCACCCCTTCAATCATAATCCTCTCAAATGGACAAGTGATTATATAACTACCACATCCTGAAAATGCATGCTAGATTGTTTGGCCCTCAGCTTCCTCTGGGGTTAGGAAAGAAGCCATTTTGGTGACAGTGGAGCAGACAGAAAGGCCTTAGTGACCTAGTGGTTTACACATTGGCTGTTACCCCAAAAGTCAGCAGTTTGACTTCTAAAATTAATTCTAAAAATAATCATCTGGTTCTAAGGAATAGGATGAAGCTTTCTACTTCCACAAAGAGTTACAGTCCTGGAAACCCACGGGGAAGTTCTATGCTTTCTGATAGTCGGAATCAGCTGAGGGCATGGAGTTCGGTTTGGCTTTGGCGTAGCCAGATTCTAAGTTGAGCCCACTCTTTATTGTTTCTGCCAGATTCTATCAGTGGATCTTTGTGTGTGCTTTGCAATTTTTTAAAAATTGTAAGCTCATGCTATTTTAGGTGTCTTTTCTGGAGGGAATCTTTTGAAGCATATATTTAAAATATGTTCTTTCAGAGAAGATTTACATAAGCTTCTGCTAAGTGCCCGAAGGCACCACCATGCCCAACTCATGCAACATTTTAAAACTGCTTTTTGTGGGACCATTACAGAGTCAAGTCTGGCTCTTTGATGGCATAGATGGGTGCATACTTAGGGTGAGGAAACTCAGATTTCCCCCCCTCCTTTTTCTGCTGAACACAAAGCCTGCGTTTAGAGAAACACATTGAATACTCTCTCTCTTTCCCAGCTCACTCTTTGGCATGTTTTTAATTTTGTTGTGTTTTCTGGATAGTGGCTTTCATTATTTGGCGAGTCTTTGATCTGACCTTTCACTCTGTCAGGAAACATGTCTTATTGCTTCATCGTTTGATGAAGTCTGATAAACTAAGCACATGACCTCCGGATATTGGCAGATGTCTCCAGGGTAAATGGCATCCATCTCTGGATTTGTTCTTTAATTTTGGCTGCTGAGCAATGCATGCATTGTCTCCCCAACTTAATACTATGATAACAATAATAGTAATAAAATGTTAATTTATATTTACTCAGCATTTGTGTGGGTGCTAGATCAAGAAGACTTTCTGCGGACTTGTAACTCACAATTTGGCAGAAATGGTAATTCCAGGATAGTTTATTTTTGCAACGATGCTGGCATAATCAACTCTCCATCTGGAAGGAGGAGTTGTACCACAGTGTCATATCACGTACCAAAATAAATTACAGCTCAATGAAATGTCTAATTGTGAATATAAAACAATTTAAATGTCAGAGAGAAATTTAGGGGGGCGAAAGGATTTTTATATTATTGAAATATGGAAGCCATTCTCAAGACACACAGGAAACACACTATAAAAGGAAAAGACAGATATAATTCACTACATGAAAACCAGGATTAAAAATTAAGAGAACAGAGAGATAAAAGAAAACAAAATAAAGTCCAAGGTAAATGAAATAACAGGTAGAAATAGTTATAGTGCATGTGACAGGCAGTAGCTCACTTTTTAAAAGGCAAAGAGCTCGTGTGTGTGTGTGTGTGTGTGTGTGTGTGTGTGTGTGTCAAGATGAAAGTGGAAGAAAAGATGAGAGAGGAGAAAAGGAGATCCCTGGAAAAATGGGCAAAGGACAGAAAATTTATAGACGAGAACAAAGAAATTAAAGTGGTTGTGGCAGTTGTTACATGATCTACTGTCAATTTGAGGAAGGGGTGGAATCTAGCCTGTCAATCAGGTTGCAGCTTGATGACCTCATTTGGAGGTGCGGTGGAGATAAATAACTCACTAGAGGCCAGGCACACTCTCTTTTTGCTCCATATTCTTATTGACAAGCCACATGGAACTATGCTGAGGGAGCCAGAGCCCTGGAGCTGGAGGAATCACATGGAGACCCACACTAGTGCTGAGATGCTTCCACTACCACTGGATCCACAAGACTTTCCACCCACTGGCCTGTGATCTTCCTGCATTTGGCGTCATTGCATGTGTTCTGTGAATCTGAAGAGGAATTTATAGGCTAGTATGGGACATGTGGGCTAATATCAGACTTATGGACTTGATCTAGACTGGCCTGGGATGTTTGCTCAATATACAGTTACTCTTTCATATAAAGTTCTCTATTACATATATATGAGTGTCTCTGGATTTGTTTTTCTAGTTAACCTAGACTAATAACAGTGGTCAACTACTGAAAAGATGTTCAGCCTCACTCATATGGGGAGAGATGCAAATTAAAAAGCAGCATAACCAATTTTTCACCTTTCATATTGACTAAAAAATGATACAGCAGCCAGTATGCATTTTAGTTAAAAAGGTACATGTCACTTAGCAGTGCCTTAGAAAATAAAGGAGTTTGCAGCTCCACTGGTCAGGAAATCTGAAAGTTGACTGGTCATGGTTTGTTCATAAAGAAATGCATTCTTATTCGCAGCCTTCTTCCAAGTTTCTTGTGTGACTTAGTGAATTGTCTTATTTTAAAGATGGTTTTAGTAGCAGCAGCAGCAGTAGTAGTAGCAGCAGCAGCAGCAGTAGCAGTAGCAGTAGCAGTAGTAGTAATAGTAGCAGCAGCGGCAGAATCTAGTGTCAGAGGGGATAATGTGCAACAAGATCAGCCAAAGGTTAAAGCCTGTAAGAGGGCAGGTCAGGTACGGGCACGCCATTTCCGTTGTAAGCTCAGGCTAGTGTAGGTATCTTATCTGGAGGAATCTTTGGAAGATTCTTCCAAGCTTTTTGTGAATTCTGACATCAGCCATCCCTTCCAGGACATTCTTTCGAAACTGAGTGTAACGAAAGATCAGGGCCCGCATCAAGCAGCATGTCGGCAGTCTGCCCTCTGTGCAGGACAGCTTTCTGGGCTCCTCTTGGCCATTTGGCCCTCACGGGTCCCTAAAGACAATCAAAGTCTCTTCCCCCTCAGGACAGGCTCTTTTTCACCCTGGGTCTCTCTCTGCCAACGATTCTTCAGGTGCATCCGAGCCTGCCACCAAAGGCTCTACTACAGGGTATTTCCGAGCCCTTTGCTGTCGTCAGTGATATGGCGCTTTTTTAGGAGGCTCTTTGCTGCCTCGCTCACTCTGCTCCTTCCCTTTCTTTATTCCTTCTGCTTCTTTCCTGAAACAGTTCCACAGGGTGGCCTCCATATTGGTGTCGTTTGGTCCCCTCAAATTGGTGCCAGCTCACAGCAACCCTGTGTTCAGCAGAACGAAATATTGCCTGGTCCTGCTCCAGCCGCACAAATTATTCTGACGTTTGACCCCATTGTTGCAGTCACTGTTCGATCCATCTTGTTGATACCCTTCCTCGTTTTCACTGCCCATCTCCTTTACCAAGCAGGACGTCCTTCTCCAGGGACTGGCATCTCGTGACAACAGATTCAAAGTCTGTGAGACCAAGTCTCGCCATCCGTGTCTCTTAGGAGCACTCTGGCCATACTCCTTCCAAGACTTGCTTGCTCTTTTGGCAGTTCGTAGTACTTTCAATATTCCTCACCAGAACCACAATTTAAATGCATCTCTACAGGTTGACTGCACCTGCACAGACAATTTCAAGGAATGCCCTCACTCCCTTAGCAGAGGTGACAAACTGACCAATCCCATCTCCATAGGCCACAGAAGTTTTATTTGCATAGTGACCTACAGGCACTTTATTTGCATCGTCTACTGATCAAATGCTGTAAGGTGCATGTCAATCAGAGAGCAAGTTGTGACCCTGGACTAGACAAACCCTAACCTGTATTTTACAGCTCATCCAGGAAACACCAGTCACCCTTTACAAAAATAACAAACTCTTGAATTAGTAACCTAGAACAAAGGTAACTTCTTAGGGTTTGGGGGTGGGGTGGGGGGAATCTCCCAAGCTGTTTTACCAGAGTGCCAAGCAAAGGGCGACATAACAGAACGGATTTCATCAAGTTTCTGATACTGCCATCTGATCTGTTTTCCTTCATATGTGTCTGCTTTTACCAATGAGGGAAACTGGAGTTTGTTCTTAGGGATCTTAAGGCTCTAAAGAGACAAGAAGAACACGATTTACACAACTTAGACAGTCTAAAGGAACCCTGTCAATGCCTCTTCTTTTTGTTACTTTTATTTACCTATCCGTTCTTCCCTTCATTTATTTCCAGTGTTCTTTTTTTATGGTGAATTGGGTGGTAGTGGTGGTGGGGTGGTTGTTATAGATCAGATCACCATTTTTTGCATTAAAAAATTTATCAAATCTCCCAATGGCTTGTCTTCTTCCTCAATTTCCAGTTTAGGTTATAGGAGAGAGAAAAGGAAACTCATATGCTTTCCATTGTTATTTGTATTTAAATCCAATCCCAATGAACGTGTAGCAGAAACACATGTTATTCAGACTTCTCCCTGCCTGTGGGTAGATCCAGACGACAGTTTGATTTGTACCAAAAAATGAAACCCACTGTCATCGAGTCAATTCTGACTGTTGGGGACCCTGTAGGACAGGGCAGAACTCCTGTGGGTTTCTGACATGTAACTCTTTACAGGAGAAGAAATTTAGTCTAAATATAAACATCCAGAATCCAGACTTCTCTTGGAAAATCAGCAAACTGGGGGCCCCTGGGGTTTTCTACAATATAATTGGCTGAAACTAAAGAGTGACTGATTCTTCTTAATCAGGCGTGAACTGTTGGCTGTCATGTCATCCATTCAATTTATGTACAAGTTTACATCCACCGGTTTAGAGTTCTTATGAACAGTTTAATGTGCTTTCCATTTTTGGGTTTGTTTTTAGTCTTTAGACCTTTATTCACGTCCAAATCTCTTATCATAAACACAGTTCTCTCTGCTTTTGTGGGGGGTTGGGGAAGTAACCTCAAGCCTCCACAGTGGTCCCCCCTTCCCAGCCAGGACAGACTGCACCTCTTCCCCACCCAACAGCTGGAGGCCAAGGCCAGATTGGGCGAACTGGGAGGAGGGAGAAGGGGACCTGAGTCATTCGGGTCACTCCAATAGAGAATCAGAAGTCCAGGCTCCGGATGCTTTTCCTTTTATCACAGTCCCATTCACCGCCTCCAGTCACTTCAGACTCATACAGGGCCTGAGGGCAGACCTGCCCCTCTGGGTTTCCGAGGCTGTGAATCACTATGGGAGCAGAAAGCCTCTTCTTTTACCAGAGTAGCGGCTGATGGGTTCGAACTACTGACTTTGTCCTGAACACATGGGTCTGCCAGGTGTAACCCATTATGCCATTAGGACTCATACAATTTTCTCTTATATTTCTCTTTTAATGTTAAAACATGTATTCTTTTTTTTTTTGTCACACTGCAGTTTATTTATTTATTTTTTAAACATGTTATTAGGGGCTCATACAACTCTTATCGCAATCCATACACACATCAATTGTGTAAAGCGCATTTGTACATCATTCTCAAAACATTTTCTCTCCACTTAAACCCCTGACATTAGGTCCTCATTTTTTCCCCTCCCTCCCCACTCCTCCCTCCCTCATGAGCCCTTGATAGTTTATAAATTGGTATTTTGTCATCTCTTGCCCTGTCCGATGTCTCCCTTCACCCACTTTTCGGTTGTCTGTCCCCCAGGGAGGAGGTCTCATATAGTTCCTTGTAATCGGTTCCCTCTTTCCTACCCATTCTCCCTCTACCCTCCCTGTTTCGCCACTCACACCACTGGTCCTGTAAGGCTCATCCACCCTGGATTCCCTGGATTTTCAGTTCCTATCTGTACCAGTGTACATCCTCTGATCTAGCCAGACTTGCAAGGTCGAATTCGAGTCATGGTAGTGGGAGCAGGGAGGAAACATTTAGGAACTAGAGGAAAGTTGTATTTCTCATCATAAAACATGTATTCTTAAGACATGAAAGAATCGTTTTAATTTCTTGGTTTCTTCATAAGATTGTAACAGAAATGATTTCTGGTTACACAGGTTGACATCAGAGAAATACTCAGGAGTAGTTATGAAACTGCATAACATCAAGGACACTCTCAAGCTCTCCATGAAAATTCATCCAGGGACTGTGCATTAGGGAAGCTGGCTCATTTTTATAGGAATTGTTAGTCCATCCTTGCACTAACTTGCAACCCTTCATATGGAAATAGAGTATTCAGCAAAAACCTTCAGTGTTCACCTATCTTGTTGACGTTTGGGAGCCTTGATGGCATAGTAGTTACTTGTTGGGCTGCCATCCAAAGGTCAGCAGTTCAAAACCACCAGCCACTCCACAGGAGGAAGATGGGGTTTCTGCTCCTGTGAACAGCTACAGCCTCAGAAACACACAGGGGCAGTTCCACCCTGTCCTATAGGGTCACTCTGAGTTGCCATTGACTCGATGGCAGTGAGTTTTGTTTTGATTTGCTGCCCAAACCTTCAATTGCAGTAACTGTAGTAACACTTTCTGATTTTTCCTCCCTGATTTCAATACAACTATTTTGTGTTTTAGCAGTGCTACTGTATAACAAGACTAAAGATTTTATCTTTCTGTAATGTTACACCTTGCTTTAGGGCACAAAAGAGACCCCAAATATCAATATATTTAAGTAGACCACTTAAAAAGTCTTAAACAGGACAAAGACAAAGATAGATCATGCAGATGAGGGATGACAGGAGGTCAGAAAGGCATCCAAGGGCTTGCTGCCATTGAGAGACTTAGGAGGTGCGACAGTTAGGCTGTATGTCAACTTGGTTGGGCCATGATTCTACTGTGATGTGATCTAACATAGTGTGATCAACATAATGATGGGATCTCTAAAAGGACTAAGCTAGAATAGACTTCCTTAATCTGGTCACAGACCAGAGGAGGTACACTGGTACAGATAGGAACTGGAAATACAGGGAATCCAGGGCGGATGATCCCTACAGGACCAGAGGTGTTAGTGGCAATACTGGGAGGGTAGAGGGAGAGTGGGTAAGAAAGAGGGAACTGATTACAAGGAACTATATGTGACCTCCTCCCTGGGGGATGGACAACCGAAAAGTGGGTGAAGGGAGACGTCGGACAGGGCAAGATATGACAAAATAACAATTTACAAACTATCAAGGGCTCATGAGGGAGAGGGCAGTGGGGAGGGAGGGGAAAAATGAGGACCTAATGCCGGGGGGGCTTAAGTGGAGAGGAAATGTTTTGAGAATGAATGTACAAATGCGCTTTACACAATTGATGTGTGTATGGATTATGATAACAGTTGTATGAGCCCCTAATAAAATGATTAAAAAAAAGAAGTTTCGTTCAGGGTATGGCCTACTCTTGGTTTAAACTAACTGTGTCGGAGCTAGCTTATATCTATTGCTGGATATGCAGGTTGTATCTAGTTATCAACCTCCTGTTCTATTGCCTGCTGACCTAGCAGACTGCCAACATAGGATTCATTCGGCTGATCTCAGATTTATTCAGCATAGCGTCCACCAGCTTGTGGTTTTTCTGTTTACTGTTTCCTGCCCATCAGCCCTGTAGTTATAGGAGTCTGTAGAAGCTGTTAGCTTAAATCTGACCCATAGACTTGAACCAGACCGGGCTTAGCCACTTATACAACTGTGCGAGCCATTTCTTGATATAAATAAATTTCTCTACACAACACATTGAAGCGTCATGGGTTTTGCTTCTCTAGAGAATCCAACCTAGCACAGGAGGGCAAAGGAAACTGTCACAACAGCCTGATTGGTGGCCAATCAATACGTTACAGTTACAGGGGGATGACAGAAGCAGTGAAGGACGCATGACTGAAACAGTTACATTATGTTAAAGGGAGGAGCTCACAAATATGGTTCAGAGCATATGATCAAGGCTTGACTCAACGATGCATCCCTAGCACCCCATGGTCCACTGAAGACAAGACACACTCTGGCAGGCCTCAAAGGGAGATCGCTCCTCGCTGGACTGCTTAGTGGGGGGCCTCCTGTGCAATGCACCGTGCCTGATGGCAAGAACCTGGCTAATGGTCAGAAGGAATTCAATGAAGGCTTAATCTATGTGGGGACTCTAAAAATGACTTTGAGTTTTTGCAAACACGGTGAACAGAATTTAAGCTCTAATACAACTTCAACATAAAGAAAATAAAAATCCTCACCTATGGACTAATGAGCAACAACACAATAAATGGATAAAGTCGGCAATTGTCAAGGATGTCATTTTACAGGGGTCCCCAATCAATGCTTGTGGAAGCAGCAATCAGGAATTAAAGGACTTATTGCACTGAGCGAATCTGCAGCAGAAATCCTCTTTACAGTATGAGAAAGCAGAGATGTTGCTTTGAGGACTAACCTGAGTCAGGGCATTTTTAGACACCCCCCCCCCCCATAATGCCTGTCAAAGCTGAACAATGAACAAGGAAGAATTGATGCCTTGAATTATGGGGTTGGAGAAGAATGTGGACTGTACCACGAGCTACCACAAAACTGAACACATCTGCCTGGAAAGATGCATAGCCAGAAACTCCTTAGGAGCAGGGATGGTGAGACTTCCTCCTGTAGACTTTAGACATGCTATTGGGAGAAACCAGGTCATGGAGAAGGATGTCAGACTTGCAGGGGTCCAGTAAAAAAGAGGAAGGTCTTCAATGAGATTCACTACCAGACTGGTTGAAACAATGGTCCCCCCCCTCCCGAAACGTTTGGGAGGATGACACGGGGTGGGGGTGGGGTGTTACATTTGATAGTACATAAAATATGAGCCAAACTGACTAATGGCACCTGATGACATTATATTTTCATGAATGCAAATAATTAGTTTCAGTAAAGGCAATGCATGCCCATCATTAAACTGTGGGGCCCATTTACCTCAGTACCATTTTAACTGCCCTAGTCTGTTCTTGTTTGGACACGGAGAAAGTCGTGTAAGGTGTATCAGTTGTTGTGGGTGCACAGGTACTTTGATAGGGGGCATGTCTAAATTAGACTTTAACTGTGACGAAGCAAGAGCACTTCATAGCATTAGAATCGAATTGCCCTAAAATAACTAATCTTACTTCCCTGTCATTGAGTCGATACTGACTATGACAGAGGAGAATTACCCACCTGTGAGTTTCTGAGGCTGTACATTTTTAAGGGAAAGCCTCGTCTTTCTCCCAGAGTGACTCGTGGTTTTGACCTGCTGACCTGGCAGTTAGTATCACAATATGAAACCCACCACGGCACCTGATCATGTCATAATCATAAAACTGCAGGCATAGGAAACAAATATCTTTCTTTGGGGAGTTCATAAATCTTATTATATTCATTCATTTTAAAAAACAGTCATTGTTGTTGCCTAAGTTTTCTATGTTTTAAATTTTAAGTACCCTCGTTGCTATCTTCGGGGTAAGGTGACATGAACATGTGGAGAAATGGAGACCCCTCGGTCGAATGGTACTGTCCTCACGTGAGCAAATCGATTTGGTGCTCACTCTCTGGGGGTTCAGTGCACACCTGACACCAATTCACTCTCTTTTTCCTAAAAAACAAAAATAAAAGGGGTTGTGATCATACTTTAGAAAGTACTTTAAAACAAAAGCTTCTCAAGAAAACAAAGTTTTATTTTAAAAACTTATTATAAGAAGGGTCTTTTTTTGTTTTGTCCTATGAAACAAGCACATGTTTATTTAAATTTTAAATGATGAAATTTTGTTCACCAGGATCTAGTAGGAAAATAAAAATAAAATTTGTAGTTCATTTGAGAATTTTGCATAAAATGTAAGCTCCTAGCTCTCTCTCCGTTATATAAACACTATTACCTACTTAATTAATATTTATTGGGTGATTATCATGTACAGTACATTGAGTTGGGTCAAAGCATAATTACCACCCAGCAATCTTTACAAAGAGAACAAGCTGTTTGTGTGGCTGTGGTGGCATGAATGTTAGGAAGAGAAGGGTACCGTTTTCC
>NW_022103900.1:18146959-18152701 GCF_000313985.2 Echinops telfairi
GGCGATGTGCTTCATGTGTCCATCTCTGCTTTTTAGGGATGTGTAGTACTCCATTGTATGTATGTACCACAGTTTTTTAATCCATCCATTCAACTGTTGATGGAAATTTGGGCTGTTTCCAGCTCCTTGTAATTGTGAACTGTGCCATGACGAACATTGGGGCACAGATGTCTGGCTGTGGTTTGTTTCTTGTCTCTTCTGGGTATATGCCCAGTAGGGGGATTGCTGGATCGTATGGTAGCTCAATTTTCACGGAACTTTTTAAGGGTTAATTTGAAAAAGAACCTCATCAAAAACCCCTCAGGAGCAGTAATGGGAGTAGTGATACCACAAGGGTAGGGGGAAGGTTGAGGGAGAAGGAGAGGAACGGGAATTGATTACAGTGGTCGATGTATAACTTACCACCCCTCTCTCTCCAGGGGGATGAACAGTAACGTGGGTGAACAGAGACAGTGGGCAGTGGAAGATATGAAAATAGTAATAATTTGTAATTTATCAGGTGTCCATGAGGGTGGAAGGGTGGGAGAGGAAGGGGGAAAAGAGGAGCTGATGTCAAGGACTCAAACAGAAAAAAAATATTTTGAAAATGATGATGGCAACATATGTACAAATGCACTTGATACAACTGATGTATGGATTGTTGTAAGAGCCCTCCATAAAATGATTTATTAAAATTAAAAAAATAAAATAAAAAGGAAACTTACCTAAAATGTTCCTTGAATAATGAGGGATATTTTTATAAACACATCATGCGAGGATATATTTTATGGTTAAAAAATGATGATCTCTGATATATATATATATTTATTTATTTATTTTTCAGTTGCATACATGCCTTTGAATGAGTGAAAGTTAGTGATGGAGTCTATACTCATGGTCTTTCCTACATTTCGTTCATTTTGTTTGATTGAAAGTTCTTCTTAGTCCTTATGCCAAAGATGATGGTTTTCAACCCAGTAGGTTTATTTCCTTAAAATATGAGAGCATGGTATTCCCAGATCTAGAGCCAACGTACAAAAAGATGTAGTTTCTCAGTGTTCCTTTCACACACCCAAAACCAGCAGCACAGGGAGAACCTCTCCGTGAAGCAATGCTCCTTGTTTGATGTGAAATAATGAAATCAGGCTCAGGAGAGACAGTTTATGCAGAAAGCCTTTTATTTCTAGATCGAGCATTCAGCAGTGGAATGGCTCGTCAAGTCAAGAGCACATCTGATTCAGCTAAAAAGGCAGAAATAATTGTCATGCTATTTCTGTCACTATCATGGCTGGGTTGACGTGTTAGATTAGAAAACAGCGCTTGTTAGCTGAGGCTCATGCTGGCCAGATACAGACTGTGTGACTTGACTTTTGTCACTCTGCAGAAGGGAAACCGAGCCCGGCTGGTGTTTGAGCCTCTAATGCCAATGTAGATGCTGGGCGTCTAATGCCAACGTGGGCATCCCAAATCCACCAACTGCTTTGAGGGAGAAAAATGAGGCTGTCGGCCCCCATGAGGATTTAGGCAGGCATCCTCAAACCAAGGCCCGTGGGCTACATGCGGCCCGCTGAGGACATTTATCCGGCCCACTGGGGGGTGTTTTTGCCCTATTTGTTGTTTTTTTTTTAACTTCAAAATAAGGTATGTGCAGGATGCATAGGAATTTGTTTGTAGTTTTTAAAAAAATTATAGTCCAGCCCTCCAACGGGTCTGAGGGACAGTGAGCTGGCCCCTGTTTAAAAAGTTTGAGGACCCTGAAGAGCATCAGAAACCCTACAGAAGGTCTCTTTGCGTCAGTATCTTCCTGATGGCAGGGGGTTTGATCTTTTGGTATGGTATAATGGAGGATCTTGGAGGGATTTCAAAATTGAATTATCTTGTAACTAGATTATTCTGGATTCCTTTTATCCTAGCTATTGAGAAGAAAGAGCAGTCTCTGACAAACTCCTGGGGAATGTTTGCTAGCAGCCCTGGTGGTACAGTGGTTGCAGATCGGGCTGCTAACTGAAAGATCAACAATTTGAAACCACCGCTGCTCTGTGGGAGGAAGATGTCACTCTCTATTCCTGTACAGAATGCTCATCTTAGAAAGCCACAGGGGCAGTTCTACCCGGTCCTATGGGGTCATTATGAGTCAGAATAGACTTAACGGCAATGAGTTTTGTTTTGTTTTTTCAAGTAAATATCCACTCATCTATCAGCTTGTCACACTATTATGACTTGTGCCTTATGATGATGCTAGAAGTTACATCACTAATAGGAGTGGTTTCAGAACTTTTGTGGAAAAAAATTCATGATCTTTCATTCCATTTTCCTCAGACTTTTTAAAGCCGCATTTTTATTTCAAATACCAGCAGCAACACTCATCTAGACATGTTTTAGCAGAGCTTACAGCCTAAGACATACCAGGAACAAAGGCCTGCATATCCACATCCATCAATGAGTCAATACAAACGGTGTGGCTCTCGCATGAGACTTCACCTCACTCTCTTTGAACGCCTCATCAGAGGGAATTGATCGCTGGCGAAGTTCACCATGTTTGGTTAAGCTGAGGGGTGGTGGGCCTGAGAAGACCAAGGAAACTTTCAATGAAATGGGTTGACACAGTGGCTGAAATAAAGGACTCAAACAAAGGAGGGATCGTGACGATAGAGCAGAACCAGGCAGTGTTTCAGTCCGTAACATGTGCGTAGCCATAAGTCAAAGCAGACTTGATGGTTGCTGCTAACAATGTCATGGTTACAACTAACAATGTCATGGTTACGACTAACAATGTCATGGTTACGACTAACAATGTCATGGTCACGACTAACAATGCCAACAACAATAGATACTTGTAAAACTGGTGTCTGCGACTTAGACACTAAGATCAATTTCTGACAAATTGCAGGGATATATTCTTTTACTTTGCATTGATTCACCCTACAGGAAACACTCGCTAAAGATCTTGTAACTATCCCCTGCACAATCCACCCACTTCCCTAAGGTTTTCTCAGTAAGATTGGAGACCGACTTATTTATCTGGCATTTTCCTTCTTGAGAGCTATTCACAGTGCAGTCCTACACAGATCAATCCTTTTGGGTCTAGTATTTGAACCAATTTAGTAAAGCAACAGGAAACCAATTAAAATGTGTTTTCATTCCCATCCAGCAAATACTTGAAAGGAGGGTACCCACATTTAAGGACACCTGAAGTGACAGGTTAGAGGAGGTTTCATCATGAACCCTTGTGAAGTTTCTCCTCGATTAGCATGTCACTCTGCTTTGGACAAAAGAAGAGATTGCTGTTGAACCACCTAATGAAGTTGCTTAGAAGTGTCTTAGAGAAAATGTATTCTCTCTCCTGCTTCAGCTGTCCATAATAACTCCACATGTTTTTTCTTCACCAGAAAACTGTGAAAGGACAATTAATTGAAACCACAGACCCGTGTCATAGTTTATAGGGGTGGCAGGGGTGGGGACAGGCTATTACCTGTCCTTCATTTGATCAGGGTAGCTTTCCTCTCAGGTTCTAAGGCAGAAAGAGACACTCAGAAAGTATCTGGAGTGACGATGTCTGTTTGTTTGGTTTATTAACTAAGAACATCTCAAAATCACATGCTGGTATGTGGGGAGTCAAGACAGGAACAGTTGATATTTACACAGTTATGAATTTAGCCTTACAAAATGATATATTTTCACGGAAAAACCTTTGGTAAAAGAACTTGGTCTATCTTTAATGCTGTTAGTCTGTGGCTTTATTTTGGGGTGTTGAGTCCTTTTTAATTTCTACAACTCCTTTTTACAGTGACTTTTAGGGAGGCTTTAGGCTTGAAAATTTTCACAAAAAATACATTTTAGATGAAGACCTATTATCTTTGTACATCCAGTCTATGTATGAGTTTCTTTATTCTATCAACAGCTTCTGTGCATTGCTTCATTGCAATGTCTTCAATTTTATTCAGTTGAATGCTTTTCAAATATAGAGTGGAACTATGTCTGCAAATGATTATGGATATTCTGTGCCATATTTGTCCTATAGGTCAATATGAGTTATGTGAAAGAAGTGGTAAGTTCCACACCTCAACTTGGCTTTAAGTATTCTCCAAATATCAAATAGAATTTTTAAAAAGTTTCTTTATGATTTCTCTCTTTATTAAACATTTTATTGGGAGCTCTTATAGATATTATAACAATCTATAATTCAGTTAGATCAAGCATAGTTTAAAGCTGCTACCAGCATCAGTTTCAAAACATTTTTTCTCTTCTTGAACTCTTTGATATCATCTCCCCTTTACCCTTCCCCCCATACCCTAGCCCTCCAGAACCCTTATTATTATATTGTAAATTATTATTATTTGCATGTCTTAAACCATACAATGTATCCATTCACCTGAAATTCTGCTCTTCATTCCCCTCGAGTGGGGTTATACAATCATCATTGTTATCAGTTCCCCCTTCCCTCTCCCACATCACCCCGGCTTCCCATATCCTCAGGAAATCATTACTCCTATTACTGTTTTTGAAGGGTCACCTATATTGGCTTTCATGCATCTAACACTTTTAATGATACAAATGTATATACCCAGCTTTAACAAGATTAATGAGGTAAAACAAAGACTGTAATAGTCAGGGGAGGAAATAAAGAACCAGAGGATAGTTCTGTGTTTCATCAGTGCTATACTGCTCCCTCCAAAAACAAGCAATCAGATTGACGTGAAGGAGCATGGCCAAAGGGAGACCTAAAACCCACCTGTGAGATAATTGGACAGTCCCTCACAGAAGGGCTGCACAGAATGCATGATAAATCAAATAGAATATAATTAAACCAAACTAATTAATTTAAAGGTCATATGAATTGTATAAACATCAACGCTTTTTCATAATTTTAACAAAAAAGAGAGAAGTCTACAGAGGAGAAATCATGCTTCCATTTTCTCCTCATATGGGATTTTCTTCACGAAGCAAGAAGTGTAAAATGTCTAGCAGGTGATTCGCATACTGAGCTTTTCCGGGGGAAGGCCGTTTCCATCTTCATTTGGGATCTATCCACCACCGATGGCTTTTGCCGGCTCTACCCAGTTCCAAAAGGAAGTTGTGGGAGACATCAAGATGAATGTGAAAACATGTTCCCTTCCCTGGTTCGCCCTCTCTCATTCTTTCTTTTTCCTTTGCATTATCTTTTTGTCTTCTCTCTCCTGCTTTGCTTTCCCTGTGATATGCTCCATCTGTCCCGACTCTTCAGCTGTCTTTGGATCCAGACTTTTTTCTTTCACCCTCGGCTCAAACAGCCTTTGTCTGAGTTGTTTCCATTTAGCACATCAGAGAAATGATAGCGAGGGCAGATATTCCTGAGTTAAGTTCCCACTTAACAGAGCAGCCACTCTGCATCCCCCCTTCTCCTCTACTGAGCTCGTTGGAAGTATAGGAACCTGGTTTGCGACCGTGCCTACCTCCCACTTTGGGGGCTGGTTCTTCCTTGGAGAATGCACTGCAGTTGGCACAGAGCATCTCAAGAGTTGACCAGTATCCCGTAGTAACAGTATCCCTTCCAGCAGGAGCATAATACTTGCCAGAAAAATGAATATGCCATCAAAAGCAAGCATTATGAAAATGTATTCTTAGCTGCCTTTCCTTCATCACGATTAATTGGGTGTAGACTACAGTCTTCCTTTGTTTTTCCTGTTGAGACTACAATTGACATTTGGTTTAACAGACAGTTTTACAAGTGTTTGCTTTTAAAACTGCTCAATGTTTAATGAGCTCTTTCAGATGGGTGATGCC
>NW_022103900.1:18153265-18154225 GCF_000313985.2 Echinops telfairi
AGCTTTCTTAAGAGGACAAAGTTGAGAAGTCACAGGTAGCAGGGTTCACTGTTTCTAACCCAGAGTGAAGTTGGTGGACTGTAAGCACCTCGTCTTACGGGACACTCGAGACCAATGTTGCTCATGTGCACCTGTGAGCCGAATGACTTCAGAAGAGTCCGGAAACACTCAGGGGAAGGGAACTGGGCGATTTCCCAGATTGACTAGGGAACTAGGCGAGCACGGGCTTTGCTTGTTTCCAGAGTTTGCGTTACAGTTTCAAGTCTTTTATTTATGGGCTCTAACCCTACTTCCAGGGTTAGAGTGAACCAGCTGTGAGCAAGGTTTTTTTTAAAGGAATCTGACTCTCTTCAATTTAGAATGAAATATGTGTTTTCAAATATATTCTTATATCTTGGGTCACGCTTTGCATGTAAAACTCAAGTACACTTTGTATTATGGAGTCTCTAAGATGGCCAACATAAAGAAGGAAACCTAAGGAATGTCGTCTTTTACCAAATCCATCATAATGATCATTTGTTTAGGCTCCAAGGTGCAAGTTTTATGCTATCGCTTTCTGTCAACTGTCTTTAATTCTTCTTCTTTTTAATTAAAAGATCATTTTATTGGGGACTCTTACAGTTCTTATAACAGTCCATACATCAATCGTATCAAGCATATTTTTTACATATGCTGCCATCATTATTTTCTAGACATTTACTTTCTATTGAGCCCTTGGTATCAACTCCTCTTTTTCTCCTTGACTGTCTTTAATTCTGAGTTAGTGGGGCTCAGTTTGTCCACAGTCTACCTAACAAAGCAGTGGGAACCAGGATTAGCAATGGACTTGTTTGTCTCCCAGACCTACATTCTTCTGCTTCTCCCGGGTGTCTGAGGACCTGCCACTCCCCAATTCTGTTCCCATAGTCTATCACATTTGCCTCCTTGTGTACTAGAAATAAAAATATGTATTCCTGATAG
>NW_022103900.1:18156139-18156882 GCF_000313985.2 Echinops telfairi
GAACAATCTTCCCTGGGATCCCTCTCTGACTTCATGTCGGTCTCCTCAGTCATCTCCCAGAATAGCCTTCCCTCATCACTCTGCCTTAAGTTGCATCCTACGATCACGCATTTTTTCTCACCTACACTGTGGTTTGTAGAACTTACCACCCATCAATTGATATTCCACAGCCCCTTGTTTAGTGCATGAGAACATAGCTCTATGAGAGCAGGGATTGGGGTTCTAACTCAACCCCATAGCTCTAGCAGCGGAATAGTGGGAACCTCTTCCTATGAGCAAGAGCTCAATAGTTATTCATGGTGTGAATGAATGAGTGCATGACTGTGCTGCTGAATAGTGGGGTGAACATAACAGAAAAGTGCCAAATGCTTCAGAAATTCTTGAAATGACTCAGACTGTGCATGGTTTCTCGGTGTCACATGACATAACTATCCCTACCTACAATCTAACTTCAATTCCCTTTGCCCATGTTGGCTTAGACCATAGAATCCTTATCAATCAACATTTTGTTTAAGTGGCACATTGTAGAGGTTGACTCCCGATGGGCTAATTTATAATCAGGTTTTGTTTTGTTTAACAACAGCATCACCAAATGCCCCCAAACTCAGACCCACGGAGCTGATCATCATCATTACTGTTCCCATTTGCCTCTTGTCCCTTGCTGCGATGCTGACGATATGGGCCTGCCAAGGCCGACCGTGCACGTACAGGACAAAAACGAGGCAGAGCGTGGAGGAACCACC
>NW_022103900.1:18158665-18169910 GCF_000313985.2 Echinops telfairi
GGCAAAAATTAGGTACTATGTTGTAGAAGGTAGTAAATCTCCAAATGGCAAAGTTTATAAATCAGAATCAAATTGTTGGCTAGAAAGCTGGTATTCTTCTTGTAAAAGTGAAAATTGTTTGGATTTAGAATTTGTCTTGTGATAGTGACTCTTGGGCAGCATTGTACCCAATTTCTCAAGCGCTGACAACAACTAGGCATGGCCCAGAGAGGTACAATCTGTGCCAAGTTTCAATGAAAACGAATTTAATTCATTTTGAAAATTTGAGTGATTGAACCTAGGTTAGCTCCACCAAAAACACGCTAGCTTGCCTGGCCATGTGAGATAGGAAGACTGATTTTTGGAGCTGCTCCTTACATGTTTTGAAGATGACCATGGGTTTCCCTCTCAGATAGAACAGAGGTCGTTAAACCAGAATGGTCTAAGAAAGGAGTCATGAGTCGTAGCACAAAAAATATATAAATGGTAAAGATTTTGGGGGGTGATGGGGTGGATGGGTATGCACCTTGAGAGCTAGCTCTGAATTTGATTGTACAGAATATACACATTTTTAGGCTGGTTCTGAGGTCACTTGAAAAACAAAATTACTGGGGCCAGCCCCAATTCCAGGTACATTGAACCCCCACCCCAGAAGAATGCACTACAGAGGACAGCACCAAAGATATAGCCTGGGGAGAGTAGCAGGTCTGCCCAGACCACAGGCAAGCAAACAAAGAGGGAGAGGGAGAGAGGGAGGGAGAGGGAGAGAACTGCATCCTGGCCTGTCAAGCCTAGAGGATGACATTCCTGCTCAGAGCAGCCAATGCACAGAGAGGGCTGGCCCCACCAGGCACACAACATTGCCCCCACTGAACCACAGTGCTACTGGGGGACAGCACTGGAGACACAGGGTGGGAATTGTGCGGGGTCTGAGAGCCACACACCTATCCCCCCCACCGCCCACTGGGGCAAACCATGAAGGGAGTACAACAGCAAGGGGAGCAAAGCAACGAAGTCCCCGAGGAATACCGAAAATAGGACTTCTGTCTTGCGGGGCTTGGCATCTCATCGGACCCGATCAGAACACATTCATAAAGGTCAGCAGACAGACCTGAAACCATTTATAGGCTCCCCCCACTGTCTATCTATATAAGATAGGCAGGATTGTTTACAATCCTAAGGAGTAAACAATAGGACTGATGGTTTTGTTGGACATGGGAGAGGAGGAAGTGGGGGGAGGGGGGACAACAAACCCAGAGACAAGGGGACAACAAGAGATCTAAAATTGATGGTGAGGGGGCTATAGAATGCCTGGTGGGGTTTGATCAAGTGCAATGTAGCAAAGAGGAATTACTGAGAGCCAAATGAAGGTTGAACATGATAGTGGGACAGGAGGAAAGTAAAAGGAAATAGAGGAAAGAACTAGGAGGAAAAAGACATTTATAGAGGTATAAATATAAGCATTATATGTAAAAATGTATTAATATATAAGGGTAGTGATATAGGTCTATATATGTATATATTTATATGTTAAGTATTAAGGTAATGGACACTGGGCCTCTACTCAAGTCCTCCATAATTGCAAAAACACTTTGTTCTATTAACCTATCATTCTGTGATGCTCACCATCCAGACACGATCACTGAAGTCAAGCAAATGTGGTGAAGAAAGCTGATGGTGCTTGGTTATTACAAAATAACTATAATAACTTGGTTATTACAAAATGACTGGGACCTTAAAGGCTTGAAGTTAAATAAGTGCCCATCTAGCCTGGAAGCACCAAAGCCCACATGTAAGAAGCACACGAGCCTGTGTGATCATGAGGTGTCAACGGGAGCAGGTATCAGGCTTCGGAAGACCCAAAACAATCATATCGAAGTCAATGACCCAAAGCCCATCTGTAGACATTTGGACATCCCTCACAGAAGCGTCACCCAGAAGGGATGACTCAGCGAGGGTGCAATACAGCACTGACAAAACACACAACATTACTCTAATTCTTTAATGCTCCCCCCACCCCCCACACTATCATGACTCCAGTTCTACCTTATAAATCCAGCTAGACTCAATGCAGGTACACTGGTATAGATAAGAGCTCTGGGCACATGGAATCCAGGACAGATAAACCCCTCAGGAACAGTAATGGGGGTAGTGATGCCATGTGGGTAGGGGGACCGAGGAGGGAGAAGAGGAAGAAAGGGGAACTGATCACAATGATCAACATATAACTGCCCCCCACCCCAACCCTTGAGGGAGACTAAGAACAGAAATGTGTGTGAAGGGAGACAGTGGGCAGTGTAAGATATGAAAATCATAATTATTTATAATTTATCAAGTGTCCACAAGGTTGAGAGGGTAGGGACAGGAGGGAAAAAAGAAGAGCTGATACTAAGGGCTCAAGTAGAAAGAAAATGTTTTGAAAATGATGATGGCAACATATGTAAAAACGTGTTTGATACAATTGATGTATGGGTTGCTGTAAGAGCTGTATGAGCCCCCAATAAAATGATTTATAAAAAAAGACAACCCCAAAATACTTAGTGTTCCAAATCATGTATGATTTCCTAAGCTTCAGTTGAAATAATGTGAGAGATGTTTTTTCTCTGCATCATTAGATGCATAGGGTTGAGAGTGGCCACTGGCTGAAAGTAGCTTGCAGTTCTACTGCCCCTGATGGTGAGAGAGCCAAGGGATCTTTCCACAGCAAGGCTTCCATCACCAACACTTACTCATGGAACAGAATCAGGCACTTCCTCTTCCATCTAATTTCCCTTATTGGCGGTCACCTGGAAAGTGAGGCAGCTCTGTCAGGTGTTGACAACCCAAGACTGTGATGTTTGTCCCTGACTTGGTCAGGAACATATTTCCAAAAGATCTAATTCTTGCAACAAAGGAAAATGGACCGATTTGCTCTTAAACTCTTGGTGAATGTACTATATCTCGGGTGGTGGCTTCTATGACACAGGGCAGCTTGCTCCTTCTGTGGAATCTCAGCTCTGATAGATGGTGATCCCCGAGGTGTCAACTTTATGTTCCCAGTCAAAAGAATAAAGTAAAGTCCTACCTCACTGCCTACAGAACAGGGAACAGCTGCCCCTGTGGGTTTTCGGGTCTGCAACAACGAAAGAAGACTTCCCCGAATATGTTCCTTATGATAACTTCCTGAAGCATTTTTCCTCTTATAAGAGTAACAAATGCCCGTTCTGAAATTAACGGAAAAGCAGAACGTAACTAGACCAGTAGAAAGAAGATAATGATTTCTCCTGATTCCACCAAATTTTAACAACCATCGCAGCATTTAACATGTTTCTTTTTAAATCTTTTCCTTTGCATGTTTTAAATAGCCAAATCCATTTATTTATATGGATAAAATGCACTCTGTTGTTTTCCGTTAACATTACAGTCAACATATTTTCCCTTATCATTAAAAAATACATGATTGAATGCGTGTTATGACAGACCATGCTAGGACCTGAACACGTGCAACCCCGTCTTTTGATTTATTCTCCTCCCATCTCTTTGAGATAAGTAATAACATGATCTACCCTTCTTTCAGACAAGGATGCTGAAACTCAGAGAAGTTCAATAAGTCGACCCTTATTGAACACATTAAAGAACAAAAATGGAAGCAAGGCTCACTGCCACTGAGTTGATACTGAGTCACAGGACCCTTTGGGCCAGGGCAGGACTGCCTGTGAGTTCCCAACACTGCCATCCTGACTCGAGCAGAAAGCCCAGCTCTCTCCCAGCTGCACGTGGAACAGCTGGAATTCCAGCCCTGGGCTTTCTTATTTGTACTCCAGTCTCTGCACTCCACCTCACCATTTCTCTTGTGTCGGCCATTCTCCCGATATAACGATGTACTACACCATTGGCACATGTTTTTTTCCTGTATTTTGCTTGACATTTTTTGGATGGAATTCCAAAAGTGGAGGTTTTGGTTCAAAGAATGTAAACATATTACATATTCTTAAAATACTTATTGTGGGAAAGCTTTTATTTCAGGGAAATATTTTTCTAATATTTTCTATGACTCTGTCTTACTTTCAGCATTGCTTCACTTGACCTGTGGATTGGATTCTTCATTTTTCTCACATTAATTTGGTTTCTAAAAGGAACTCACAAGGTTTTCTTTTGTCCTTCCAGTTATACCAGCAACTACACAATTTATCTTAGAGTCTAACAAAAGTATACATTTTTTAGCCTGTGTGTTTAATAACCTGACTGCCTTTGGTGGGCAAATAGGGAGGTCTGTAGCATTTCTAGGTAATCAGACACACAGGTTGTGTTTAAGAAGTTTTAAAATTTTGAATATGAGAAAGGACTTTCAAATAAAGAATGTGAGATATTTTTTACTTAGAACAAGGTTTGATGTGAATGTACGTATTATTTTTAAAACTCAGTAAAATGACTCAGGTGCTTAATTGTTTGTAATGCCAAAGTACCATGACAGTCCCCCCCCCCCCCACTGAAACAGGTGCCTATTTTACCATCCATTCTACTTCTGTTTTGCTCAGGTCTGCCTCTTTTGGTTCAAAGAACAATCGCACGGACAATTGTACTTCAGGAAATAGTGGGGAAAGGGAAATTTGGTGAGGTGTGGCATGGAAGATGGTGTGGGGAAGACGTGGCTGTGAAAATCTTCTCCTCCAGAGATGAAAGATCTTGGTTTCGTGAGGCAGAAATTTACCAGACTGTTATGCTGCGACATGAAAACATCCTTGGTTTCATTGCTGCTGACAACAAAGGTATATATTCCATCTAATTGGGTCCAGCAAGTAAGCGTGTTATGCCTGCTATCAGATGAGAGCACATAAATTAAACTCTGTATTAATAGGAAAAGGCCCTAAAAAAGTTTGTGATAAAAATAAAAAGATAATGGGACATTTTGAAGGCAAAAAAGTTTTGAAGACTTTGCAAAGTCTGTGTCAAAATGCACTTTTCCTGTTGTGGAGAATAATGTGTCATATGAAATTATGATGATTGTGGTAGTTACATAATTTCATGTCAACTTGATGATATATAAAGTGTAGGGGTGGTATTCAACCTGTCAATCAGGTCACCGCCTGATGGTATCTCCTTGTGGGCATGGCCTTCTCATGAGCAGTGCCCAGGGAGACCTCTGCTCTCTTTTTCTCTGCCTTCACCCTCCTGCTGGTGGACCCTGGTTCCTGCCAGAACCCTGGAGATGTGTCCACGACCATTGGTTCCACAAGACATTGCACCTACCAGCCTGTGTTATTTCTGCATTCTGCATCATTGCATGTGGCTGCGTGAGTCCGAAGAAGGACTTATGGACTAGTATCAGACTTACGGACTTGAGTTGAACTGGGCTGGGATGTTTATAATTAACTTCTTGATATAAAACTCTTTCTTACTCATATATGAGTGTCACTGGATTTATTCCTCCAGTCAACCCGGCCTAACACAATGATACTACATAAATACTTGCTGACTCATATGTTACCAGAACCAGCCAATCACAATGGAAAACAGAGCTGGACCAGCCCCTGGGGAAAAGGCCTGCAAGGTTTTACTTCTTTGGTTACCGAGCGAAGAAGCAATCTGGAAGTGTCTGGGAGGGTAGTGGGAAGACTTTGGATTCTGGGCAAAAGAGTGCCATTTGGAGGTTTTAATGAATACCTGTTAACTAGCGAGGAGAAAAGTATTTCCGATCGATACAGGCCAAGCTGTAAATGCCCCCTGAATACTCACTCTTGCTTGAACTGCACTTTTCCTCTGTATAACAGGTTTCATTTCCATGACTCGGGTTTTCAATGAGCATTATCTCCTTAGCTTGTGTTAAGAGTGGCAGCAGGCAAGACATTTTTAGTGAATTTTTTGTTCATGTTTCTTTATGCATCGTTTATATTTTAAGGTTGAATGCTGAGCCCCCAATAGTATTACTGTTTGAGTTTCATGGAGCTGACAGAGCATTAACGTTCAGGTATTTAAATCAGTGCTCATAAAATATCTATCCTTGAGTAACCCAAGTACAAAATTTGTGCATTTTCCGTCCTCTTTTTCTTCCATAGCTTTACTCATTTCATTGTGCCTTTTAAAATGTCCTTTCAAAAAAGAAATAGGGAAAAAGCAAGAAAACCTCAATCCAGCCCTTATTTACTTATTTTTTCCTACTTCATATGGTAGTACACCAAGAACAATTTTGATGAGGCAGACAACATACTATTTATCCTAAAAAGGTATGAAACAATTTATCTACGGTCATCAGGGATCCAGTCGGACTTAACCTGAGGAAATCCCAACCCCACAGTTATTTTTATTTGGTATAAAGTTGATCATAAAGTTACTCACTTGTAAATAGATGGTTGGGAAAGGCTTAGCATTTGTTTGTACATTTGGGCCATCATTATGTTTGCTAACGAGTTTTCTTTCCTGATTTAGTAGGGTCCTGGGAGAAGAAGGAGCCCTGGTGGAGGAGTGCTTGCTGGTGGGCTGAGAACCGTGAGGTCCGCAGTGGAAACCGCCAGCTGCTCCAAGGGAGAAAGATGGGGCTTTCGATGCCTGTGAACATTTACAGTCTCAGAAACCCACAGTGTCCTATGGGGCCACTGTGAGTCGGCCTCCACTCAATGGCAATGAGGGGAAAGTGAATAAAGGGAGATTGGCATACAGTCTTTCAAAATTGTAGCTCAATATACTTTGAAACTAATATGGACTATTGAAAATGTGACTTTTTCTCATTTAACTAGTACGAAATTTCATTTTCCCTTATCTTGGGCCGAATTATCTAAGGTTCAAAGCTGAGTTTATATGAGCTCAAACTTTTCACAAAGGTGTCAAAGCTGTCGTGACTATGGCTATGTGGACCATCTTGGTGTGGTTGAATTAATCATATTATTTATCGGATTACAAAATAGCATGCTCAAAAGAGCTCAGATAATGATTTTTATTCTGCTGAGTTTAATCTTTGATGTTCTTACTTTAAGAACTAGGATGTGTGTGACCCAAGCCAGGGCATTTTTAATTACCTCATGTGCATGTGGAAGTTGGATACTGAATAATAAAGACGGAAGAAAATGGATGCATTTGAATTACAGTGCTAGCGGAGAATATTGCAACACTGTGGACTGCCAAAAGAACCAAGAAATCTGTCTTGGAAGAAGTACAGCCAGAACACTCTTTAGAGGCAGAGATGGTGTGATTTTGTCTCCCGTACTTTGGACATGTCAGGAGAGACCAGTCCCTGGAAAAGGACATCATGCTTGATAGAGTAGAGAGGCAATGGAAAAGATGACCTTGGACACTACGGATTGACACAGAGGCTACAACAAGGGGCTCAAAGTTAGGAACAATTGTGAGGATGGCCCAGGACCAGGCAGTGTTTTTATCTGTTGTGCAGAGGGTCCCTTTGGGTCAGAACTGACTTGGGTGCACCTAACAATGACAACAACAACCACCACTTTTGTGAGATCCTTACATGTCCGTGGCAGTAGGAATGATGACATGTGACATTACTTTCATCTGCATGCATGCTATCTTTTGCAAGACTTACGGTTACACTTTTTAGTCATCTTCCTGATGACAGCGCTGACATGACGGTAAAGATGGCCAAGTTGGAAGAGAGATCTCAGGAGGATTCGTTTTGTTATGTGGTCAGTTCCTTGGCGAATGCCATCCTGTTATGTTGACCCTGGCAATTCTAGGAGCCATTATTGTCACCTGGACTAAGAACACATGTATTTGAGTAATGAGCAGCTCATCTTCATAGCGCACCTGACAGAAAGTGCTTTTTAACAAAATGTTCATTATAGTCTCCTTTCCCTGAGTGTCAGAACACGTCAGAACTACCCTGCACTTTATTCCAAAGGCTAACTCAACTCTGGGTACTTGAAAACATATTTAAGCTGATTAATTTTTGGATAAGTAAAGGATGTTATTTGAAAATACCTAGTAGCTGTGCTTGACACTGAATATAAACTTTTGGGGAAAAGGATCAACTTCATCTTTGGAAAGGTTAAAAGTTTTTGACAGTGATAATATTTGGCCAAATGTTTTATATTTTTGATTTTTCTTAGTAAAATCTTCTTACAGGTTCACAATAAATTGCAACCCAACCCTGAGACTAGATGCATTTCTCAGTGGTTTCTCTTATCGTATGGTTGCTATTGCCAGTAAATATTAGCATAAAAACTCCAATCTCATTGCCATCATGTCAATATTGGCTCATTACGACACCCTATGACTGTTTATGAGACTGTAAGTGTTTATGGGAATTAGAAGCCCAGCCTTTCTCCCAAAGAGCTGCCGGTGATTTTGAACTGCTGACCATGTGAATCGCAGCTCAAAGTGTAACCATAACCCAACCAGGGCTCCAGTAGATATTGGTATTGAGAAGATTGAAATTGAATTATTTTGTAGCTAGAATCATTGCTTCATGGGTACAAATACCAGCAAAGCTATTATGGGTGCAATATATTAACAAAGCGTCTTGGTGGCGCAGCAGTTAACTGCTCAGTTGATAACCGAATGACTGGCAGTTTGAGGCCAGGCCCTGTCGATCTGCTCCTGTCAAGATTTCTTCTTGGAAACTTTGGGGACAGCTCTACCCTGTCCCTTGGGGCCACTATGAGTTAGAGTCAACTTGGTGTCATACAACAATAGCAATAACAATATAGCAACATCTTTAGGAATTCTGGGGTTTTGTTGTTGTTGGCCTTGATTTATTTTTAAAATCTTTTTATTGCGATTTGGATGAAGGTTTACCCTGAAGGTCCTGAGCATTTCCTAACTTAAACTGCTAAGATTATCACTAAATGAATTAATGTTGCTTTATCACAGTACAAAGTCACTTCAATCACTGGCAATTGTTTCTTTGGCCTATATGAACAGCAATAAAATGATTTCTTCCCCTAATTTGGCAGCAGAAATGGGTAATGGTCACACAGCATGATCAATGCAATCAATGTCATTGAACTGAACCTGTAAAAACATTGAATTGGCAAATGTTGTTTTAGTCATATTTTTCCACAATAATTTGTTTCCCCTGACAGATAATGGAACTTGGACTCAACTTTGGCTTGTGTCAGAATATCATGAACAGGGATCTTTGTATGACTATTTGAACAGAAACATAGTGACAGTGTCTGGGATGATTAAGCTGGCACTTTCAATAGCTAGCGGGCTGGCGCACCTGCACATGGAGATTCTTGGTACCCAAGGTATTTAGTCTCTTTCTAATTTATTTTTCTCCTTGAGTATGCGAATAGAAACATTATCTTGTATTTTGGTGTTTGGGTATTTCTTAGTTTATTATAACTAACTATCAATTTAGAGAAACACAAAAGTTACTTTATAAGCTGACAGTTTTGTTATGATTTGGTTAGCTCTTGCCATGAGGAGACTCCAGTTACTCACAGCTTCATCTTTGCCATTTAGCTTACATGTCTGGGGAGTCTTTCTGTGGGGGTAAATCATAGTTAGAGGATCCAATGATGTAAATGTTTATCCTTGTATAAAAATAAGTGGAAAAGCTAAGGTGGCCTTAAAGAAAAAAATATGCGGCATGTACTTGGAAGCCATATAAGACCCAATCACTTTTCTGTTTATTGTGTTAATATCAAACTTTAGTGGAAGCAATTGTATTCAAGTTGTCACTAATTCTTAAAAAAATATTGAAAATCTCTCCAATTTTTTTGTATATAAATATCATATCTATCTATTAATATTTGCCATGTTAGAAATAAAATGGAAAAATTTTTTAAAGTAACCACAGTAATACTAAGTAAACACCAATCTAGTTTTCTTAGTATTTTATTTTGTAATGCCAACACTTTAATGAAAATAACAATTTTCTTCTACAGTTTTATAAATCTCATTTATGTCTGGATTTTTATATCTTCTAGATTCAGGTTTTTTATAATACTTTGTTTTGGTTGGAGTCTATGAAGAAAAGCTGCCGCAGAGATGTAGTTGGGAAAGGGTTTCCAAGAACCCCTCTTTGAGTCATAGTTAAGAATCACTGGTCTGAAGTAGCAGAGGTTTGAAGTGGTTCATCAGCAAATGTTCATTAGTGCCCACCACATGCCACGGAGAAGGTCACTGTCCTCAGGCAGCTTACAGTCTATATTGGAGCAACAGATAATACATCCACGCATACATAAAGGAGATCATTTAGATCACGAAAGTCACAGTGAAGGGAGTAAGATGGAGTATGGTGATGGAGATGAGGGGGGCTGTCAGGGAAGAGTTTTTTGAGGAGGTGATATTTATCTTAAAGAGACTTGATATTCATTAAAAAGCATGAATATTATTTCCTTCTGTTTCACAGGCAAGCCTGCTATTGCTCATCGAGATATAAAATCAAAAAATATCTTAGTGAAAAAATGTGAAACTTGTGCCATAGCTGACTTAGGGCTGGCTGTGAGGCATGATTCAGTACTGAACGCCATTGACATACCTCAGAATCCTAAAGTGGGAACCAAGAGGTAAGATGAATTACTTCAGTAATGTATAAGGCCTCTGCTTACCCTCAGGCCAAGTCTCACTTGTGGGAACCCCATGTGTGTCACAGTGGAATTGGGCTCCATAGAGTTTTCGATGGCAAATTCTTTGAAAGTAGATAACCAAACCTTTCTTCTCAGAAAACAGGGTGGACTTGAACTTTCAACCTTTTTGTTAGCAAATAAGCACATTAACTGTTGCATCAACCAGGGACTGTGTATAAGATGTAGAACTTCCCAATAAGCATGGATTCCTGGGATATTGTATAGAGGGGTTGGATCAGAATGGCAAATCATTAGGTCTAAGAAAGAAGTTTCTAACGGTCCTCAAGAGATGAGTGGTCACAGCGGTTATAAAACAAGGAGGAGTGTTTGACTGTGTAGAATGGTGGAAGAGCTGGAATTATGTTAGGTTGAGAGTGCACATACCATGAATGCACTTGACCCTAAATTGGAAAAGAAGACATCAATAGTGTATAACTTCCCCAAAGCCTTTATAGCTCAAAAATGAATGGTTAGTATGAACATTTGTGACCCAAAGGGATCACAATAGGAGTGCCTGGATAGAGTGGAAGAAAAAATGTACAACAAAACTCAAAATAATCAAAAAGGTCATCCTTACTGGCCTGGTGGACACTGAGGGAACTCCTGAAACTATGTCCTATAGACACCTGTGTGAGCAGGGTTCTCTAGAGGAGCCAGACCAGGACACTTATGGATAGATGATAGATGGATAGATGATAGGTGATAGATAGATAGATAGATAGATAGATAGATAGATAGATAGATAGATGATAGATAGA
>NW_022103900.1:18170217-18181285 GCF_000313985.2 Echinops telfairi
GTTGTAGAGTGAGAAGGAATACAACAGCTCATAGGTCCACACAGCAGTACAGAGGGCTCAGTTCAACTCATGAAGCCATTGGTCCAAGGTCAAGGAAGCAGACATTGGAGTCTGCCCTCAGGCAAGACACAAGGGTTGGGCAGCCACTGCAGTGCAGGAGTGCAGCGAAGGGTCCTGTAAGATGGTCGGGAAGTGTGGGGAAGCAGGTCTCCATTGCACCTCAATGGTGCACTGCAGGGCCACACGATTCTCAGGTTGGATTCACAGGTGGCTGTTTTACAATAGCGCAACATGCGTTAGACAAAGGACTGGCTCAGAAAGAGACTGGATGACAGCAGTGTAAGAAATTTATCTTGGTCGCCCTCCAGTCAAGCTGCCACCTGATTAAACTCCACCCAGAGGTTCCTATGTAGGTCTAGCTGGCACCATAAACCCAACTAACACAACACCCTTCAAGCCTGGTAAATCATTAGAATAATCAACCCGTGCGATCACAAGGGCAGTATTTGCCCAGGGATAGAGCTTGGAAGGCAGGAGGGGGTTGGAGAGAAGAACAGTAATGGCAGACACTTGGAAAAGTGGGAAGAGTGCTATTACATCGTCGGATTTACAATCAATGCCAAGAGCCTAAATGTGTATGAATTTTTGAGAAGGAAACCCATTTGCTCTGGAAATTCTCACCTAGATTACAATAAAAAGTTGAAGAGAATAATAAAAAACATTGTCCTAGCTCAGTATGATCTAACAAATACAGAATCAATATACCAATTGGGGACTTAATATAATAAATATAACATCATAAACAGAATACACATAATCTATAGAGCATGTGCCGTTATATACCATTAGTGTTTAAAATATTATGTAATAATTTCTGTTTTAACCAATTGTCATATTTATCCTATGCCCCCCAAATTGATGTATATTATAAGACAATGAGTTTTCACATTTCTCATTTTCACGAATCTCTGAAAATCAAGAACAAGCATAATTGAAGCTGAGCCCACACAAGGATGAGGTTAGGGCCATCCGTAGTGGTATTTTTGGTAGGCTTGTTGTTGCTGTTATAGCTAGCTGTGGGCTGGCCTTATTCCCTTTTATTTGTGGTTTTTTTAAAAAAATCTTCCTCTTGATTGAGACACTGCTACTCTTGGTGTAGTGCCTGGGTTCTTGAAACCACCCAAACCAGTGTCTTTGGGGTTCTTAAAGGCCTTTGAGAGAACAGAATTTCTAAGCTGCTATAACTGGCCTCCATATCTGAGATTTCAGGACAGTCCTATGAGCCTTCACCTTGTTCTAAAGGGGGCGCCCCCCCCCCCAGGCACCCTTCAGGGGAGTTTATTTAGAAGGTACAGTCCAAAGGGACCTCACTCGCCTTCCCTGGATAAACAAAACCTTAGTTGCCATCAGACTGTCCTCACACGAGGAGGGACAGTCAGTTGACAGAAGCCTGGGTAGCTGATTCCCTCAGAGGTTCTAAAACAGAAACCGGGCCTAGAGATGGTGTTGAGTCAAGGACTGAAGAATCTGAAAAGCCCTCGCAATCTCCTAGGTCAGCGAGCCTCAGCCAGGTGCGTCAGAACTGTAGACTCCTTCCATGGAATACCGTTCAAACAAGGCTGTAGTTTTCTTGAAGCTCCTGGATAATGACATTGTCACTCAGAGATGCTCTTTGAGGAATGTTGCCAAGCACTTTGCTGGAGTCCTGCACACAATACCTTGATGGAAACATGCTGCCCACAGAGAGAGGGCTCTGGTTGGGCTGCTGATAAGAGTTTGGGGTTTCACGTCATCCAGTGGTTTGCAAAGGCTGAGGCTGATTGTTTTTGCAAGTCGTTCACTGAAGCTTTCTTCTGAGGTGCCTCTGGATGTCTTTTGATCTATTTTACATTTGTTTTACTTTTAATATTTTCTGCTCTCTTTTTGATTGAGTCTTTTCTATTTTACCTTATTAGTATTATTCATTTTTTGGTTATTTTTTAAAAATGTTTTTCTGTATATGAAATCCAGGGTAGGTAAGCCTATGGAGACAGTAACTGGATTAATGATTTCTTCGATGCACGGCAGAAGAGGAGGTTGGGGGAGTTGGGGAGCTAATAGTGGTGAGCACAAGATGGATGAACACGTTCTAAAATTGATTTTGGCTATGACTGTACAACTCTTCTTGATGGGATTGAACTATTGAATCATATGATTTGTGAATTATATGCCAATGAACGTTTTTTTTAAAGTGTACAATGTGAAAAAATTTTAATTGATGGAAAAGTTAATAACCATTATCAAATTTTATTATCATGCCTCAGGTTTACGTGTAAAATTAATGTAAGCTATCGAAATTTTTATCTCGCATCAAGCTGTATTAAAATTGTGTATCTACCAAAGTCATACACAAAATCTGAAACTTCCCTATTTTTGTAGGTACATGGCTCCTGAAGTGCTCGATGAGACCATAAATGTGAATATCTTTGAGTCCTTCAAACGTGCTGACATTTACTCCATTGGTCTGGTCTATTGGGAAATAGCCCGTAGGTGCTCAGTTGGAGGTACGGCTTATAAGACTTTGGGTGTGTTTCTGTTTTCCTTCCCATGATGCTCTACAATAGCGGTTCTCAACCTGTGGGTCGCAACTCCTTTTGGGGGTTGAACGACCCTTTCACAGGGGTTGCCCGATTCATAACAGTAGCAAAATTACAGTCATGAAGTAGCAACGAAAATAATGATATGATTGGGGGATCACTACAACATGATGAACTGTATGAAAGGGTCGCAGCATTAGGAAGGTTGAGAACCACTGCTCTAAATACAAGATTTGATTTCCTGATATGTCCTTCTAAGCGGTATATTAACTTCTTTCTAAGTAGTTAGGAAACTAACTTTGGGCGCTGTTTTCCCAGCAGTGACAGCAGAGCCTACAGCAAGTGCTGGGCGTTTTATCCTGTGACCAGAGCTTGGGGCAGGGGTGGAGGATGCACTTCTGATAATTCTGCTTCCTATAGTGAAACTTTAAGGAGCACTAAAAAATGATCGTATTTGAATTTGTATGCAGTTCATTTTCTTCCCACTGAAACCCAAAGAAATTATATTTGCTCCCAAGGCCAGAACTCTTGACGGTTCTGTTTCTTAGACTTTTCCTTTTGAATCCCTTTTATCCCCAGTGGTCCTGCTGACAGAGTAGCGTACACATTGGGCTGCAAACCAGAAGGTCAGCAGTTTGAAATGACCAGCGGCACTAAGAGAGCAAGACGAGGCTTTCTACTCCCATTACAGTTCTCCCTTGTCCTGCAGGATCTCGCTCGGTGGCAGTGGGTTAGGGTTTTAGAAGGAGCATACGGCCTCATCTTTCTCCCACAGAGGGGTTTGAACCTCAGACTTTGATATTAGCAGTCTAACCCCTAACCCACAGCATTACCAGTGCTCCAAAAGGGCTGTAGTTAAAGAAAATAAATTGGGGTGGGGAGCGAGGAAAATTTCTTGGAATCCAGTTAATATTCAGCTAAATAAAGTCAAGTCTTTGACATTGTATTTGAGACCATTTGAACATTACCTTCCCTATTGAACTGCTCATTTTCAACCATCTTTGGCTGCTTTTCAGGAACATCCTCAGGTGCAGTCATTCTAAGATCCAAAGTTAAGAAAGTCAGCTGCTCACAAAGTTGCACAATGTCAAAGAGAGAAAGTGAGTGTACTTTGAAAATCCATCAGGGATGTCCTGTAAATTCTTCAAGTAGGAGAAAGTAGGCATTATTTTTTAATTGAATCATGAACCTGTACATAAATTCAAATTCTACCTATTCAATTGAATGCTTTGAGTCCATATCCTTGGCTTTATAATAATACACTGATTTAATAAACCTGGCTTTCCAGCTCCCTTGGGAACCACTGTGCCTAAAAATTTTAATGGATATTATTTTGAAATGGTCATCATTTAGTAAGCATGAAATGTGATTTATTGTGCATATTTCACGCAGGAATTGTAGAAGACTACCAGTTGCCTTATTATGACTTGGTGCCTTCAGATCCCTCATTAGAGGAAATGAGAAAAGTCGTCTGTGACCAGAAACTTCGACCAAATATCCCGAACCAATGGCAGAGCTGTGAAGTAAGCCTGCACTTCTGTTATACTCATTCTCAATTTTTGATTATGTGTCTGAGAATACTCCTCAAATACCATAACCTTCACCTCAGTCTAGGGATCTAATTCAGTACCTATATGTAGGTATGCATCCTTTAATGTCTTTAGAAAGATTTAAGTTTTTTAGCACTATGGCACAATGGCAAGTAAAAACATTACAAAGTGCTAGATTATGTGGGCAGTATCAAACAAGACATGAAAAAATTAATGGTTTACCACAGCGAGACCTTATCTCTTCCTATAGATAGTCTTCTGGTGGGCAACTCTTCTTTTTTTTTATTTTTATTTATTTTTTTAAACATTTTATTAGGGGCTCATACAACTGTTATCCCAATCCATACACACATCATGGTGGGCAACTCTTCTATCACAGCTAGCTGCCAGGTGACTGGCAAATGTGGGTACCCAAGCATATTCGGTGAGCACAAAATGTTACCATTTTAACCATCCTTATAATCAATATAAGCAGTCCTCGAAGTGCACTAGGTAAGTCCTGGGCTACTTAACCACAATGTTTACAGTTCTTACCTACCCAGTGGCTCTATGGGAGAAAGAGCTGTCACTCTGTCGCTATAAAAATTTCAGGAAAGAACCCCCTACAGAGAAGTTCTACTCTGACATCGGGTGGCTACTGAGTTGGAATCAGTTTCAGAGCATCGCCACCAACATATTCAATGCATTGTTCCTGTCTTTAAACCTCTGAAGGGGAAGCTTACTCTCTGCGCTGGGGAAGCTCCTTGAGGGCAGGAACCATGGCTATTGAATTGTCAGCAGCTCAATAGAAAAAAACGAAAAACCAAATTCACTGCCCTTGAGTTAGTTCTAACTCAGAGGGACCCTAAAGGGCAGAGCAGGGCTGCCGCTGTAGGTTTCTGAGACTTTAACTTCTTCCTGGAGTAGAAACCCTGAACTTTCTCCCACAGAGGGGCTGGGGGATCAAGAACTCTTGATCTTGAAGTTAGTTGTAGAACCTGTAACCCACAATGCCACCAGAGCTTCTCACAGCCCATCAGAGTAACCCATTATATGGCTAAAAAAAATGCACTTGTCTCAATTCCAATTCACGGTGAGCGTGACTGTACTTCATAAGGTTTTCAATGAATGATTCTTCCAAAGTAGATTGACAGGATTTACTTCTGGATCGATTTTTCATTAGCAACGAATGTGCTAACCATACACAGCATGCACATTAAATAGTTACTAGAGGATTTTCTCTGCCTTGCATGAAAATTGACATTTTTTGCTCTCACAAGGAGAAAGGAGGAATGCTGAGGGAGAGGGAAAGATTCTAAACCATACAATCAGTTCTAGAACTTTTCTAATGCTTTATTCTCCCCTATTGCCTTTTATTTTCGGCCATATTTAATGATAGTGTTTGAAGTCTCTTTAAATGGCCTCTTCTAGCTTGGATTTCTCATGGACATTGTTTTGCATGGTTACTTTCTCTCTTCATGTCTCACTTAACTCTTTCTGGGTAAGACCAAATTTGTGCCTTGATTTGTTTATGATTTTATGCTTAAGGAATCCTAATTGCGTAGTCGTTAATGTGCTTGGCTTCTAGCCAGAAGGTCAGGGATTCAGACCCAGCAGCCACTCTGGCGACAAAGATGTGGTGGAGCCGATGGGAAAGCACACTGTCCTGTAGGCCATGATGAGTTAGTGCAGACTCAACGACAGTGGGTACAGAGACTCATGTCCATAATTTTTGAGAAGCAGAATTAGGTTTTTGAACCCAATATAAATGAAATTGAGATGTTTCTAATATTAGTAATGCCATGGATATAAAAGAATATGCAACATGTAGGTAAAGTTTAAAGTATAACCGTAGCATAAAAACTAGCGAATCTACTCTCAAATTTAAAAATAAAATATTTCTGATACTTCAAAGAAATTCATACCTCTCTGTAAGGTTACTATTACACTTATTACTGACTTGCATTTCTTTATGTTCACACCCACCCACACACCCACGCACACAGAAACATCTTCTGAAAATATGTTGTCTACTTTTTGTATTTGTGAAACTCATTGAATCTCATTCTCCAAATTTTTCATTCTCCACTATGCATATAGCTCTACTGTCTGTTTTTCTCATTGCTGTTTTGCATTTCATTGCATGAAGTTAACACAATGGATTTAACACAACTTCTATCCACTCCACTGTTGATTGTCATGTGTGTGATTTTTACTTCAATGCTGCTACAAATATATGTCGACAAGATACTTCAGGGTATAGCACTATAGCTGTTGGCTTGTTTGTTCTTTCAGATGTCCATGTAGCCAGTGATTTCTAAAGTTAACAAATGCTCTGAGATGGGGCTTACTGCTTCCCTGTCTTTCTTAGGATCATGTATGGGACTTCACTTGTGTTGTTGTCTGAAAGTTATGGTAGTGAGCAGGCTTCTCTTGTTCCTTAAAACTTTTTATCTTTCACTTTTGAATAATATGTCTGCTACAGTTTTTCTTTTACAGGGAGAAATTTAAGTAGATGAAGTAAAACTTGATGTTAGCGTATTAAAATTTTCCCTTTATCTATGAGGCAATAATACGATGTTTCTATTTACTTAATGTGGGTAATTGCATTTATATTTTCCGAAGATAAACTCTCATACATTCCTAGAATAGACCCAATATAGATATTTTATTTGTGATCTATTTTGTACATAGCTGACATATGCAGTTTTGGTCAAACTGCCTAGCAGTACTACTTTATTATTATTATTATTATTATTTCTTTGCTCCTGCATCACTGTCATGTGTACTCATCGCTCACCTCTCAGTAATTCCTTCCAGATATATTTCAATTGATCAAACATGACCAGGAACGCTACACCCTGCTCACTGTCAATTTTAGAACCCTTACAATTCCCCTGTCCCTGTCGGTACTGGCTCACCACTCCCTGCCCGCGGCCTCCTTCCCTCCTCACACCCCAGTTGTCAGTCCCCTGGATGTTTCCTTGGGGTTGTGGGGCTGGGGCTACTTAGCCTGCTCATCTTCTATAGATAGACACCAAGAGGAAAAAAAACCAACAGTACTGCTTTATTTTGAGATAATCACACATATTAGACACCAGTATTATTTATACTATAATGCTTTGTTTAGATTTAGCCATGCTTTTTATTTTGTTCAACATTCCTTTTAGTCTTTCAAAACTTGCTCCTTAGATAATTTTCTGAATTTTGGACTTCTTTTAGAAATAATTTGTTCTCTTTTAAATGAGGGTCTAAAGGAGTCCTGGTAGCACAGTAGGCTGCATATTGGGCTGCTAACTGCAAGGTTAGCTGTTTGAACCCAGCAGCCCCTCCACAGGAGAAAGATGAGGCTGTCCTCTCCTGTAAAGAGTTACAGGCTGAGAAACCCAGGGGGTGGGGTGGGGTGGGGGGACAGTTCTACTCTGTCTATAGGGACACTATGAGTCAGAATCGACTCTGTGGGATGACTGAGCGGCTGATTGTAAGTTCTTTTACTTTTTGAATGTCTGAACATGTCATTCACTTTTCCTCCACTCTTTAACAAAAAGTTCATCTGGACATACACATTTTTTAATAGTTATATGCTCTGACCACTTTAAAGTTATTCCACTAACTTCTCATGTCTAATGTTGAGAATTCAGTTGGTCATCAAATTCTTGTTTCTTTTTCTTTTTCACTATTTAAAAAAAAATCTTCTCTGTCTTTGAAGATTCTTTGCTGCTTTCCTCATATCTCTGTCTATGTCTTTGATGTTCTCCATGAAGTGTTTAATTTAGATGCCTAAAATTTGGGGGATTTTTTTAAAGGATTTATGACCCTCTTAATTTCTGCAAAATCATTCAAATAATTCCTGCTCTTGCCATCTCTAGTATCCATTATTGGAAAACTCATTATATGCATGGTAAAAATTTAAAAATTAATTTAACTTTTCTTTTATAATGTCATATTTTTATAGTTGTGTCTTTATGTATATATTTCTCAGATTTGCTTTCCAGATCATTACGCTGAATTTTTAATTCAGAATTTTGATATTATGTGTTTTGAAAATTATTTTTATTTTGTGATAGTTTAAGTATGGTGAAATTAACAAATCAGTATATGTCTGATAAAATGTCGACACTCTCAAATCAAGGTACGGGGTATTTCTAACCCACCCTGTATCTCCGGGCTCTTTAGGCCCCTTCCTTAGACTTAGAAGATTTATAACAGCGGTTCTCAATCTGTAGGTCGCAACCCCTTGGAGGGTAGAGCAATCTTTTCACAGGGGTCATCCGATTCATAACTGTAACAAAATTACAATTATGAAGTAGCAATGAAAATAATTTTATGGTTGGGGGTCACCACCACATGAGGAACTGTATTCAAGGGTTGCAGCATTAGGAAGGTTGAGAGCCACTGATTTAAAAATTAGCTATTCTACCAAATGAGCAGATTGAAATTTTAATTAAGAATTCTTAAGTGTGTTTTGACTGATTTATTTATTTACAAATTATTTTATTGGGTGCTCTTACAGCTCTTATAACAATCCACACATCAATTGTATTAAGCATACTTTGTACATATGTTGTCATCATCATTTTCAAAACATTTTCTTTCAACTTGAGCCCTTGGTATCAGCTCCTCTTTTTTCCCTCCTTCCTCTACCCACCCCTCCTCGGGAAAACTTGATGAATTATGTATTATTATTATTTTCATACCTTACACTGTCTGCTGTCTCCCTTCACCCCTGTTTCTGTTACTTGTCCCCTTGGGGAGGGTTACACGTCTATCATTGTGATTGGTCCTCCCTTTCTCCCCCTTCTCCTCTTACCTTCCCCCTACCCTCTTTGTATTGCTACTCCCATTACTGTTCCTGAGGAGTCTGTCTGTCCTGGACTCCATGTGTTGAGGGCTCTTATCTGTACCATTGTACATATTTCAGTCTAGCTGGATTTGTAAAGTAGAACTGGTATCATGATAGTGGGGGGGGGATAAATATTAAAGAACTAAAGGAAGATTATGTGTTTCATTGGTGTTATACTGCACCCTGGCTGACTTGTCCCTTCATTATGACCGTTCTGTGAGAGGATGTCCAATTGTCTACAGGTGGGCTTTGGGTCTCCACTCCAATCCCCCTCATTTGGATGGATATGATTGTTTGTTTTGGATTTTCTGATGCCCGATACTTGCTCCCGTCAACACCTCATGATTACAGAAGCTGGTGTTCTTTTTCCATGTGCTTTGTTGCTTCCCTGCTAGATAGCTGCTTGTTTAGCTTCAAGCCTTCAGGGCCCCAGATGCTATATCTAGTAATAGCCAGCCACCATCAGCTTTCTGCACCACATTTGCTTATGCACCCATTTTTGACATGATTTTTTTAAAAAAAAATCATTATATTGGGGGCTCGTATAGCTATCATCACAATCCATGCATCCATCTATTGTGTCAATCTTTGTACATATGTTACCATCATTTTACTTTTTAAATCATTTTATTGGGGGTTCATACAGCTTTTCTCACAATCCATACATACATCCATTGTGTCAAACATATTTGTACATTTGTAGCAAAATCATCATTTTCAAAATATTTTCTTTCTACTTGAGCCCTTGATATCAGCTCATTTCCCCCTCCCCATTCTTCCTCCCTCATGAACCCTTGATAATTTATAAATTATTTTTTCATGTCTTAAACCGACTGCTGTCTCCTTTTACCCACTTTTATGTTGTTCCTCACTCTGGGAGGGGGTTATATGTTGATCCTTGTGATCGGTTCCCTTTTACTCCCCCCAACTTCCACTTCTAGTCCTGGTATCGCTACTCTCATTATTGGCCCTAGGGTTTTATCTGTCCTGGATTCCCTGTCTTGCAATCTCTTATCTGTACCCATGTACATGCTCTGGTCTAGTTGGATTTGTAAAGTAGAATTGGGGTCATGATTGTGGGGGTGGGGGAAGAAGTGTTAAAGAACTAGAGGAAAGTTGTATGTTTCATCGGTACTATACTGCACCATGACTGGCTCATCTCTTCCTCGTGACCTTTCTGTAAGGGGATGTTTGACAGATTTTTTTTTAAGTCATTTTATTGGGGGCTCATACAACTCATCACAATCCATAAATCCATCCATCATATACAGCACATTTGTACATTTGTTACCCTCATTATTCTTTTTTTTAAAAATTATTTTATAAACCTAATTTTATTTCTCATGTGGTTTTCGGTTTACTACTTCTGGCAAAAGTTTTGATTTATTTTGCTGCTGTTGAGAATATTCACTGGACAACACTATTCCCCAGTTTCAAGATGTCCAATTAGGGGACCCTGATTCCATTCTGTGAAGTGTGGGACCTTTTTACCCCCCTTTTCTACCTTGTTCTTCCCCCATCAGCGTATACTCACTGCCGCTAAATTCCCTGTCGACTCTTTCCAGTGGTGTTGTCAGTTTGGCCCCCTACAGAAAGATCTGCAAAAGAGCGCAATGATCAAGGCCGGCGTTCTTTAGGAGTTAAGCTAAACTATAGTTTGGGCTTATTATTTCTTATCAAAGGTTGGTACTATGACTGACTTTGTGGTTCTGCTTCATTTGTACTGTTTTGTGTGAGTAGCTAAAATTGTCCTATCCTTCCTTTTCTTGAAGGCACTCCGAGTCATGGGGAGAATAATGCGGGAATGTTGGTATGCCAACGGGGCAGCTCGCCTCACTGCCCTCCGTATTAAGAAGACGATTTCTCAGCTTTGCACCAAGGACGACGGCAAAGCCTCGGACTGAACGTGTTCCGAAGGCCTCGCTCACAGCTTTCATGCCCAGGTCCCTTCTCATGTGAATAGTTCGCCCTTTTGTTTTTCGTTCTACCTCAGAGATCATTCAGTGCAGTATTTAAGTGCCCTCAGGCAGCACGAAAACCTAACTCTAAAGTTGAACATGGGATGATGTTATCTAATCCCCATGTTATCTTTACACTTATTTTAAAGATCGACACACCAA
>NW_022103900.1:18181686-18196715 GCF_000313985.2 Echinops telfairi
AATTCATAACAGTAGCAAAATTACAGTCATGAAGTAGCAACAAAAATAATTTTATGGTTGGGGGGCCACCACAACATGAGGAACTGTATGAAAGAGGGCCAAGGCGGCATTAGGAAGGTTGAGAACCACTGCTCTAGGGCAAGATAGAACTGCTCTGTGAGTTTCAAAGACTGTAACTTTTGGGGGGAGTAGAAAATCCTCTCTTTCTCCAATGGTGTGGCTGGTCTTTTCGAATTGCTGGCCTTGGAATTAGCAGCACAGTGTGTAATCTCTATGCCAGTATATGCAAAATGTAAAAATGGAGCTGCTAAATTGGAAGATGAGATTTAGGACAGCATTCCAACTCTACCCTTCTTCAACTTTATAATTTACTATCACTATAGCTTTTAAGGGGAGTGGTGGTGCGGGGGGTGCTAAATTTGTTACTTTCTCTCAATTACTTCTTGAGACACTGAAACATTTCTAAGAATCACACAACTAGTGGAAGAGTTGATTAACTAGCTTCCTTTTCTTTATATTTCCCCAATAGACACAGCATTGTAATACTTCTTTGCCATTCAGAAGAGAAATTGAATTATTTTTCACTATCACAATGGGCCTGCACAAAATCTCAGGACAAAAGCTATTGACTTTTTTAATCATAGAAATATCTTACTTTTTGTAGATGAGTATGAAGGTAGATTCATGAAATATAAAAATCCAAATTCACATGTTCATTCAGTCTTCTGTCTGAGTCCTGGTGGCATAGTGGGTTAGTCATTCAGCCAATAACCATGAAGTAAGCAATTCGAAACTCACTGTCCTCCCCATGGAAGAAGATGATGGTTCCTAGTCCCTCAGAGTTACCGTCTCAGAGACCCACAAGGGCAGTTCTGCTTTCTCCTAGAGTGTTGCTGTGAGTTGGAAATGACTTGTTGGCTGTAAATGTATTTTAAAACAAGCTTTAAAAATGTATACATGTTTAAAATGGTCAGAAAAGGACACATGGAGCTAGTTTTAGGAAACATGAAAACTCTCTAATTAAGAATTGCAGTTAACCCTCTATCTATAGGATATCAGCAACTATAAGTAGATAGTTTTCACTCCCAAAATGGATTCCAAATTCACATGATAGTTTGGTCTGCATTCTAACCCCTGTGGAGACGGAATGATGATTTCAGAAAAATATATGGAATAGTGAATATTTCCTTTAAACCTAGAATGCTCTTTTGATGAAGGAAACATAACATGGTGTCTTTTATTGTTCTGAAACAGTGTTTATATCTGTTCTTAGAACAATCTCCTGCTGGAACAACCAAAAGTGTTCTGAGATACTGTCTTGTAGAGCAATGCATTTAGCATAGGTACCTGAGGAGTCTAAAAATAAAGAAGTGTTACTTCAATTATTTTTAACTGAATTTCCCAAGCTATTTGAGCAAGAGACCCATCACATAAGGGCAGGGAAGAAATGTTTACTATCCTACAGATTAATGTCCTACAAAATAAATTTGGGGAATAGTTTTCTGAAGGCTGTGCCTATGTATTTTTATGTAGAACACAATTTAGAGATCATACTTTATTTTGTTATGGAAATATGTTTTTGAATTCATACTTATATAACTGGGTTGAGATAAAGAAAACAAAAAACCCAACAGCTGCGTAATGGGCATGTACTTTTCACTTCCGTTCACAACTTCATCCATTCATCAAGCAAACACGAGGAACCCACATCTTGCCTGTCTCAATGTTGAGTGGGACAGGGAAAGAAAAAGATGAATGAGTCTTGCCTCCAGGGATTTAAAAAGTCTTATTTGGGAACAGGGGTAGGAGGTATGGATGGAGAGTGATAAGTGAGTAAATTGACAGATAGATACAATATGGAATAGAATGTCTTGAGGTCTACATGACAGTGGTTTTCAGGAGCAAGTCTGAAAATCACTTTCCATTTGCTGCACAATGAGAGAGTCTCTTTTCTTCTATATTACAGAGAGTTTAAATGATAACCAGTTTTAATTTTATTTACTATAAAAATAGTATTGCATTTAGGAGAATGAAGTTATTTATTTATTATGGGTTTGCTCTAGTTCAAAATAAGAAAGAGCAATAATTCCTGCTTTATTCACTTGTGTTAAGTGAATACATTTATCAGATTGATGTTTAACATCTATGTCCATGTTCCTCTTCATAATTTGTAATTTATTTTTGAGTGTCTAAATATAACTCCATCTTTTACTGGTTCACCTTTCACTCTGCCACGATATTTATATTTGGAGATCTATTTTCTTGTTTGTGTTTTGATTAATTAATAACTCCAAGCTGAATAGTATCATTTCTATTACAAAGTACAGTTTTTAAGTAAAGGAAGTAGATTAGGCAAAATGAAAGGAAAGTCAGAAGTTGTATTTTTTCTTTAACCTTCAACAAGGTTATAAATAGAAATGCTCACTTATAGAAATAAAGTTTAGCGCATTAAGGCAGATTGCTTGTATATACCTGTGATGTAAAATTTTATATTTTCTGTTTCTGATAGGGTCCCATTGTATACTATTTATCTCTTTTAAATTTTGTTATAAGCAAAAAGGAAGAAAGAAAGAAATGCTAGATATAAAATATCAATGTTATTTGTTCTGTTCAGATATCTTCGGGTCTGACTCTAGCACAAAACTTGGGAACGTGTTATTTAGGAGCACTCTGTGCTGCATAAAATGGTGCAGGGATTTATAGGCAGCCTTACTTTGCTAATAAAAGGGAAGCATCATTTTTGTCGGTATATTAGCATGATCATGTTGCCTTATGAGCTATGTATTTAAAGTTGTAATTGCTACAGATTCCACTGTGTGCTTTTTGATGTCCAAAATATCTGGCATGTCACATCTAAAATTTTGATTTATGTTCTGATTTGAAAGTGAAGTGAAGCATAACTGTGCTGTGAATTTGCTTTTCATCTTTATACTTTCAATTAACTTTGCGTTTTAAATTTCCATGAATGTGTGAAAATAGTAAGCTGGTTATGAGGTCTGAAGAACTAAAAGCCAGTTTTTATTTTCCTTGAAAATCTATAGTAGGCTTATTAGATTAAAAGTTCCATAATAACTTATTTATTATTTTTATATATGTATTATTGTATAATTATTAAACAAAAGAGAACTACTACTGTGCTGAAATTTTGCCATCAGGTGACTTATTGGGACAGAGAGAGCTCAGGGTGGTGTATGAGACTGCACAGTACCAGGGTAACCTTCTCAGCAGAGTCTGAAAGCAGGGAGCCAGGTGTGCTATTAAATGAAATACTAGTGAAAAATTTATTATCACTTGTCAGGGAATATTTTTTGATTATTTGAAGTAAATATGGGAATTAATTTTTCAAATATAGAACTTTTATTTCTCTTTAGAGAATAAGGAAAGTAATAGTAGCAAATGAATTAAAGCTGGCAGCTCAGGACTTCAATAATCATTCTTTGGAGTATAAATTCACAAATATATTATTGTCAGTTATTTGTAAATGTTTGGGTATTAATAGCTTAAGATAGCTTAAAAGGAGTTTCTTTTCAGATATTACAAGCATTGTTTCTGTTCTGAAACAGACTAGTTCTGTGTTCAACAATGCTTTGTTCCATCTCTATGTGCTAATATTAGGGTTTCCCCCAATTTTAGGAAAGGCAGTAATCATGTTGATCCTGAGGACTTTTTCTAAACAGAGAAGTCAGTTGTAATTTGAAAATTCTACCTTAAATATAATTTCAGAAACAAGGTTTTCTCAAAGTATTTTACTTAAAATTTGCAAACATTTGACTCTTCCTCCAACTTTTTTTGTTTTGTTTTTAGTATTATGCTCTCCTTTTTAAATAAGTATTTTCCTCAAGATTATCTTTAGTCTGTAATTAAAAAACAAAAACAAAAATACCAAACTACCACTTAATTCTTTTATTACTTAGCCTTTAATTGAAAGAGAATTCCTTCATTGTCTTAATACTTTCAGCTAGGACATGACCAACAAATGAAAATCAGAATTTGCAAATTCAAATGGCCTTTACAGAACAAGAGGTGAAATGGCTACTGGTTCTTAGCAGAATGAGCCCCAGTGGTACAGTGGCTAATCACTCAGCCACTAACCAAACTGTTGGCAGTTCAAAGCCACCCTGTTGCTTTGAGAAAGAAAGACGTGGTGATCCGCTCCTGTAAAGCTTACACCCTCGAGGCAGTTCTTGGTCACATGGGGCTGCTATGAGCTGAAAGTAGCTCAAGGACACCCAACAGCACTCGTTATGAGCAGCAGTGACATGAGAACCCAGTGGTGACATCACCACAGGGCCCTACCATATCTTGAAACTTGCTAAAAAGTTAATTTGCCTGCGTGTCAACCTACAGTGAATGTACATTAGCATATGCACCAATCAATGTCAATGATCAAATCCTTCTTTGTGCGTCCACTAAAGAGTTCTTGCTCATGGGGAGCTCAATGAGAACATTTTAAGTAGGCTATGGAAGAGGTTTAAAATATTGGTCAGCTAGGTAGGCCAACCACTGAGGTGCTGAATGTTTTTAGAGCAATTAACAACAAACTTGCTTTCTGCCCAAACCCAGAACCCTCTCTTTCTGTAAGGATTGCTCTTTCCCTTTATGCATTAGCATGGAGGTGAAAGAGGGTTTGGGAAATTAAATTTGGACACAGTCGCTAGCAGATTATTTTACTTCTCTCCCTTTATTTTTGTAGTTCTCCTATGACTTTGATAAACATTATTTCTCATTGTGCTATAAACTATCTTTTGCAGGATTTAACCAACACCAAATCCCTTTGCAATTTCTGGCCCCTTCTTTAACTTGGGACTAGTCCCTATCTAGATTTATACATGCTGACCTTCTAAACAGGATTTTCCTTTCCCATATCAACCTCATGGCCTCTACAATACTTTTTTTTTTCCTCTTGGCACTATAAAGAGGGTACTTGTCAATGTTAGAGGTGATTTTCTTTAACACTTTTAAGAGATTGGCAGTCTACTTGCTTACATTCCAGTCTTTTGAACATATAAGGCACGTCTATTTTTGCTTTAATGTTAAACTCCACTCAAGAGAAGGACTTGAACAGAAAATGTGAAATATATTTGTCATAACATGATTGCTAAATTTATTTTTGCTGTGATTCATACCATTGCTTTGTTTTGCTTTTGGCATCTCTTGGAACTAACCCACTATGCCATATGGTTTGAAATATAACATTCTATAGGAATTAGGCAATAATCTTTGTTTTCAAACCTCACTACTAAGAACTCCATGACCCTTCTTAGTGTCCATTGTTGGTCATACAACATTTGGGAGAACAGGAGCTCTAGCTCATCTGAGATGTCAATATTTTGGGATGTGATTTGACTTTGAGTATGAGCTGAGACGTGATTTGATTTTTCTGATCACTGCTATCATTGATCTTTTGCGACACTTTTCTTTCTAGAGCTAACAGTGTTAATTGCGTGAGTTTTGTGCTGGGCCCGTGAACCTCAGTGTTAGCACAACACTAAGAATCAAAGTGTATTAGGGAATTTGTCTTGTACCCAGTGTCACCGCGCCCAGTTGGGCAGATTGCGCTCTGCACAAATAATCCCAGCTGAAGGGGAGATGGGGGCTGAGATCCAAACCGAGCCCTTTTTTCAAAAAGTACCTTCTGTGATAATATATCTTCAGACAATACCCATGGTTACACATTTTCAGGATATGAGACTTAAAAACTCAACCCATTCATAACATCCACGAGTTGAACCGAGAACACAGGGGAACATTTGCAAACAACCAAGAGAGACTGTATGTTTATTCTGTTGAAATCTAATTTTTCAGCCCAGACAATGTGCAGCAAGGCACATGGACCCTGATTTTGCTATTTCTACATGCACAAACCCATATACTAACTTTTGCCTGTAGAGGGAATTAAATGTCCTAAATTATGTCTAATTGATGGAGGCATAGAGTAGAATTTACCTATGTTTCCACTTCCTTTAATAAGTTGAATACCAGTATTTCAACTCTTGTCCCTCTTTATATAAAGTGAAGGTATGTCTGTAAGAATATTAAATGTTGCCACACTTCTAGAATGACTTGTGTCAAACTCTTGCACTTTACCGATCCTAGGATGGGAACGAATATTCAAACGTAATTTCTGTTTCAAATTTTACAATGTCCTAAAAACAGAAAATTAGATTCAGGTCTTAAAAAAGGAATTTAGGATTGACTTTCAAAGTACTAATACTAATTATTCTTTTCTTCTGGTAGCACGACTTTTCTTATACCTAAGAACATATTACAAATGTCAAAACCACAGCGTTTTGACATTGCAAAATATGCCTTGAACTCTTGAACTACTGTGAAAGAATCGCTGTTGTAAAAATTTTTTTGTAAGTTAGTTGATATTCTTAAGTACATAAAAAAGATATTGCCTTTCAACAGACAGGTTTAAGTGAATGTTTATAAGGACTATGAAAAATAGATCAGATTTTGAAATGAAAAATAGGCAATAAATTGTATCCAAAAATATGCAGATGGCACTTTTAGTAGTTACAATTTAATTGCTTAGGCGAAGAGAAGTACAAATTCCAAATAGAAATGAATGCTATTCAGATGCTTCATTAATTTCAAGTCTGTGAAATTGTGAGGGTTTTAATAGTACTAGATATACTTATTTTATTGAGAAATAATATTTTAGAATTTAGTAAGATTTGTGAAAGCCTTCATACCAAAATGTTTATCTTTATCAACAGAAAGACATAAAAATATTTATTTTAAAGCTTTAAAAAATATTATTGCTTAACTTTTAGCTCTCTCCTGATATAAATAGTTATTTGCCTAAATGTTATATTTTTATGTATGCATTTAAAGAAAATTGTATTGTTTTGTAAAGTGAAAAAGATAAAAAAGTAAACACTATTTGCATTTATTTCTGTGAACCATATAGAGCTCTATTTTAAATAAAAATAAAATGTCATGTTTGGGTTTCCATATGTATGTTCTGTTTTAAAAAAATTATTTTTCTACATGAAGTAATATATTGAGAAGGGTGTTGGAAATGGAAATGTTGATCCCTTGAACAATAGCATTTTGCCACTTTATTTTCTCCTGAAATTTTGGCAGGTTAATTTTCCACCTTCTAGCATGCAGATATGCCTTGCTGGCATAGTGGTTAGACATTGGGCTGCAATCCACAAGCTCAGCTGTTCAAAACCACCAGCTGCTCTGCAGGAGAAAATGGGGCTTGTTACTCCTGTAAAGAGTTAGAGTCTCAGAAACTCACAGGAGGAGTTCTACCTGTCCTCCAGGGTCACCACGAGCCCCCTTCTACTCAATGGTAGTGAGAGTGAGTGAGGGCACAGATGTTCTACCAATAAGTCTACAGTGGTTTATTTTCTTCCTTAGGCAGTCCAATCTACAGGATGTTGTCAACGTTATGAACTGGTGTGACATTTTGTCAGGAGAAAGATGAGTTTTTCTACTCCTATAAAAATTTACAGTCTCAGAAACCCACAGCAGCTGTTCTACTCTGTCCTATAAGGTCACAATGAGCCAGAATCAACTTGATGGCAGTGTGGTCTTGGTGGGCTGGAGAGTTGATATAACTTTGAGGGGTGCATGAATGTATGGTTGCCCTTGTTAGCCAAAGGAAAACTGCTTTTGGTAGTCTTTCAAAGTTAGAATTAAGAAATAGCATTGGTCAGACCAATAGCTGCATGCCAGGTACTGGGAGAAGTATTAATTTACTCAAGCACAAAACAGAACAGCAGCTTCAATTGGAGTCACTATCTGGTTAAGTTTACAATAATCTACTGTCACTCTCCAAGATTCATCATCCCCCCGCCCCCCATCCCCAGGACAAATAGGTCAGTTAAATGTGGATGTGGTGGGAATTGCCATCCCTGCATCTTTCAAGGCTTTGATAGTGACACTAAGCTCTGAATCCCTCCAGGAATTTTGTATTGCTTTTGAATTACTAGGCAGAGGCAGTTCTAATGACTTACACTTGACTTTTCCTATCATAATATTCCTTATTCCACATTTTAGGGATCCAAAAAGGGGCTTCTGCCAGTGGTTGAGCATGTCTATTCCAATTATGCATTCTGGAACTGGGGGAGTTCCTATATGATGGGTTCAGGGACCCACTGGACCCCCTGAGAGATGAACGTGATTAAGACTCCATTAATAATCTGACCTCCAGAGTCAAAGCTCCCACTCTGATTGGTGTGCCTTCAAAGGTTTTGGGTCTCCTGGAATTAGTGTCAATTCAGAGGCAATGTCCAATAACCCCTGAAAAGTCTGATGATTTCCATTTCTCTAATGAACAATCATTCTTGTGAAAGGCCACAGATCCATTTGGGGAAGACTAGGCAAAGACTCACAGTATACATTTTTGATGGTCTAGTGATGTCATTCCTCAAAGGGATCCAGCTCCCCTTTATTCAGGGGTTGTCAGTCTGTAAATCAGCTTAAGATCGGAAATTGATTGAAGGGTCATGATTCTGCATTCTGCTGATTAGAATTAGACTGCCATGCACCTGACCTAAAAGTCTTTGACTTGTATAGATCAAGTAAATGTTTCTTAGGCTTCCCTGATGGTGTAGTGGGTTATATGTTGGGCTGCTAACTGTCAAGTCAGCAGTTCAAAACTACCAGTAACTCTGCAGGTTAAAGATGAGGTTTTCTATTCCTATGAAGACTTAGCATCTTAGAAACCCACAAGGGCAGTTCGAGTCAGTCCTATAGGCTCATTATGAGTTGGAATCCACTTCATGGCAGTGATTTTGACAGAGTGAGGTTTCCTATCTATTTCACTCCTAAGGACACTGCCTAAGTAGCCAATGGCATAGTTTATATAACTGCTATTCTGATTGCTATGTTGACTCTGCTGTCCATTATGGTAAACACAAACAACTTGTGTATGATTAAGTGTTGCCACCTGGCCCCAAACCCTCATGGGGCCCAATCAGCTGCCTTACAGGCAAATGTCTTAAATCAATTAGGGACATTCTCCCTGTCAAGCCTGGTTGACATAACAGAGCAGTCACAGAGTTTTCAGAGATGCTGGGGCTCCCTTTACAAATCTGTTTCTTACTGTTTCAGTAAACAATGTGCCCTCAGGCACTCCATTTGTGGATCCATGGGTTTCTCCTTATAATCTACTCCCACATGCCAATTTCCCTAAGCCTTCAGATGACTTATTCTTTGCTAAGTTAGGTGTGGCACTTCAATGTAGGCCATCTCCCATGCTTCAGTCAGCCAACCATATAAATTATTAGGTCCTCTCCTGTGTTTACTAGCGATCCAAACTTAGGTTCCTTGCACCATTATCTCACACCATTCCCACAACTATTCTCCAGGTTTCTATTCATACATATTAGAAAACTCTTAACAGTTCACTAGCAATATAATGAAATTCTTCCTGAAATTCTATCTGTATTTCACCTCTGGGGACTCAATGTTACTAAGTGTAGTTATAGGTCTAGAAGCAATTTTGGGTAGTGAGGGTGTTTCCTGGGAACTTGGGGCAATAGCTGTTAAGACATCTGCCTCAGGTGATGCTCTGGATACAGCACCAGGTGCCAAAACAGCATTTTTAACAGCCTAGGTGTCATATCAGTTGGAAAAATTGTGAGTAGCGGTGACAATGGTTTTTGGATAATGGATTAATCTCTTTGGATGAGACAGGTGGTGCTAGTGACTGTAATGGCCAGTGGAATTTAGAGCCTCCATACCCCCATCTTCTTGATTATCAGCCCATCATATCCCCACCTCCCGTGTCAGAGTCCCATTTCTTCGCAATCTTTACGCTCACTTTAACACCCCACATCATTCTAGGTAGAGAACGAAGCTCGCATCAGTGTAATTCAGATACTTGTAAGACAAGCGTGTGTGTAGTTCTCAGTTCATTACTAGAAAAGATAACTTTCATGCACAATTGGAAGCTTTGGGATATGTTATGAGGCATTTGAGCAGTGCCTTCTGAGCCCTGAGCCCATCTCTTCCCTGACCAGTATGTTTAGTGTAAGTGGTATCAACCATCCAGCTTGCCTAGACATCTCATTGACAAAAATTGCAGAAAGATATTAAACATATGGCCACCTCGTCTCCATTATCACCAATACTTCATCTGTTGGTGGTGCTATTTTGGGTATTGACTTTGCCACCTCATGCCGTGTATTAATAGCCCCTTCTTTACTAGTAGTGACAGATTTAGCTGTACTCTTTAAGGAAGAAGCCGAGTTCTCATTGCCTTTAGACTTAATCAGACTTGAGACCCAATTTAGAAAACTCATATTTATAACTTTGTTCTATAGAACAACTCCAGGAACAAAATGTGTTAGGCCAGATTATAGAGAGAAGCAAAACCAGGGACACATATATTTTTGCATTTAGAAATAAAATGTATTAAGAAATGGCTCACACAGTTGTACAAGTGGGTATGCCCAGTCTGGTTCGAGTCAATGGACCAGATGGTGAACTGGAGGCTTCTCCTTACTCATATAGCTATGGGAGGTGATAGGGGCCTGATGAACTTGGAATTGAGACACACCATGAAGAACAAAGGTTGGTGGATGCAAAGTCAAGTGAATCTAAAGGGCTGTCTACTGCTGGCTCCTGGGATCAGCAGATATGGCAGGAGGTCAATGAAGTAAATTCAGGATTCAGATCCAGTAGAACGGGAAAGTTTTCCCAAGGAGTTTGCACAAAATGGAAAAGTTCACACCTCCAAGGAATAGTTCTTCCATTTGCATCAAAGCTATGATCCCCAAAGGGGGCAGCCATCCACCACCACTGCTGGTTGCTCAAAGAGTTGATTACATGAGACCCCATCATGGAATTTGTTACCTTGTGTTAGATCATTGGGACATTAGTGTCAAACTCCTTAAAACCCTGGCCGAACTATCACAACTGCCTTATATAAGCTCTTCTCTCTAGTATAATGTACATTGTCCAATCATGGCCCCATTCCCTTGTCTTTAGTCTTAACCATTAGACAACAAAAAGAAATCAAGGGACTATAATTGGACAAGGGAGAAGTGAAACTCTCACTGTTTTCAGATGATGTGATTTTATATGTAGAAAATTCCAAAGACTCCTTGAAAAGATAATTAGAAAAAAATGAGGAATTTTGTAAATAACAGGATACAGGATTAACAAGTAGAAATCAATGGGATCCCTGTGGAACAGGGAAGAGAACTCTGAAAAAGGCATCAAGAAAACAATATCATTAAAAATAGCTACACAAAGGATGAATTACTCAGGGATAAACCTAACTAAAGAAACAAAAGACCCGAACAACTAAAACTACAGAACACGATTACAACAAACCAAAAGAGACCTTCACAAATGGAAGAATGTTTAATGTCCATGGATAGGAAGACTTAATATTGTCAGTATTGTCCCAGATAATCTATAAATACAATAAATTCTGATCCGAGTCCCAACTTCATTTTTCAAAAAATAGAAAAATTAGTTACCAACACCATATGAAAGGGAGGAGACCCAGGAGAGGTTAATAACTCCTTAAACAGAAAGACAAAGTAGAACACCTAGCACTACCTGACTTGAAAACCTATGACACAGCAACAGTCGTTAAACCAACCTGGTTACTGGTGCAATGACAGATAGATACAAAGACTGTTTGCAGAAGGTTGTGGGTGGCAGCGAAAGCCCTCAAAACATTTTCAGGGTCCACACTTGGAAGAGTCTCTGGTGGATCCCCTCTGATGATTGAGCAGGGTTGTGGACAGCTTTGCTCTCAGACACGGTACCTGGGAAAGCTGACGAATGTAGATGTAATTAGGTTAACATTTAACACCATTTGTTCTCCTTTTTGACCCATTTTAAATTTGATCCAGTGTGTATTATTTTTTTATCTTTGTAACTGAGGTTTTTCAATATTTTATTTTGTTCTTTTGGTTGCATAGTTAGTTTGTTTGGTCTGCTTTTTGTTTTTGTATATTTTCCTTTATATAAAATCCCAAACTAATTTTAGTAATGAATTCCTTTTCCATTTTTCCATTGCTAACCAAACTCACTGCCATTGAGTCAATGCCAACTCATAGCAACCCTATAGGACAAGGTAAAACTGCCCCCTATGAGCTTCAGAGACTATAACTTTTTGCTGAACTAGAAAGTCCTGTCTTTCTCCCATGGAATTGCTGGTGGTTTTGAACTGCTCACCTTATAGCTAGCAGCCCCATGAGTAACCACTATGCCAACATATGACTCATGTGAAAACAACAGTAATACAGTGAAATAGATAAAAATCTCAATAGAAAAGAAAGCCGAAAATATTCAAAACTAAAACAAATTTAAAATGAATCAAAAATCAAATCAAATGATAAGGTGTTGAATTTTAACTTGTTATCTGTGCACAGAGTTAGAAAACCAAAAAGAAAGAACACGCACAGCATATCTTAACTTGAAAATACTAAAGGGAAAATTCAAGACATGAGTTGCCATATTGAAAGAATTTATGGGTAAAATATTGAATGATGCAGGAAGCATCAAAAGAAGATGGGAAGAATACACAGAGTCACTGGACCAAAAAGAACTGAACAGCATTAAACCATTTCAAGAGGTGGCATAAGAACAATAACTAACGGTGCTGAAGGAAGAAGTGCAAGCTGCACAGAAAGCATTAGCCATAAATAAGGCTCCAGAAACTGAGAGACGACCAATAGAAGTGTATCAACAAGCTGAGGAAGTACTGGAAGCACTCATTTGTCTATGGTATGAAATTTGGAAGATAGCTACTTGGCCAACTGACTGGAAGAGATGTATATTTGTATCCATTCTAAAGAAAGATGATCCAATAGAATGCTCAACTTTTAGAATAATTTAATATAGCATTCAAGTTATGCATTAATATAGCATGCATTAATATAGCATGCAAGTAAAATTTTTCTGAAGATCCTCCAACAATGTTTGCAGTAGTGCATTGACAGGAAGCTGAATTCAGGATGAATTTAGAAGAGGACATGGAACAAGGCATATCACTGCTTACATCAGAGAGATCTTGGCTGGAAGCAGAGAATACCAGAAAGATATTTATTGTGTTTCATTGACTGCAAAGGCATTCAACTATGTGGACCACAGTAAACTATGGACAGCTTTGAGAAGAATGGGAATTCTAGAACACTTAATTGTGCTCATGCGGATCAAAAGGCACTTGTGCGAACAGAACACCGAAATACTGCTTGGTTTAAAATCAGGAAAGGTATGCAGAATGAGACATCAGGATTGGAGGAAAGCTTATTAATAAGCTGATCAATGGAGATAACACAACCTTGCTTGTTGAAAGTGAGGAGGACTTGAAGCACTTGCTGATGAAGATCAAGAATTGCTTCAGAATGGATTACTGTCAAAGTAAAAAATTCTCACAACTGGACCAATAGGTAACATCAGGTTAAGCAGAAAAAAGATTGAAGTTGTCAAGGATTTCATTTTGCATGGATCCACAATCAATGCTCTTCAAAGCAGCAGTCAAGAGATCAAATGACACTTGGGTAAATCTGATACTCAAGACCTCTTTGAAGGGTTGAAAAGCAAGGATGTTACTTTGAGAATTAAGGTGCTCCTGATTGATGCATGGCACTTTCAATTGCCTCAGATGCATGTGAAATAAGGAAGGCAAAAGAAAATTGATGCATTTGAACTATGGTGTTGGCAAAGGGTACTGAAAGTATTATGGGCTGCCAAAAGATAGTCAGAATGTTTCTTAGAAGCAAAGATGGTTAGACTTCATCACATATACTTTGGACTTGCTATCAGGAGAGACCAGTCCCTGGAGACGGACATCAGGCTTGGTAAAGTAGAGGGACTCTGAAAATGAGGAAGGCCTCCACAAGATGAACTAACACAGTGCCTGCAACAATGGGCTTAAGCAAAAGAATAATTATAAGGATGCCTCATTCAGTTGTACATAGAATTGCTCTGAGTTAGAACTGAATCAACAACACCTACCGATAAGAACAACATGCTCAAAATGTGCATAGGGCTTTGAGTCACCGACAACAGTGTGAATATTTAATACAGATGGCCCTGGGTAATCACATTGCATGAAACACATGCAATGACGCAGGAAGTAAGCAGAGAGAGAGAGAGAGTCTCACCCCCACCTCCAGGGAGAAAAATCCAGAGTTCCCAGAATTCCCAGGGGAAGGCCATGCCCACACAGAGGCCTCATTGGCTGATTAACAGCCTAGACTCCACCCCTACACTTTCACTCCTCAAATTGACACCAGATTATGTAACTACCACAAGTATGACTTCACATTCTTCACATCTCCACCTCTCAGGTAGCAAGCATTCTTTACGCTCCTCCTCCTACATGGCCCTCCTCCACACCTTGTCTCCTAAATCTCTTACAGCTTGGGTCTCTGGCCCTCAGCTTGCTCCAGGATCGTAGAGGTCTGCAGCTGATTAGTGGTCCACATCTAGATGGAGCAACACAAGACCCAGGCTGGGAGGAAGCGGACATTGGCTGCTTTCTCAGAGATCCCACCTCCGTTGATACCGGTGAAAAGGAGATTGAAGTGGATGGTGCGGCATTTCCATCTTCTGATAAGGTTTGGGCATGGGCTGAGGAAACAAGACTATAGAAATGCTTCCTCTCTGCTTTGGCCTGACCAGGAAATGGGTCCTTTGGAGGAACTGCATGGAGAGGTGTCCGTGGGTGTGTCCTCAGTGTGAGCAGCAGGCTGGGCGACCAAGCCCAGAGCATGCGGGGAACCAAGATATCTGACTAGAGGTGGAGGTCCAAGAAAGAGCCAGGTGAGTCAACACACTGTGTTTTAGGCAGCAGAGGGGAGGACAGCTGCAGGAGCAGGCAGGTGAGGCAGAGGGTTTCCCTCTAAGTACCGAGGAAGCAGGTGTGTTAGAGACTGAGGACCCAGTAGATAAAGCAGTCCTGTGATTATCTGACAATTGGGAGGCAGTGTGGGTCACCAGGATAAAAGATGCTGAGGGCAGCAAATGTGACAAGGTGGCTGAGAAGGATGGTGGCAATGAGGAGAAGGTTTGGCTCTGTGTGTGTGTGTGTGTGTGTGTGT
>NW_022103900.1:18196815-18203049 GCF_000313985.2 Echinops telfairi
TGTGTGTGTGTACAGTGTAGCAGGCTTCAAGTTGGTGAGAGGAGTTTGAGGTTCCTGCTTCTTCCTCCAAGTCTCCGGGTTCTGACTGGGACTGGGGGCTGGCAGGACAGCTGCTGGAGGAGCAGCCTGTGGAGCGACAGAGGGGCAGCAATTGGGGGCGCTGCAGCCTGAGTGGGGCCCCGTATCATCCTCCAACACAGTGTGTGTGTGTGTGTGTGTGTGTGTGTGTGTGTTTGTGTGTGTATGTGTGTGTGTACAGTGTAGCAGGCTTCAAGTTGGTGAGAGGAGTTTGAGGTTCCTGCTTCTTCCTCCAAGTCTCCGGGTTCTGATTGGGACTGGGGGCTGGCAGGACAGCTGCTGGAGGAGCAGCCTGTGAGTCAGACAGAGGGGCAGCAATTGGGGGCGCTGCAGCCTGAGTGGGGCCCCGTATCATCCTCCAACACAGTGTTGATGCACCGGAGTGCTACTCTTTTCCCCGGCTCCCAGTCTTCAGCGGTGACTTGATAGCCGATTGAGGAGCTGAAGGCAGCACCAGAGGGTCCCCTTGCCTTTGTTGTAGCATGGGGAATGCGGTGCTACCTGGGCCATGAGCTCTCACAGGACAGTGAGCAGCCCCTGAAGGTATGTTGCTGCCTAAAGGTGATGTCTGAAAATTTCTCATACATGATCTTTCTCTGGGACAACGCTGAAGCTGGCACACAAGATCCCTGTACCTCCTCTTTTAGAAAGTGTGTGGGGCAGCCACTGGGAATGGGGTGTATCAGGACAAAGCTTTATGAACCGGGGATAGCATTTCATGTCCGGGCTCTGTGCTTCCTGCACAGGGTGGCAGTTTTGGAATCAGTGTCTGTGTGCTGTCTCTGGGGACACTGCAGGTGGGCAGAAGAGCGAGTAAGCCCGATTCAACTGGACTGTGGCCCCCCCAGAGCAGGATGATAGAGACAGGCTAAGCTCAGATCTCAGGATCTCACATCTAGACCATTTACCAAGAGAAATCAATGATTTATGGTCACACAAATACATGTCTGTAAATGTCTTCAGCTACTATATTTCCATCTCCTGAATAGCATTATGAAAGTATCCACGATCTCTGAGAGAATTTGTAATATCTTTTTATTAGTTTTCTTGGGGACACACTGTACTAATCATTGCATGGTCAATTTAGAATGAACATTTTCTAGTTCTCGTCAAAGGTTGAAAATGGACATAAAGATTTTAAACATAAAGCACCTCATTCTTTTTGTTATAGTTTTCTACTTATTACAGCTACATGGATTGAATTCCATTCTCTGAGACTATGTTATGATGTTTGTTTTCAAAGTCATATATATATATATATAGTTTTAAGACAAATATATACTTTACAAAAAGTTATATATATGTATAAAGTAATGTATTATGAGAAAGAGATGCATTTACACAGTTTAACCCTTTCTGGTGTTCTTCCTGCACCTTTTGTTTCAGACCTCCCTCTGGGTCAACACTTAGGGGAGCAGAGCTGAGGAGACTTCCACGACATGCTGAACAAATTGTAGGATTGTTTTCAGGCATGACAGTCTTGGGATCATAGTCTTATGGGATAATTCAGCTAATTGACATAAGGTAGTTTATAAAGATCTCATTGAACATTACAGCATTTGATGTATTTTTGCTTTGATTTTATCAATTCAAAGGATGAGATGTATGTCATTGTAGTGCTGATTTTCATTCACTATTGACTAACGATAGTTTGTCTTTTCATGTAGTTCTTGTCTGGCTGAATGTTCTCTTCAGTATAGTGTTTATTCGGGTTTTTTGTCCATGTTGAAAAAGATATGTTACTGTGTTTTAGGTGACAGCTTGCGCAATAAGTTAGAATCCGTTTTACAATTTCTGTGCAAATGGTCCAGTGATTTTAGTACCATGTAACACAGTGTGTCAGCGAGCCAATCTCTTGTGGAAGAAGTCTGACCAGAGTGCTACTTAGAGGCAAGGAGGGCAAGGCTTTGCCTGACCTACTTTAGACATCCTCTCAGGAGAGACCACCAATCCTGGAGAAGGACATCAGAGTTGGTAAAATGGAGGGGCAGCAAAGATGGAGTGCCTCATGGCTGCCACGATGGGCTCCGACGTAGGGACAATAGTGACGCGTGCAAGAACGGACAGTGCTTCCTTCTGGTATGCAGACAGTCTCTCTGTCGAATTGACTCAAGGATACCTCACGACAATTTCCCAACCCTTAGCATCTGCTTTCAAGACAATTTTTAACTCTTTGGTCTCATACAGATAGATTTTAAGAAGAGCACCAATCTTCTAAGTAATATAATTTATTTTATGTGTCAATATGTTATCTTATTATTTATACTTATCTCTATATTTTAGGGATTAAATCCTTGTCAGATATGCTGTCGCCAAAGTTGTTTTTGCCCCCTCCAATTCTGTTGGTTGTCTTTTTGTTCTCTTAATAAACTCTTTTGGTGAGCTTAAGTATTTAATTTTTAGGAATCACTATCCTCTAATTTATCTTATGCTATGTTCACCATTTTAGTTTTGTTCGATAAACTATTTATGCCCTAAATTAAGTTCCCTAGTTTTGTTTCTATGTGATTTCTGTAGATATGTTCTAATCTGTGCTGAAACAGTTTCAGGGCAATAGTCTTGGGGGATCCACTGTTCCCTACAACTCCACTTAGACTGTTTTTGCTTTTTCAAAAAAGCAAGATTTTGAGTCCTACTCTATATTTTTCCTCCACCCTCGTGGCTTGAGGCAGAAAGGTGTATGGCAGTCGTGGGGCACCATCTACTTCTTCTGCTCTCATTGTACATGGGGCTGTGGCTTTTGCAAACTTGTTTCTTCTCTGAGATTTGGTTACCTTATTACTTTGTTTCCAGGGAATTGAGATCTAGCTGTAGCTCAGATGACCAGCTTTTAACCCATACCCTACTTACTTCATTAGGATCTTTGCCTAATTTTAATTGGATTGTTCATTAGTTTGTTGTTGAGCTGTTGAAACTTTCTATTTATTTTAGAGTTTAGACCTCTGTCATTAACAAACTCATATTTCCCAGTGCATAGGCTGTCCTTTTGCTCTCTTGATAATGTCTTCTGATGAGCTTCAGTATTTAACTTTTATCAATCCCTGTTTTAAAATTTATATTATGTTGTTCATGAAGTTCTAGTTTTGTTTGATGAACTATTTATGCCAAAAGTTAGTTTCCCTACTTCTGTCCCTGTTATCTTCCAGGAAATTAATAGCTTTAGATTTAATATTTAAGTCTGTAATCAATTTAGAGTTCAATTTAGTACATAGTATGAGATATGGATCCTGTTTCATTTTTCTGTGGCGGATTTCCAGTTTTGCCAGAACCATTTGTTAAAGAGACTCCTCGTTGAATGAACTTGGACTCTGTTGAAGGTCAGCTGACTATAAATGGATGGCTTTAGTCCTAGGTTCTCAAATCTATTCCATTGGTCTATGTGTCTGTCAGGATCCCTGATGGGACAGTGGTTGAGCACTCAACTGATAACCAAAAGGTCATCATCGGTTTGAACATCAGCCAATCCTCCGGGGAAAGATGTGGCAGCCTTCATTAAAGATTGTTGTTGTTAGGAACCCTTGCGTCGGTTCCAACTCATCGCTACCCTTAGCTCACTTCTCTGTTCTGCACCCGCCTCACAATTACCAGGATTAGAGCTTTGGAAACGCTAAGCGGAAGCTTGACTCTGTCTTATGGAGTAGCTCTGAGTCAGAAACACCTCAAAAGCAACAGTCTTTGTAACAATGAGCGTGCAAAGTTTTTTCCCATTTATGTAAGTCTCTTCTGGCTTCTTGCAGCAGTGTTTTAAAGTTTCCTTATATAACTCTTTCCTGTCCTTGGCTTATTCTTATGTGTTTAACCCTTTGGGAGACTTTTGTAAATTATAATGTTTATAATTTCTTTTTCAGAGTCCTTGTTAGTGTAGAGCAGCGGTTCCCAACCTGTGGCTCGTGACCCCTTTGGGTAGCAAAATTACAGGTATGAAGTAGCAACGAACATAATTTTATGGTTTGGGGGTCACCACATCACGAGGAACTGCATTGCAGGGTTGCTGCATTAGGAAGGTTGAGAACTACTGGTGTAGAGGAACCAAAAGGATATTTTTATGTATGTTGGTCCTGGTCCACGCCACTTTTCTGAATTTTCAACTTGTATCAGTTCCAGTAATTTTCTTGTGGAATCTCTGATACTTCCTTTAGATGTGTATGATCACATCTACAAGTAAGGCTGATTCCACTTCTTAAATTCGGGTTTGGATACCCTTTATTGAATTATTTTGCCTTACTGCTCTCAGTAACACTTCCAGGACAATGTTGAATAAGAATGGTGATCATGGACATCCTGATGTCATTCCTGTCCACAAGAAAAATATTCTCAGTCTTTCTCTGTGACGAACAATATTGACTGTTGGATTTGTGTACAAATATGTGGTCGTAATTCTGATGAAGTGCTTCCCTATGATTCCTATTTTGCTGAGTTCCATCCCCCCCTTTGTCAGGAAAGGGTATTGGATTTTCTCAAATCCCTTCTCTGTATTTATTGAGAAGATCACGGAATTCATGCCCTTTGTTCCATTTATGTGGTGAATTATGATTGATTTTCTAATGTTGGACTAGTCATGCATCCTTAGTAAGAATCCCACTTGCTCATGCAGTATTAAATTTTTTGACATACTGTTGAATTCTTTTGGCTAAAGTTCTGTGAGAAATTGTATATCTCTATTAATGAGGGCTATTTGTGTGCCCTTGTGTGTGTGTGCTTGGGTGTGGTACATATTCACCTGGTTGTGGCATTAGGCTTTTGCTGACTGCATGAAGTAAATTAGGGAGTATTTGTTCCTTTTTTAAGTGCTGAAATAATTTGGGTAGAATTGATCCACCCTTCTTTGGATGTTTGGTAAAATTCTCTAGTGAAATCATTTGGTCTGGTACTTTATCAGCTTTGTTTTATTATTTTAAAAAATGTGATCTTCAGTCTCTTGTTTTATTATGTATCTGTTCAAATTTCCTACCTCTGTTTGTGCGTTTGAGGTATTTCTTCTCCAGACATTTATCCATTTATTATAGGTTTCAGATTTTGTTAGAGTAGGACTATTTATAGTGCACTGTTTGGATTCTCTTTATTTAAGTCTGTGTTGCTATAGCGCCACCCATTTAATTTCTTACTTTCATTACTTGCATCTTGTCATTTTTCTCTCTGCATTTTGGCCAGTGGCTTTTCAATTTTCCTGATCCTCTCAAAGAACAAACTTCAAGTCTTATTGATTTTATTGTTTTTGTTTCTATGTCATTGTTTCTGCTTTGATCTTTAAAATGCCCTCTCTTCTGCTGTGGTCTTTTGCTGTTCCTTTTCTACATGTTCAGGTTGTTGTGTTAAGTTGCTATTGGTTCTGGACCTCTCTAATTTTCTGCGGTGTCCACAAAGGCACCATGTCTTTAAGAGCCGGGCACTACCCTCTGTCTTCACCACCTCTGCTTATGCGCCTGTTTTGTCTTCAGCGATCGTGTGTGTGTGTGTGTGTGTGTGTGCATCACAGAATGTCAATTTGTTAGAACAAAGTGTTTTTGTGTTGAGGGAAGGTCTGAGCCAACACCCAAGGCCCCATCTGCAGCTTCAGTGTATTGCCTTATAAATATATGTCCATAGGCCAATACTACTATTGTTATTGTTATGGATTAATGTATTTACATAAGTGCACACCTCTGCTAATATTCCTATCTATGCCTTTGCTTCCTACAGCTTACCTCTGTTTCCTTTTGCCTCCTCCTGCCCCACCATCACTTTCCCCCTTCTTCCACCTCAGTGCTTCCTCTCCACCAGCCTGGTGTTGCCCTAACCCTCACAGGCTCTCTACCCTCTCCTAGATGCTGGTTCTGCTCCCTAGTTGTTCCCCTGTCCATGACACCGTCCAGTCACCACCCCCTTCTCCCCACCTCCTTCTTCCACCTCTACTTTCAGGGGCCATTGGCCCCATTGTCTTCTCCCCGGGCTTCCCTCCCATGGTCCAACCCATATAATTAGGCAACCCATCCATGTCATAGTTTGAACAACAAGAAAACACACGTTTGAAGAAAGAAAAGGAAAGCGAAAAAGATGAGAGAAAGAGGAGGGAAAAAAGAAAGAAAAAGAAAATCAGTTCCCATTATTTTTCTTCTTGGACTCCTTGACATCATCTCCTTTTTACCTCCACCCCCTCCCCACCCACTGACCACACTG
>NW_022103900.1:18203227-18207535 GCF_000313985.2 Echinops telfairi
GAGAGACATACAACACAACTTCAAGAGAATGCCCTCCAATGGCATCACACTTCAGAGATAAACCCTAATATGAACAAATGAAAACAAAAACAAAAATACAGAAAATGCTGAAAACCAGATCAGATCCAGCGTGCATCAGAGGGGCAATCAACTGATAAACTTTTACCTGCTCAAGTCAGGGTTATCTCTTTGATCTGCTATACTCATCGCACCAATACGCTCTGTTTAATGACCATTTTCCTCCCATCCCTCAATTATGGATAGAGGGAGATCCCAGAGGTGAACTTTTTTAGATAGAGGACCTATTGATACATATTGGTACTACAATTTATTGTTCATTTTTAAAATAACTATGTTTAGATTTGGTAGCTTGGATTTGAAGAAGATACTCACTTTGGAAAGAAAAAGGGAAAATAAGCCCTGTTAGTGATAAGGAAAGGGGAAATTTCTATTGTTTAAGATACATTCCTAGACATTGGGTCACACCATTAAGTTCTGCTTGTTTCATAGGGTGTTTAGAAACCGATAGTTTCAAGAAATGCTCCATGACTTAATGGTTGTTAAATCTTTGACTTGGATAGTTCCTTTGAAATCTATTTATTTTGAAGCATTTACCCATAGAGAGATTTATTTTACTCATGATATATCTAGAAAAACTATAGTTACAATCACTTCTGTAATTAAAACCAAATAATATTCCAGTTGCTACAAATACTAGCTAACACATATTTACCAAGCATTGCTGCCACGTATATAACTTCACTGCAGTCAGTGTGGGTGACATTAAGCACATAAGTAACTTCTGCATTCAAGAACATAATTTATATAGATTAAAAAAAACTTGCATACAAAAAGCGATCTAACCTTAGAAGTCATTAAAACAAAAGTTGTCATAAAGTAGAAAATTATTAAGGCTGTATGTGGAGGCAAATATTAAACAATAAGGAAGACTTAGGGATGTGATCTGTATTACGTTAGAAGAGTCAATGATGGAGTTAGGGGAACACACTAGGATGAGTGCATGAGTTAAAGCCAACAGAGACCGATATTGTTTATAAGCAATCCTTATAAAATGGTTAGCCACAAGTCGCTGCATGAATGGACATGCAGGCTGCATAGCTGCAGGAAGGAGAGTGGAAGAATGCTCACAGACACCTGTGCGTTTGACAGAGGGTGCTTGTGCATGGTGATCTACCTTTGCTAAATCTATCCATGAGTGTGTTGTAGAATACAGGGGACAACGTTATGAAAACTTCTTTAAAAATGTTTATTAAATCATTTTCTTGGGGGTCTTTTAGCTCTTATGATAATCCATATATCAACTTTATCAAGCACATTTGTAGATATGTTGCCATCATCACTTTTTCCATTGAGGTGATGTCTTTATTTTTATTTATACATGTCTGTTCACTTTATTTTTCTTTTTAAAAAAAATCAAAAAATCATTTTATTGGGGGCTCATCCAGCTCTTCTCACGATCCATCCATCCATCCATTGTGTCAACCACATTTGTACATTTGTTGCCATCTTCACTTTAAAAACATTTCATTCTATTGAGCCCTTGGTATCAGCTCCTCTTTCCCCCTCCTCTCCCCGCCTCCTACCTTCTGACCCCTTGAGAAACTATACATTATTATTATTTTCATATCTTACACTGACCACTGTCTCCGTTAGGAAAACTTCTTAGACAAAACCAAACACCTTGAGAAAATGAATCACTGTGCCTGGGGGCATTGGGGCCACAGGTACAGGGGATCGATACCAAGGTCAACGGGCATAACATAGTCCCCACAGACAATTTTTTACACCATACATTGGCCTTTGGGATATCAAAAGCACGTGAGAAGGCATCTAACATGCAACTATTGGTCTCCCTATCCAGAGGTAAAAAGAGGGATGGAAAAAATTAATTTCAAGAAAATAGTCAAATGGTCTAATGAACTACTCAAACATTAGACTCCAAGACTCTGAGGCCAGAACTCGATAGATGGTGCCCAGCTACAGCTACCAACTGCTCTAAAAGTGATCATATTAGACAATCCAGGATAGAGGGGAGAAAAAATGTGGAACAAATCTCAAAATCATCAAGTTTACTGGTCAGCTCGAGACGGTGGAACCCCTGGGAATATGGCCCTGAGTCCCCCTTCAGGTCAGGAATTGAACTAGCCCTTGTAGGTTCATTTCAGCCAAATAATAAACCAGTCTAAAGGGGGACCATGGTGAGGCACATACACCTTAGGCTGGTCAACCAACTGAGATAAAAGGGTAGCATTTACCCAAGGAAAAATTCAGAAGGGTTAGGAAAAGGAGAGGAACGAAAACAAGAAACACAAAAAAGCCAGTGGAATAAATGGTGCTACATTGAGGAGACTGAAATAAATGAGCTGACAAAATGTACATGAATAGCGGAATGTAAAACTGATCATCTGCTCTGTAAACCATCGCCCAATGCACAATAAAAAAGTCATTACTGTTTGGACATTTTAAAGAATGTAGTGAAGGGAAAAAATATCAAGTTGGATTTTGTAGAGTGGGAAAGATAAAGATAAGCAAAATAGATAGAGAAGGGGTCATTAAACAGAGTCCTAAACAAAGACAAGAATGCCATGACATGGGGTAATGTTCAAATCTTCCAGAATGGAGGGTATGTGTGAGGATCAGAGTAGTGTTTAAACACGAGCCCGCCCCACATATAGACTAGAGATTAAAGAATCAACTTCTTAGATTTATCAGAGTAACCTAAAGATTTCACTAAAACCTGATTGGTGAAGGTTTAAAGATAGGGAATCATCGAGGGAGTTCAAGAAGAGTTATACATGACAAGGCAGGGTCTCTGTTGTGCTTTCGTATTCAAATATATTCCCCCCCCCAAAAAAAAACAACAACAACAAAGCAAAGTATAGTGACAAGGAAAATAAAGAACTCAAGCATTTTATCTTCAATGCTTTAGTTGTATCACAAATATAACCCAGGGAATTTAATACACACAGAGGAACAATCATTTTAAAAGCTCTACCTCATAACTTTATCTCTGTATGAAGACATTTGTAGGTACCAATGAACTGTGCACAGTAAATTTCAAATATAATGAAATGGAAATATTAATAGGAATTTCATAGAAGAACACTTGCTTCAGCAACTTAGGAAATTGCTTTTGATTTCCTTTTGAGTGTTACTCAATTGTGCTTGAAATAGTTCCTTTGAACTCTTCTAAACAAGAAACAGGTGGTTAAATGTGGCCACTGATTAAACAAAAATCCAAATAAATTTATACAAAACATTCCAAACACAATGTACTTTTGCCTTTTTTGACGTCAACCAACATTCCTTTTTTTCTTTCTTCTAATACTCTGTCCTTCCCTGGCCATTTAATTTTGCCTGACTATGTCACCTGACCCAAGCCATAGTATTCGCAGTTGCCTCTATGCCTGTGAAAGTTGGACACTGAGTAAGGAAAACCAAAGCAGAATTGGATGGTGGCTGCAGGAGAAGAATGTTGAAAATATCATGGACGGCTAAAAGGAAAAACAGGTTTTGGAAGAAGCAGTCAGACTGCTCTAGAGTCAAGGACGGCAAGGCTTCGTCTTACACACTTTGGATATTTTATCAGGAGAGACCGGCTCCTAGAGAAGGACATCAGGCTTGGTAAAGTGGAGGGGAAGAGAAAAAGAGAAAGACTTTGGACAAGATACTCAAGTATATACTCAAGCATAAGCCAACCCGACTTATCAAGCCGAGGCACTTAAGTTTACCACGAAAACTGCATTAAAAAGGTGCTGAAAAACTCGGCTTCTACACGAGTATATACGGTAAATGAATACTGTGGCGCAGCAATGGGCTCAGGCATGGGCACAGTTGTGAGGATGGCGCAGGGCTGGACAGGGTTTCGTTCTGTTGTGCACAGAGTGGCTCTGGGTCAGAACTGACTCGATGGCACCTAGCAACAACAACACCCCTGAGAGACAACTGGCTCAAATCCATTATGAAACACAAAAGAACATTTTTAAAAAACAAAAAACAGCATTCTAGGTAGTTTTTAATGCAGCAATTGTTGATTACTGGCACAGTTTAAGAAAAGGGTATGTTTGAGTTTGCTTTTAATTTTTAAATGGAGAAACAAAAGAATGCAACACAATTGCAGGATATATAAATGAACTGGAATGGAGAATGATAGAACTTAAGTTTTCTGCACAAAGTAAAAGCAAAACTTTGCAAAATCACATTTTAACTCTATACTGCAATCTTCTGCTATGGATTAGGTATTTCATGAAATCCACTTTCCCCTTGCCAGCTTTTTCTTCACTAGCA
>NW_022103900.1:18208764-18213962 GCF_000313985.2 Echinops telfairi
ACTTGAAAGTACTAAGAACTCCTAACAGAACACACGTACGTATCCTGGAAGAACTACAGCCAGAATGCGCCTTAAAGGTGAGGATGGCCAGACTTGGTCTCGCGTACTTTTTCAGGGGAAACCAGTAGCCTCTGGAAAAGGACCTCATGCTTGGTGAAGTAGTAAGGCAGCGAAAAGAGGTAGGCCCTGGAAGACGTATGACACAGCAGTTGCAACAATGGGCTTAAACATAAAACAACACTTGTGAGGATAGATCAAGACCAGGCAATGTTTCATTCTGCTGTGCTCAGGTCTCTATGAGTCAGAACCGGTGTGATGGCAGTTAACAACAAGAGCAATGACGTTATGAACACCCTATTTATAAACATCCTACTGAGATAGGCTGTTTATTAAATACCAAAAATGTGAAATCAGGTAGGAAGATGACATTCAGAAATATGGATTTTGAAATCTCTTTATTTCTTCTTCCCTTTCAAAAACAGACTGTAAAAATATGGTAAAAAAATATGGTGTATTCTCTGTCCAAGGGCACCACGGAGGGGGGTGGGGGTGGAGGCAGGGATGGATCATCCCGAGTGACTCCAAATGAATCTAATATTTTTGTGTACTGTTTTAATATAAATTTTTTTTCTAGAATATCCCTCAGATTCATTGTAACATAAAAATAATTTTTGTAAGTGTAACTTACATGTATGAATGTAACCCCAAGGCTAGAATTCTATGATAATTTACTTTGGGGATCTCGATGGTTAGACACTGTGGCTGTAACAATAGGCTCAAATATAATGACTGTCTTGAGGAGTGGGCAGCGCTGGAGTCCTCTTGTTGGTCCTGAACAACAAACAACAGGAGTGTTGGTAGCCTAGTGAGATCCCCGTTGGGCTGCTAACTGCAAGGTCAGTAGTTCAGAACCACCAGATGCTCTGTGGGAAAAAAATGCAGCTTCCTACTGCCAGAAAAACGTCGCAGTTATGTAGCCAAGAGGAATGTGGTTGAGCATGATAGTGGAACAGGAGGAAAGTACAAGGAAATAGAGGAAAGATCTAGGAGGCAACATATACTTACAGAGGTATAAATATAGTCATGTATATAGACAGCGATAGGGATATAGGTCTATGTTCCTATATTTATTTGTTATGTATCAAGGTAGCAAACGGGCATTGGGCCTCTACTCAAGTCCTCCCTCGATGGGACAGAACACTCACTTTGGTCTAATAACTTGGCATTCTATAATGGTCACCTTCTGACATGATCGATCGCTGATGTCAAAATGAGTGCATAAGCAAATGTGGTGAAGAAAGTTGGTGGTACCTGGTTATTAGGCGATATAGTGTCTGGGGTCTTAAAGGATTGAAGTTAAAACAGCAGCCATCTAGCTGAGAAGCAACAAGCCTACATGGAAGAAGAACACCAGCCTGTGTAATCATGAGGTGTCAATGGGATCAGGTATCAGGCATCAGAAGACCCAAAACAATCAAATTTATGTGAGCGAGAGGGGTCAAAGTTGAGACCCAAATCCCATCTGTGGACTATTGGACATCCCCTTACAGAAAGGTCACAAGGAAGGGACACGCCCACCAGGGTGCAGTATAGCACTGACAAAACACAAACCATGCCTCTAGTTCTTTAATGCTTCCTCCCACCCCCCACTATCATGACCCCAGTTCTACTTTACAAATCCAGCTAGACAGGAGTATGTACACTGGTACAGACATGAGCTCTCGACACACAGAATCCAGGAGAGATAAATCCCTCAGGATTTAGTACTCCCTAGGAGTAATGATACCATGAGGGTAGGGGAAGGTAGGGGAAAGAGGGGAAGGAAGGGGAAAGTGATCACAATGATCAGCATATCATTGCTTCCCACCCACCCACCCAGGGGGATGAGCAACAGAAACATGGGTGAAGGGAGATAGCGGTCAGTGTAAGATATGAAAATAATAATAATTTATAGTTTATCAAGGATTCGGGCGGGAGGAAGGCTGTGTGTGGGGGTGGGGATGGAAAGGAGCTGATACCAAGGGCTCAAGTACAAAAAAAATGTTTTGAAAATGATGATGGCAACATATGTACAAAAGTGATTGATACAATTGATGTATGGCTTGTTATAAGATCTGTGAGAGCCTCCAATAAAATGAATTCTAAAAAAGAAAAACATTTCTGTTACAGAAACCTATATCCTGTCCTCTAGGGTCATTATGCATTCGAATTGACTGATGGTAGTAAGGTCTTTGAGAGCAGCAAACGCAATGCTCTCCAGTCAGACGTATCACTATTACCCAATTTCAATAAAGCTTCGAATCATGTGGTTTCATCCGCATGTACTACACACATACTGTTGTCTTGCTTGCTGCCAGAGCTTTAATAGTTGCTGGTTTTACAAAATGTTCTGGTGTTTTAGCTATAAAATTGTGGTAATTAGTATTTGAGAACCTGTATCATTAACTTTTTTTAAATTGAAGTTTTAATTAAGAAAAAAGGAGAAAGATTAAAATAATTTCTGCTCAATTATTAATAATATGACCAATAATTTATTTCAGTGTGGGAAGATGTTACAAATCAATTTTTGTTTTAGTATTCATATAATCCAAGAAATATTACGTGTAAGGAGCTTCTGATTGTATTCATGCCACATTATTCTATGATTAAAATGGATAGTAAACATCACCAAGGTTTCCGTATGGGGTGAGGGTGAGAGGTGAAACCAGGATTCACCGTTCTAGAGGACACCAACCTGAGTCACACCCCATCTTCCCTCCACCTGGCACAGCTTCATCTCATTTTGACTCTGGCTTTCACTGTTCTTCTAAAACTACCTTCTTCCCGATCAATAGTGACTTTATAGCAGTTTGAAAAGCCACCAGCCACCCTCCAGGAGAAAGACAAGGCTTTCTTTCCTCACGAAGGTTTGCAGGCAGAGATCCACAAGGGCCGTTCCACTTCAGACGAGAGGGTTGCGAGACTTTGGAATTGACTTGATTGCAGTGAGTTTGAGGACTTTTTGTGTGTTTGCTTCTATAACACCATATTCTTCTGATTCTCCTCCATCTTCCTCTTCTTGTTCTCTGTTTTCTTTACACACTTCCCCTTGTCTACATCTCTAAAATGTTGGTATCTACCCAGAATTCCTGCTTTGGCTCTCCTCATCCTAGACTCTTCTCCTTGATAATCCACCATCTACATTTCTTAATTTAACCAGGCTCCAAAAACTGAAACTTGGTGTCGTAGAGTTAATTCTCCCGCATAACAATCCTATAAGATGCCATAGGATAGAGAACCGCCACGGTGACTTTCTGAAGTGATCAACGTTCATGGGAGCAGAAAACCTGCAGAGTAGCTGGTGGGTGTGAACCACTGACTTGGCGGTTAGCGGCCCAGTGAGTAATTCACTATGCCACCAGGGCTAGTGACACTCAGACCTATATATTTGTTCCAGTAGTGCAATGGCTGAATATAATGGCGAGCGAACACTAGCACTAATATAATGACATCTTTTTGCACTCTCGGTACCAATAGGGGAGTACTAGTTGTTCCAGATTTTTTTCATTTTAACTTTTCTGTTGAGACTATAGGATCCCTGATGGGTAGCAAGTTGGTTTGCTAACCCCAAGGGCAACAGTTCAAAATCACCAGCTGATGCTCTGTGGGAGAAAAATGAAGCTCTTTGCTCCCATTTAAAAAAAAATTGTAGTCTCAGAAACCCATAAGGAAGTTCTACTATATCCTACTGGGTCAATATGAGTAGGCATGTACTCAATGGCAATGAATGATTGAGCAAAAAGTATAATGATATCTTATTGATACTTTAGATTCCATCAGTACTAAATTATGTCTAGCTTCTTTTCATGTGATGATTGACTTTGAACATTTTGTGACATACACTTTAATTTTTTGGGTACTGGTGGCTCTAGTGTGAGAATTTCTAGCTCATGCATGCTGAGATGGGTACCTGTCTTAGTTCAAATTCTCTAGAGCTAGAGGAAGGGAGCAAGTGTTGACTCCATATTTGGGAAGTAGTCATCGAGTGCAACAAGAATGAGAACCCACACTTTCATGAAACCCTTATATATAATAGGATGAAACAACACATCAAATCAATAAATGTGTATGCCTGTAGGTGGAGTAGGTTATGCATTGGGTTGCTAACTGCATGGTCAGTAGTTTGGACCCACTGGCTGTGCTACACAAGAAAGATGAGATTTTTTTACTCCCTTGAAGATTTTTAGCCTAGGACACTAAAAGGGCAGTTATACTCTGTCCTATAGATTTTCTATACACTGGAATTTTAGAGCGAATGTATATACACATTTTGACTTGATTTTTGTGCCATATTTGAATCCTTATACTATTTTTTAAACAAATAACAGTAAACTAAGATTACAAGCTCATTTTAAAATGAACACTTAGGAAAAACCTCGTTATCATACTTAATGGTTAAGGACTGAATACATTTTCACCAAGGAAAGAATAGATTAGAAATGTTCACTCTCACAAGTTCCACCCAACATTGTTTTGGAGAAACAACTGCTACAATAAAGTAATGAAAAAACCAAATAAACAAAAACACTCAGACTGGAAAGGAAAATATACTTGTGCACAATACTGAGTATGATACTGGTATGATACCAGCGACATGACTACTTTATACATCAAAGCAGCTGTCTTTGTGAATTATCTTGCCCTGTATTTGGCTGGTGAATTTGGAACATTAGTGCTTTTAAGTTCTTTTAGCAGGCAGTTATTATTACTGCTGTTTGTCATCAAGTTGCTTCCTACTCATGGAGATTCAGTTTATCCAGAGCATAACTGCTCCACAGGATTTTCCAGTTTGTTAACTTTTTCCAGAAGCAAGTAGTCTGGTTAGTCTTCTAACATGCCTCGGAATGAGCTCCAACCTCCAGACCTCTGACTAGCTATTGAGTGCTTCACTGTTTCATCACACAAGCCTATTACCATCAAGTTGATTCTAACTCATCTCAGTCCTGCAGGATGGAGTAGAACTGCTCATGTCAACCCGGCAGGATGGAGTAGAACCACTCATGTCAACCCTACAGGATGGAGTAGAACTACTCATGTTAACCCTGCAGGATGGAGTAGAATGACTCATGTCAACCCTGCAGGATGGAGTAGAACCACTCATGTCAACCCTGCAGGATGGAGTAGAACCGCTCATGTCAACCCTGCAGGATGGAGTAGAA
>NW_022103900.1:18214701-18222597 GCF_000313985.2 Echinops telfairi
ATGGAGTAGGACCGCTCATGTCAATGCTTCAGGATAGAGTAGAGGTGCTCCATAGTGTTGCCAACGCTGCTAATATTAAAAGAAGCAATCTGCCACATGTTTCTCACATGGGATGGCTGATAGGCGCAAACTGCTGACCTTTTGGTTATCAGCCAAGCGCCTAACCGCTGTGCCACCAGGAGTCCTTTTGTGCCATCTGGAAAGCAAAGCAAAGCAAAGAAACTGGAAGTATTCAATCAATTGCAATGTCACAGTCTAATATCAACTTCGGATGAATTGAATTTAACTGTCTTTTGCCAAGTCTATTGCAAATAGTTTTTTTGCTGTGATGATTTATTCTATAGTTTACTTAAAAGAGTCTCTCAAAGAGTTTTAAAATTTGATAAAAATTAATTTTGTCAAGTTTTCTCTTGTGGTTAATGCTTTTTTGGCCTAAGAAATCTTTGTCTACCTTACACAATGTAAATTTGACCTTATGTTTTATTTTAGAAGTTTTATATGCAGTATTAACCTTTTTATTTGTATCTATGATTTTTTATTTTTTGTTTTAATATTAATTCAATATGGTTTGATGTCTAGTTACTTCAGTACCTTTTTTGAAAAGATGTCTAGTTGCTCAGCACCCTTTTTGAAAAGACTATCATTTTACACTTAAGTACATTGGCAATTTTGTCAAAATGTGCTGGCCAAATCTTTGTAGGTCTGTTTCTCTATTCTCTGTTCTTTTCCTTATCTTTGTATCTACCTATGTCACTTGCTCCTATTTCCTTGGGTTATTTTAACTTTATAGCAAACGTAAGCACTGTAGTGCAGTAAAGTGAAATTACTTGCTGCGGCTCTTCTACTCATAGTCTTTCTTATTCACACCAATGATTGGAGGAGAGCAGGCCAATAAAGCATAGAGGATTCTGACTTGTGATTGGTCACTTTGATGTTTTGTAGAGTATAACGTGAGCCAATCCAGAAGCTAGACATGTAATCTTGTGTGCAAAATGCGTGCAACATCGTTGTGTGAAGTGGAGGTAGAAGCAGAAGCTACAGCACTGAAGTAATACAATACAACAGCGAGTTTCCTGGCTCCCTGAGTGAGTAACCTTGACTGTCTTCTGGAACGAGCCCAACTTGCAGAGTGAGGCATCCTTTTGACATGTATAAGGGTTAAGGAGTTTTGTTTGTTTGTTTGTTTGTTTTAAAGATCATTTTATTGGGGGCTCATAACAATCCATACATCAATTGTATCGGGTATATTTGTACATATGTCACCATCATTATTTTATAAACATTTACTTTCTATTTGAATCCTTGTTATCAGCTCCTCTTTTTCCCTTTCTCCCCCTTCCTACCCTCATAACCCCTTGATAAATTATAAATTATTTTTATTTTCATATCTTAAACTCTCTCACTTCCCCCACAGTTTCTGTTGTTCCTCCCCCTGTGTGTGTGTATGTGTGTGTGTGTGGTTGTGTGTCATTCATTGTGATTTGTTCCCTCTTCCTCCCCCCACCATCCACCTACCCTCTGGGTATTGCTACTCCCATTTCTGTTTCTGAGGGGTTTTTCTGACCTGGATTCTGTGTTGTGAGCTCTTATCATGTACCAGTGTATATACTCTGGTCTAGCCTGAAGTGAAAGACAGGACTGGGGTCATGACAGTGGGGGTGAGGAAGCCCCAAAGAACCAGAGGAAGATTATGTGTTTCATCAGTGCTATACTGCGCACTGGTTGACTCATCCTTCCCTTGTGACCCTTCTGTGAGGGGATGTCTCATTGTCTACAGATGGGTTTTGGGACTCTACTCCAACACCCCTCATCCTCAGCAATATGGTTTTTTTGTTTCTTTGTTTTGGGCCTTCTGGTGCCTGTTACCTGACAGTGTCCTTATCTCATGATCACACAGTGCTTCTTCCATGTGGGCTTATTGCTTCGCTGCTAGATGGACACTTGTTTAACTTCAAGCTTTTAAGTCCCCAGACACTATAGCTGTTGGTAGCTGGGCACCATCAACTTTCTTCACCACATTTGCTTGTGCACACATTTTGTCTTCAGTGATCATGCTGGGAGGGTGAACATCAAAGAATGCCAGGCTGTTAGCTGTAAGTGTTCTTGCATTGAGGGAGGGCTTGAGCAGAGGCCCACAGTCTGTTCACTACCTCAATGTATTGTCATATAAATATACGTACATAGGCCAATACCTCTATTTTTTTAATGAATTAATATATTTACATATGTACATACCTATGTTTATACATCTATCCATAGCTTTGCTTCCTAGATCTTTCCTCTGTTTTCTTTACCTTCTTCTTGGGATTAAGGAGTCTTGTAACAATTTCTTGCACGAGGGTCACGTGGGTGATAAGTCATAGGACCAGAGACAGACACGACTGTGGACAAAAGGACTGCATGCTTAATGTTTTCTGCTCTTGGCTTGTGGTGGCCTGTTCACTGCTCTGCTAAAGCCACATCATCATGAGGATTGTCTGTCAGTTCTGTGTGGGTTATAGAACCCAGCAGAGAAGTAGGTTGTCATGAGAAAGATTACTGTCAGAACAGGATAAAGAAAGTTAGAAGATGGAGGCATGTCTGCTCTCTGCCTTAAGAAATCAGTCTTATGCCGGGATGGATTAGGATTCTTCTTCCTACTTTTGTAGCAGGAGGAGGTCAGACATGGCCCCAGGCCACTTCCTGGGTTAGGTTGAGGTTGAGCTGTTTACTGCATGGCTGGTGGTTCAAACCCATCTACCACACTAATGGAGAACGACGAGGCTCTCTGTTCCCATAAAGATTTAGTCCCAGAAATTTTATATAGGGTTGCGTAAATTCAAACAGACTAGATGGTAGTGCGTTTGGAGTTTAAGGAGCCTTTCTGGCACCTTAGTCAAAGTGCACAGCTGCTGACTGAAAGGTCTGCGGTTGGGGCTCACCAGTTGCTTCTGTAAATATTTATCACCTTGGAAATTCTATAAGGCAGTTCTTCTTTGTCTTATAGAGTTGCTCTGAGTTGTAACTGACTGTACGGCAGTGCATTTGGGTTTAGAGGTCTATGATATCTTGAAAGGAGGCAATGGAAGTCAGCTTTGTTCTTTTGCTTTGAAATTGTTTTGACTATTCTAGGTCTTTCCATTTCCACATATTTTAAAAGATCAGATTGTTATTTCCCATAAAACAGCATGCTTGTTTTTCCATTAGAATCATACATTAACTTCACTGACATCCTAGATCAATTTGGAGAAAGTTACTCCCTGACAAAATATTGTGCCTACTGATTCATGAACATTCAATATCTATTTGTGTATATCTTTTAAAATTTCATTCAACAATATTTCCCCCATATTTTGGTACTGTACTTAACTTGTTTAAAATATCCCTAAGAATTGCATATTCTTAGGATGCTATTGTAAATGCTCTGTGTGGGTAGCACACAACAACAGCAACATCATAAAGGTTGCTTTTCCCCACGATGACACTATTTGTAAATACACTTTCTTAGTTTTCCAGTGCTGCTATAATAACATTACCATAGTGATAGACATCTGAATTCATGGTGATAGCTTCAGTTGAAGGTCCTTCTTGGTTTCTTTCAGTTACTAGCAGCTTCTGACAATACTTGGGGTTCCTGGGTTTATAGATGCAATTTCTTCTGCAATGACTTCATGATAATTTGGGGTTGATCGAGAGAGAGAGAGAGAGATGATCATGAACTAGTGTTGCATGGAAAGCTGTGTGTTGGGGCCAAATAATTGACAGTGTCTGCAAGAAGGGGTGGGTGGTAACCCCCACACTGGAGTTCTGCCAGAGGCAAGCGGTGTAGGAAGCCAGCAGAAGGGCAAAGGGACATGCAAAACCCCATGCAAGAGAACAAGGGAGGAGGCTTCTGGGCACCTATGGCGAGGTCCTCTGAAGCAAAGTGGGAGACACCAGGCCAGAGAATCCAAAAAGGCAGCAGTACCTAAAGGTTCTTGTAACTGTAGGACTTTATCTCTCAAGGGTTTAAGGTCTAGGGTATCTAGGGATTTCCAGCTCTGGTGGCACGATGAGGGAAACATTATGCCGCTAGCTTTAAGACTGGATGATTCAGACCCACCAACCACTCTGAGGGAAGAGGATGAGGCCACCCGCTCCCATAAAGACTTGTGCGCAGAAACTCCATATCTCAATAAAAGGTAAATGTCCCTGACAATCTATAAAACTTGGTCCATGTAATCTATTTCCTTATGGACAATTGACACAAGTCCAGGGTAAACATTTTTTAGGTAAGGAAAGGTCTCAGTAAAAGGAAATCAGTTGCCATTGAGTTGATTACAACTCACGGCAACTCTTTGTGTACCAGGGTAGAACTATGCTACCTATAGTTTGGGATGGTTGATTCTTTTTAGAAGGAGATCACCAGGTCTTTTTCCCAAGGAACTTCTGAATGGACTTGACTTTTCAGTCTTTGTAACTAGCAGCTAGCACATTAGCAATCTGAGTCAATGGGTGCAGGAACTCCCTTCTTACCAAACATCATCCCAGATCAAGAGAGCTATAGCTTGCTATGGGGTCTGGGGCATCCTATCCTTGGTCCAGCGATGTGTGCTTCTCCCCTTCTCCTGATTAGGCTCATAGGTCTTACTGTACTCAGAGCCTGCTTAGTGGGGATCAGAGGATGGACTGAACTCCCTTCCTAACAGTTAAGCACCTGGACTAATAAAGTCAGTTCCACTGGCATGGGCTGTCTCCAAATTACTGGCACTACCATTTCATCAAACGTATGCAGCATAGAAGGGAACAGAAACAACAAAGAAACAGCGGAGCACTGCCAGAAACAATGCCTCATGGACTGATGTGGCAACCAATTCCTCTTTACACAATGACTGCTTATTCCTTCTTCTTCTTTTTGATGCTTTCTCTATCTTTCAATATTTTGCCTATGGGATCCTTCAATATTGAAACTCAAGTCTGGAATTTTTTCTTCAATTCTTTCAATGTGATCTATGCTCAGTCTATTTTTCCTTTGGGTTTCTAACTCCAGGTCTTTGCACATTCCACTGTAATATTTTACTTCGTCTTCTCAAGTTGCCATTTGAAAATTTCTTTTCAACTCTCTTACTTCACTTCTTCCATTTTCTTCCAATTGCTTTTGCTATTCAAGAGCCAGTTTCAGCATCTCTTCTGAATCTACTTTTTGATAGATGTCTAAGCAAGTTGTGATTCTTTCAGAATTCTAGATAAGAATCATCGATTATTGTAGACTGTACATAATTACACATAACTGTCATATCTGATGGTAACAATTTTTTCTCTTTGAAGTTTTTGGGGTTGGAGTAAGAGATGCTCAACCTGTCCCTAATTTGACACTTATACTGTTTTGCCACAAAATTTTCTTTCCTTTCTGATTTTGGGAGTTCTCCCATTTCTGACTCTTTAGTGATCAATAAGTAAGGTAATGCTCAATCATAAGGTAATGTGGATTACAGTGGGCAAGATTACTTGAGAACTTAGATGATATGGAAGAATTTTGCTTTATTGCTTCATTCTCATATGGCTTGGTCACTTCTGAATCTAACCCATATAGATTCAACTTAAAGTCTTTTGAACTTAGTTTTATAAAAATCAGAGTTTTGTTACTGAAATTTGAGAAAGAACAACTTTAGGAACAGGGTGACACAGTTCCCACTGACTTTCAGTATTATCATAATGTACCTTCTTCGATGCCCACTCTAATGAATAGGAATGCTCAATTACTGAGAATTCATTTTGGTTTCAGTTGAGAAAGCTTATTTAAGGATAGGATATAGCAAAGGAAAAGACAGCGTGTGCTTACCTAATTTCTCTCAAATTATAAAAGGAATAAAATTTAACCTTTTTCCATTGATGCTTTTCCCCCTTTTTGATCTTTTCAATGAGGTGGACATCTACAAAATGACTTTCAGCATTACAGGAGAAAGGTCCTTTCCTCCAAATCACATTATAAAAATATTGCACTCAATGGTACAGACCATAGTAATAGTTCTTACCCATTTCCCCCACTGGTAACAGTTATTTTAAGCTGATGACAGCCATGGCTCTTTTTCATTCAGAATAAAAACAAAACAACATAAAACAAATTATACACCACATCTATACTTGCAAAATTTTACATTCACTTTAAAATATCTCTCAACACCATCATGCACCCTATATTGAGGAAATATTTTGGATGAAGATGGAAGAGCAGGTTTCACTTCAGTTAAGACATTAACGTGTGCTGAGAATCTATTTGTTGATGTGTAAACTAGCTCATTTAAACTTTCTGGTGCAGATTGTATTTTCCAAACATGGCTGCATCGATATTTTGGCTTGTACCAATGTCACCAATTTCCCCATTCCTTGAACTTATGGGACCCATATGATTGTCTCAGGGAAAAGAATGTAATATAAGTGACGTACATGCGTTGTGAGGCTAAGCCATAAAAGATACTACAACTTCTTGACTGTCTTTATCTCTTAGAATGTTCCTTCTCAGAAGCTACCACATGATGAGGAAACCCCGCGCACACAGAAAGATGGTCTATGGGTGTCCTGACCAGAAGCCCGGCAAAGACTGCAACCATCAGAAATGTGAGTGAGCAAGCCCTCCGATAACTGCCGCCCTCAGCCCCCAAGATTTCTAATACACCAGCTGGGGTCCCACGTGCAACATGTAAATTCAGTCCCTAGCCTTTCAGCTGCCCCTGCTAAGGCTGAGTCAAGCAGAAAAGAACAATTCCTCAGGAGTTTACTCAGAGTGAACATTTCTGAGCAGAGTAAATGCCATTCTTTTCAGACATCAAGTTTTTGTGTGTGTGGTTTTACAGGCAGCCGTGAGAGATGAAACATATTTTGGTTCCAGGAAGTGGAGTGCAATCAAACAAAATCTAATATGTGTGACAGCAGCTTTCGGGCCCGGAGGCAGGTAGAAACGGGAACGTCTCTCAGAGAAAATTACTGGAAGCGTGGAGGGGTTCAGGAGACCATTATAGAAAGCTTGATGGCCCTTAAAAGAGTCTGACAGACGAGAGAGGGAAGTGCTGCTGGAACCCCCCAAAAAGGAGACTGTTTTAAGTACCTTCAGAAAGTTTCGAAACCACATCACCTGCAGTGAAGTGGAAAATAGAAAATACTCCTCTTTTCTTCTAAGGAAATTTACAGAAAGAGGGTTGGAAATGCCTGGCTTCCTGTCTAATTCTAGCTGCCTGTAGTAAAGCGCAAAATAGAGAAGGGAGCTAAAGAAAGAACTCATTTATATAAAATCTCCAGGACGTGCTGGTTTGGAAAAGAAAAGTGTTCTTCATTCCCAGTCTCTCCAGATGGCAAATCGTGCTAAAATTAACATGTGACTTCTGAGTAGTATCAGGAAAACCTGGTCTAAAGATAAATGTCTTTTGTTGAGGCCTTAGTACATATTGAGATAATACCTTATCAACCATTTTAAAACAGACAAAAGTCCCTCTAAGGATCTTGCCAGGTGCTATATATATATAAATATACATTTCCCAGAAATAGATTTCTAAGGACATCAAGGAAGACATCCTTAAGGAAGACTTACTGCAATCATTTTTAGGTTTGTGGCTTTAGTCTAATGGGATGACTTATGAATTGATTCATAGGAAACCCACAAAGTGTTTAAAGACATCTTATTACCTTTTACTAAAATATGGAAGTAATACAAAATGAATAGGAAATTTTGGACCCCTAAAAACCCCTTGGGCTTTGCTCCACCCATTTTATCCTTGAATGTTAAGACAGCGGAGTAGGAATGACAGATTTTCAGATCAAGTGGAATTGTATTTGAATGCTAAAGCCTAGATGCTATACTAAAGCCCAGATGCTATTTGATTTACATAATACGTTCCTGGACTTCAGGCCGAGTCTGCTGAGCTAGGGAGAGGCTAGTGAAGA
>NW_022103900.1:18225153-18229747 GCF_000313985.2 Echinops telfairi
GATTAATTTTTTTTAATTTTGCCAGTGGAGGGAACAAGGTTGACTTTAAGAAAGGTATGAACTTTATTTTTAAATGGTGACTTTTTCTCTCTACATCTCACTCCACCCAAATGATGTCTGGAGTTGCCACAGGGGACTGGCTGTTTTCTGAATATCATGTTATTGTTTGAATCCATCGAAGTAACTTAGACACCACACATTGACTGAGGGTCAATGAAGATATGAGAAGGGATTCAAAATCATCGATCATCCATGACATTAAAGATAAAATCCCTATTTGATACTACACAGAGAGAGAAAAAAATGGGTAAAATTATAAAGACAATGTAAGATGAGTATCTGCTGGCAAAAAAATTTGGAGCAATTAGAACAACGGTGCATTGCTTTTGCAATATAAAATAGCTCAACTAATTTGAAAGGCTGACAGTTTCTCACAAAGATACACATACATTTTTTTCCTATCATTCCACTTCTAATTATCTATCCATAAGAGGTGAAATAGAGGGGAAAATGTATACCCCACAAAAAAGAAGGCACATGCATGTTTGTAATATCCTTGTGTAGAAGGCTGTGGGTAGAAACCACCCAAATGCCTTCCAATCAGGAAACAATCAATTGTCACATATCTATGCAATGCTATAGTACTTCATTATCTGTTTTAAATAATCTACTGATACAACAATATTATGGATCTCACAGACATGAAGTTAAGAGCAAAAAGCAAGTCAAAAGAACTAAAATGATATCACTCAGTTCATAGAAGTTTGTGACCAGCAAAAAGTAAAACCCCTGTGGTGGTAGGAATGAGAACAATGCTTGTTTTAGGGAGAGCATATTAACTAGAAAGGGGTTTGTGGAAACCTGGGGTGTTCGGGACGTTCCACATTTTGATTATGAAGTAGGATCTCCAGGTGCATACATTTGTCAAAGCTTATAAACTCATGTACATTGTGTCAATTATATCACATAAAAACAAAGGTCCTGAGTGGGACAAACCATAGAAATCATGCAGTATGTTTGTCTGAGTAGACTAGAGAAACAAATTAATTGACACTCATATATGTGTAAGAGAGAACTTTATATCAAAGAGCAATTGAATATAAGGAAACATCCCAGCCCAGTCCAGATCAAGTCCATAAATCTGATATTAGCCCATATTTCTGATCCTGGTCCATAAATTCCTCTTTAGACTCATGCAGCCATGCAATGATGCCGAATGCATGAAGATCACAGGCCAGTGGGTGGAAAGTCTTGTAGATCCAGTGGTGGCAGAAGCATTTCAGTGCTGGTGTGGGTCTCCACGTGGCTTCTCCAGTTCCAGGACTCTGGCTCCATCAGTGTGTCTCCATGTGGCTTGTCAACAGGAATACTAAGCAGAGAGTGTGTGTGTGTCCCATCTACAGAGAGGAAGACAGGAGTTCCCAGAATCCTCAGGAGAAGGCCATGCCCACACAGAAACCTCATTAACTCTGACCTGATTGACAAGCTAGACCCCTCTTCACTCAGATTGGCAGGAGATTGTGTAATTGCCACCTGTAGGAACTCTGGTCTACCAGGGATGGAGTTGCTAACATGGGGAGACAGAAAGGCCCTGAATGGGAGAAGAAGTTTGCAAAGTTCAGTAGAGTTAGTTCTAGTCAGCAAGTTAGTCCCCTGAAAGACGCAGATGTTCGTTGGTGAACTTGCAGGAATGACGCCAGTGAAACCTACTGGTGACCCAGTCCATCCATGTGCTTCCTCTACCTGGGTTGGGCTCTCCACTGGCTGTACCAACTGAAAGCTAGAGGGGGTGGAGCCCTTTAGCTCTCAGCCCTCCAGAGCACAGAAGAAGAATGGAGAGTAGCTCTTAAGAAGCAAAGAGAATAACTATCTATTTTTATACACACTTTATTTGTACACACCTCCAAGGTACACCAGGTAGATATATTACAATCTCTGTAAATCACTATCCTTCAAGTTGTACAGTGAGGAAGAAATGAGGGTGCAAACAGTGATGGATGTGTTGGAAGTTTGACAAGAGAAGAGGACCTATCAAGTAGCCTTCCAGGAGAGTGGAGCAACGGATTGACTCTGGAGATGCAAACATGACTGCCAGCAGCAGCAACAACAAAAAAGGTTCATTTGACATTTGTAATCATAAGCTGAACAGTCAGCATCGTTTTGTGCTTCCTCTAACCATATTTGGCTACATGGATAGGTACGTGTGGGGAGAGGTGTGGACTGACTGGGGAATGGATTTACCACAATGGTGTTTTCACTAAGAGAGTTTACAGAGTAAGAGGGAGTACAATGAGTTTGGAGTATGTGGAAAAGAATTATTGCAATGAGTTGAGCTGCCTATTAACAATAGTGAGAACCCGGGGATGAGGGGCTGTGGAAATGTAGAAGAATCAATAAAATATAGGGTCTGGTTGTGTCAAAGGATGATTGCAGTGGGGATAAATTGAGGGAATGTTTGCAATGAGAGTGTAAAGGGATCCCAGTCGATAGCACTGAATAGTTACAAACATGCCTATGCGAATCCTTGGCCAAAGAATAATCGAGTACAAATCAGTTGAAGAGTGAATTAAGGAACTGCGCTACTAGGATAATGGGAGGATTACCTATCTAGGTATTGTATTCTTCAAGAATTATGGCAGGATGGAGAGAGAGGGAGAACTAGGAGCTGAAAGCCCCAGGTGAAGGAGGAAGAGTAAGGGGTGGTAATGGATGACTGCAATGAGGGGGTGAGGTGGGTGGTATTGTCTGTTAACGTGAGTCATTCTTGATACCTTTCTCTCTGTCAACCCCCGGAGTCAACTAATCAAGTCCTGTCAATCTACTGCCTTTCTCAATATTAGCACCATTACAGTCACCAGTTATATTTAAAAAAAATTGTTTTTTCTATTCCAGAGCAATAGTTTCTGATTATCTTCCAGAGCTACTTTTACCAGTCTGCTCTTTCTGCTGTAGTCACGGTGAACTTTTCTCAACAAATGTAATCATGCCCTCATATCACCTATCAAAACCATTTTAGTGGGTTTCCACTGTTTTTAAAAGCAGGACTACAATCCTCAAATCCTGGAAGGACCTGAATGTTCTGGTCCCAGGCTTTCCTTTCCAGTCTGACCTAGCAACAAACCCACGTTTTGTCTCCAGGCACTACTCACACGGGTCTGTTATTCTAACCTGCTTCAGGGTCTTTGGATATACGTTGGCCTGATCTGGATTGCACGCCTCTACCTCCCGGTCTTTCCACGGGAAACTTGTCATCATCAAACCAAGCTCCATTGAAGTCTCTGCCCGGTGTCACTGTGCAGTAAGTATGGGATGACTAGCTGAGAGCGCTGTGGTTCAAACCCACCAGGTGTTCCACGCACAAAAGATGAGACTCTCTGCCCCTATACATATTTATAGCCTTGGAAACAGCCTGCAAACCCTATCTAGGGTGACTAGGAGTAGGAATTAGTTCAATGGCAGTGGTTTGGGGAGAGGAAACCATCCCCAACATTTCCCAGATCATCTGGATTCGACCCTTTCTCTATGGGAAGAGCCGGGTAGCACCGTTGATCAACTTTGGACTGTTAACTTCAAGGCTGGTGGTTCAAGAACAACTGCTCCGTGGGAGAAAGATGAATTATCTACTCCTATAAAGATTTGCAGTCTCAGAAAGCCTTCACAGATGTGCCATAAATCTATCAGTTTGTTGAGCTGCAATAGCTAGAATGTTGCTATGATGTTTGCACGTTGCTATGTTGCTGATGTTTACCAGCAGGGTAAACAGGTTTCTGCAGAGCTTTCAGACAATGACCAGATTATGAAGAAGGAATAGGCTGTCCACTTCCAAGGAATTAGCCACTGAAAACCTCATGAATCACAGTGGAATATTGTGAGATACTGAAAATCTCGTGAATAGCAGAACACTGTCAGATATTTTGAGGATGGCACAGGACGGGGCAGTGTTCTGCTCTGATGAGTTGGAACCAACTTAACTGCACCAAACAACAACAACATGAAACAGAATTGACTAGGAGGTAGTGGGTTTGGTTTTTGGATGAGTACTTCTTAAGAGTGACATTAAAATGACTACGTCATACTGATGATATTTTAAATTTGTGTTGGCTTCTCTTTTGTCTGCATTTATGTTCAGCTGCTTATTTGAGGAAAAAGGGGACTGGCTTGGTTTTCTAGTGATGCTGTGACACAAATATCACGAGTGGGTAGTTATAAAGAAAACACACTATCTTACAGTTCTGGAGGCTAGTAGTCAAAATCAGCCTTTTATGGCTGTGTTGATTCTGTTGAGGTAGCTGCAGGCACTCCTTGGTTCCTAGGCTGTGATCTAATTATTTGTCAATTTGAGTGGATTAAGAGTGGAGTGGAGTGGAATGGAGTCTAGGCTGTCAATCAGGTGTTAGTCAATAAGGCCTCTGTGTGCGCACGACCTTTACTTGAGGATTCTGGGAACTACTATATTTCCTCCTTGGAGGTGGAAGATACTCTCACTGATCACTCCCTGGGAGACATTGCAGCTGACAAGACATAGGGAATTACCTAGACCCCTGTCAGCACTGAGATGCTTACAATGCCACTGGATCCATAAGATTTCCCACCC
>NW_022103900.1:18230578-18232369 GCF_000313985.2 Echinops telfairi
ATTCCCTTAAAGTATTTAGATTATGCCTAAGAAGTTCTCATAACTTTGTCCCCTGAGTGACTTACTATGTACTTGAATATATTTGCAGCACATACAAATGCATATGTAGAAAACCCTTTATTTTGAAAAAAAAAAAAAAGAAAAGAAAACCCTTTATTACACAAACACACACACATACACACACTCATGGATGATGCTCTCATATGCTCCCATATGCCATCCCCCGCCCTGTTCCTCTTCCTCTTACATATTCCCCTTTATATCCACTCAAATTATTCTTTGCTATTACTATTATTAGGTGCTCTGGTAATTATGGATTGGGCTGTCAACTAAAAAGTCAATGGTTCAAAACCACCAGTCACTCTGCAGAAGAAATATGGGGCTTTCTACTCCCATAAACAGCCTCAGAACCTCATAGGGGCAGTTCTACCTTTTCCTACAAGGTTTCCCTGAGTCAGCATTGATTCAGTGGCAGTAAGTATTTTTTGTTTTTGTTTAAATCACTATTATTGCAATAATTCATATCTAACAGCATTGATATTGTTGAATTTTGCTCTTGTGTACCTCCCACTTGTGGGTGACTAGCCTTCACACCTGAATGGGTCCTAGGGGGTGGTTGAGGGGTAAATTAAAAAAACATCAGACAAGTCACGCAAGGGCTCACCTCTTCCATGAAGACAGAACCAGAGGGAGAGCGTAATGTATTCACTTAAGCTTATATAATCTTGAGCTAGCAAGACACATTAGACAAATTAGTAACATGCAGGGGTTGTATTAGAGGCATACATGTAACAAGAAGGGATATACTAGGGACATACACATAGCAGGAAAGGGACGAGCTCGGGGTACACATGAAACAGGAAGGCACATAACTCCAGGCCGGCCCTGGAGTTAAGATGGTGGCTTAACCTTGGTTGTCTCAGAGCTCTCTTGACCTTAAGGGTCCCTGAGCTCTTCTCCAGGGGAATAATCTATAAGTCTGATCACTTTTGATGTCAGACAACCTTCACGCAGATAACCTTCAAGCCGTTAACCTTCAAGAATATAGTAGCGACTACGTGCTTGCAAGCAGCACCTTAAAATCGGCATTATTATGGGAGACATTGTGGGGAACAACTTTAGTGAGAAAAATATGACTGGGTTTCATCTGCAACCCATGAACATGAAGGAAGGTCTTCTTCCAGGAGAGTCTTGGCCTTCCAAACTCCTTAAACTATGAGCATAGAGAATCTGTCCACATACACTCTCTTCCCGCGTCTCAGTTTCCCATACCCACTGTTGCCTTTTACCCTTGCATTGCCTCAGCCATGTTATGCTGACCTCCACCTTACAGTATATTATCTTCACCTGCACCCTCACCCTAGTTAATACGTGTCTAACTCTCTGGTTGGTGGTTGTCTTTCTCCACTTCTCCCATTTCCGGTAACCATTAAAGAGTGAGTATATGTAAGCCTTTGTCGACTTTTTAAAAATCAGTGATCTAATATATTGTATTATAATAATGTATATATATACACATTATTATAAAATGTATATATAATAACGTATTAGTCTGGGTACTTTAGAGAAACAAATCCACAGAAACTCATGTATAAGAGAGAGTTTTATATAAAGGGTAAAGTGCACATCACAAAAAAATCCCAACCCAGTGCTACCCAAGCCCACAAGTCCAACATTAACCCATTTACCCATATGTCCACAAAGTTCTCCTCCATCTCACAAAACAGATGCAATGACACCAACTGCAGGAGGAAAGCTGAGTCAGTGAATGTGTAAGCATCTCAGTGCTGG
>NW_022103900.1:18234393-18235448 GCF_000313985.2 Echinops telfairi
TTAGTGTGTTTTAGAAAATTGTCCGCGTCTTGTAAGTTTTCAGAATACACCTTTTCCGGTTGTTATTATTGTCTATTGCTCTTAAGTCCCTTCCACCTCATAGCAACTCTGTGCAATAGAACACACACCGCTGGTCCTGTGCCAGCACCAGTTGTTATATTCAAGTGCGTTCTTGCAGCCCTACCGTCAATCCATCTCATCAAGGGCCTTCCTCCCTTTGCCGCCCTTCTGCTTTCCCAAGGATGGTGTCCTTTCCATGGAACGGCCCCTCCTGATAACATGCCCAAAGCACAGGAGATGGGCTCTTGCCATCCTCTCTTCCAAGGAGCTTTCTGACTGTTCTTCTTCCGAGACAGCTTTGTTTGTTCTTTGGCAGTCAGTCCATGGTCCTTTCACTATTCTTTGCCAGCACCATCATTCGAAAGAATCTATTCTTCTTTGGTTTTCTTTAGTTAATGTCCACATTTTACACATAGATGAGGCAACGGAAAATACTATGACCTGGGTTAGGCACACCTTAGTCCTCAGAATGACATCTTGCTCTCCAACACTTTGCAGAGGTCTTGTGCAGCAGGTTTACCCACTACAATGCACCATCTAACTTCTTGTCTGCTGCTTCCATGAATATTGGTTCCCCCCACCCCCAGTATTCTGTTATAATCTTTCTTTCAGTCAATTTTTTGTAATACCACTCATCTCAACTCCTATTTGGGTTATTTGCTTTTTCTTCTGCTTTTCATTTGTCAACCTGACCGGTGGTTTGTGGATTTGATTCTTTTAAAGAATCAGCTTCAGGTAAACATGTGGCCATCTAGCTCGGGAGCAACATAGCCCACATGGAAGAAACACAATAACACCTGGCTCTCAGTCCAACTCTTCACCTTGCCTTTGATGATGAAAGTTCCAAAGTTGTCCTCTATACCCAATTAATTTGTTTTCTCAGGTCTTTGCTATAAAAGAAACATGATAAGGCATCTGATTCTGCTACCATATAGGATTATTCTTCCAGAACATACTTTGAATAGGAGTGTGGTAGTTACTTAATCTGGCATCAA
>NW_022103900.1:18246236-18247427 GCF_000313985.2 Echinops telfairi
AGCTCTTCCTTATAGCAGAATGCCAATTAATAAATTAAGAAGAAATGCTGGAAACACAAAACCACCATTGGGCAAACATCTTAGTTTTAATTGTTAGAGGAGATCCACCAATGGGTGCTAAATTTATTGAGCAAACATATAATTAGAATAAAGAAACTTCCAAAATCTCAAAATACACACCCCAATATGCAAGCTATTTTCAAAGGGATAACAACAAATTCACAGTGGGGAAAATTGGCAGGCACCGATTTGCCAAGTGTTGAATGTCAACATCACCAGCCACCTGACACATTGACATTATATACTTCCCGACATGAAATCCTCTGAGAAGGACAGAGCATTACTGCTGCAGCTGTTAACATGGCTTGGGGGTGGCTTCCACCCTCCTCATCTAACTGGTTTGGTGGTGGGGAGATGATGGAGGCTCATTATCAACATCAACCACCTAAGACTGACCCCTATGAGGAAGAGGTCATTTACGTCTCCTCCTAAAGCCTTTGTTTTTCTTTTTGCAATGTTGACACCAAACATCCTTCCCACAGCACTTCTTCTGCTAGGTTCAATAGGTTGTGGCAGCAGCCATACCAAGCTCCCAGTTAATACTCAGGACTACAGGGAAGGACCCATTGCCATGAGTCAATTCTGACACAACAACTCGGTAGGTTTCCAAAGCTATCAATCGTGACGGGAGCTGACTGCCACATCTTTCTGTAGAGTGGCTGGTCAGCTTGAGCTGCAGATCTCCTTTGGTTACAGCTGACTGTTTGAACCACTGTGCTACCAGGACTCCTTCTTAGGGAAGTAACAGAATATCAGAAATGACTCCGGATTCAGGCCTTTTTCAGAACAATTTCTGAGTCACACCTGCAGGCAAGCCTCGCTGGGACCGCTTGCTCCCTCGGCCTCTGCTCTGCTTTGACAAGCTTACAAAGCTCATTAGTTTTATCAATAAATGTCTGGAGACACCTTATTCCACTTTGAAGGTGCACAGCTCTTTAATTCCGTGAGTCTATGAGCCAATTTCCATCAAGTGCCCAGGAGTAGCAGGCTTGCCAGAAAGACCTCGCAGGAAGGCACTCAGCTTTCTCACGCGGTGGGCCAGCAAGCCAAGCAGGCCATTTCCTGCAGGTCTTCTGGCCCTGCCACCTCAGCTGCTAACGTCTCTCTGCTTCTCAGTGTCTCTTGCTGTCC
>NW_022103900.1:18248966-18250377 GCF_000313985.2 Echinops telfairi
CCATTTGTAGTGCTTTCTAATTTAACTGTTTATTTCTTGTATTATATATTTATCTGTATATGATTTAACAGTTCATTTCTCATTATATATCTAATTATCTTTATAAATAAATATATTAAATTATCAGCAATTTGGTTTTATCTCTCTAGAGAACCCTGTCTAACACAGAAGCCCAAGACCTAACCCACTACACCACCAGGTCTCTATGAACATAAATAGGTACACCATTTTTATGTCTACCATCCTTCCTTCCTTTCTTTTGTAAATGTATAGTTTATTTCTAGTTGCTGTTGAGAATATACACAATGAAACATTTGCCAATTCAATGTCTTCTCCATGTTTCATTTTATGACATTGATTACACGCTTCAAGTGTGTAACCATTCTTACTCTCCTTCTCTGAGTTGCCCCTCCTCTATTAATTTAAATTCACTGCCTCTTAAGCTTCCTAATTTTTTAAGTTGCCATTATCAGTCTGAGGAATTAACAAAGTCTACGTAGAAGAAGAACACCAGCCTGTGTGAAGCACAGATATTAAATAATATAATCCAAATCTAAAGGAGGGAATGATGTCATAGCTTATATGGTGAACACCTGGCTTGCAGAAGGCTATGGATGACAGTGGAAGCCCAAAATCCACTTGCAGAAGCCATACATGGATTAAACCTCCAGTGACTTCCCTCCGATCATAACTGAGGGATGTGAATAAATTTGTTATCAGACAAAGAGCATTGTAAAGTCAATTATTGCAGACGTCATTAGGTCAAAAGGTAATATCATTCGATCTCCTTTTAGACCCACTTTAAAGCTGTTTCAATTAAAAATAAAAGTGAAGGGAAGATACCTGTGGATGAAGCTCCTGAGGACTCCCCTCTGACCATGGACCAGGGATGTGCACAGCCTTGCTGACATGCGTAGTGCATTGGGAAGTGGATAGTTGCAGGTGCAGTTAGGTTAAAATCAGCGCCCAATCATTTGATCTTCCTTGAGATCCACTTAGTTTTGAATATTTCTGCTTTCTTTTTTATTGAAGTCTTTACCCATATTACTTTCTTATTCTTGCTAGTTTTGTTTGTTTTTAAATGCTCTTCTGTATATGAAATTCAGGATAGGTAAATCTATAGAGACAGTAACTGGATGAATGGTTCATTGGGTGCACAGCAGGGGAGGTTGGGGGGAATGGGGAGCTAATAACAATGAGCACAAGACTAGAGGAAATGTACTAAAACCTCACCTCAGTCCTTTGACTGAGATCTGTTTCTCTTCATTTAATACTTTTTCTTCGGGCTCAGGCAAGACCCACCCTTAAAAGGAAGGACTTTGGGGACTTAGGAGAGAGCGCTTCCTTACCTCCTGGTGTGCAGCCAACAGCAGGTCTCTCTTCTCCAGCCTCGATTTCAACAACAGTAAGG
>NW_022103900.1:18252487-18253344 GCF_000313985.2 Echinops telfairi
TCAGAAACATAAGTTATCAGGGCATATCATAAATGAATTCCCCAGCACAGTGTGTTCATCAAAATATTCCAAAAAGATAAAATAGAACCGACCAATTTCTAGGTATCTTAAACATCAAATCCCAAACAAAATGTGGTCCACTTCTAAAGCAATTCCCCACCCTCCACCCTCGATATCTCCAGGGCCATATCCCACAGCTCCCTTTTAAACTTAAATAGATCCAAGTGAGGGAATGATGATTGCTCTGTTCTACAGCTAGGAATATCCCCACTGTGTCCGAGCCCTGGTCCTGCTGGCAGTGCCAGATAGCTGGCAGTCAGTGGGAGCATCCTGCCCTCTGCTGGATATTGTACCAAAAAATAAAGAGCGTGTGTATTGTCTGTTGAAGAATTCACTAAGACTGACAGTTTTTGTTTTAGCTTAAAAAAAATTTTTTTTGATTGCATGCTAATGAAGTCTAATTATTCAAGGAACACATCCCTTAAAAGACCTCTTCATTCTTGGGGGACTGCACTGTATCCCAGAAAGAAAGTAACTTGCTTAGTAAGCAAGAGTGGCAAAATGTCCACTGCTAGGCATTGTTATGGAAATGTAAATAATAAAGACAGCATATTCAATTATTTAAATAGTATTCCCACAGAAAGAACCCTGGGAATATTAGACTTCTTGTATTCATATCCTCATTCTGCAACACACTGAGCCTCTAGAACTCCATGCTAGCACCAGAGTTAAATGATTGGTTTTTAAGAGTTTATAGGTTATAAAATTCAAGTAGAGGACAGATATCAGTGTTTTCAATCTAGAGAATGAAGGGACCTTCTCAACTATACCGATAAAAACCAAACCAAGGCCCTTAA
>NW_022103900.1:18253884-18260460 GCF_000313985.2 Echinops telfairi
GTAGTTTCCACGGGCACTGCCTTGGCCTAGGTGGCTAGCTCTCTCTAAGTGGCCACCCAGCACACTGTTTTCTGTTCAGTGCTATTTTTCCCTCAGAATAGGACCTGGCTCTGGTTCATGCGTGGTTGCCCTTCTATGGGGCAAAAAGCTCCATGACAGGGGTATTGATAATAACATACTAGCTCTTTAATTGCAAATCATTGATCTGTTCTTTACTTAATAATTTATTTAATTGATTTTATCCTCTTCATTAGCAGCTCTGTTTAATACAAGATCTTTAAAAAATCCCATTTGTGCTTTCAGCTGCAGAATAAACCCGTGTAAGAGCAATTGATCACCATGTCACCGTCACTAAGTGCTATATTGATGTGCTATCGAAAAGCCCAAACAAAAGATTTCATACTTGTTGAAAGTACAAAGGAATAAAATAAGTATGATCTCTATAAATAAAAGACTTAGGGGTCAGATTTGTGTATAAATATCAGGGTAAGTCCAAAAGTATTGCTACAAAGTCATAGAAATCTTTGTAAAACAAACGTATCAAACTGTGAAGCTACTGTTTCTCGGCACATTCTTTATCTAGGTTGATGCAAGTCTGAGACAATGTTTCCTTCTCTCTAATCAGGCCCAGAAGACTTCAGAACTCTTGGTTTTGGATCATGTCAAAACTGAAGTTTTGTTATCTCTTGGAGTCTCAAATTGTGTTCTTTGAGTTTTGAAATCAAAATAAAGTCTAAAAAGGCCAGATCAAGGCTGTTTGGTATATGGGTGTATTAGTCTGGGTACTTTAGAGAAACAAATCTACAGAAACTCATGAATAAGAGAGAGTTTTATATAAAGGTTTAGTGTACATCAAGAAAACATCCCAACCCAGTGCTGCCCAAGCCCACAAGTCCAACATTAACCCATATGTCCAACACCAATCCACAAAGTCCTCCTCCATCTCACAAAACAGATGTAATGATGCCGACTGCAGGAGGAAAGCCGAGTCAGTGAATGTGTAAGTATCTCAGCGCTGGCAGTGGTCTCCACACGGCTGCTTCAGCACCCAGGACTGCATTGGGGTAGGTCCATGTGGCTTCTCCTTGGGGAGGTCTTGCAGGAAGTGAGCCTTGCCAGCTAAAGCAGGGAACTGCTAAGGCAGCTGTACCCTGGTCCGAACATCACAAAGCAAGAGACCCGAGAACTAGAAAGGTGAGGCTCACTGAGCCATTTATCCCTCTGCCCTTCAATTAATCCCACATGTGTTTATCGGCCAGGTAGGAACAATAAACAAACTCAATGGGGGAAGGACTCCCAATTACATTTTTCTAGGACAGCCCTTACGAACCTCAAAGAAAGAGCAGGTTCATTGCAACGATCAAAAATTTTCCTGGATTCAATTTTCCTGACTTTTTCTCACCAATATGATTTTCAAGTTTCTTAAAAATTCTTCTTATTAATCCTCTTGATTGTTCTGCATTCTCTGAGAAAATTCTATCAAGATCGCTCCTTTGAGATTTTCCAAACCAGTCACCATACTCTTCTGAGCTGATCTCTGCCTTGAATATCTTTTAAAAACAGTTTTATTGGCACTTCATCCACACGTCGTACAGTTCAATAGTCCACTCATACCTAGAAGAGTTGTACAATCATTACCACAATCAACTTTAGAACGTTTTCTTCTTCCTCATCCTCCTTGTCATTCGTGCTATTTAGTCATTCTGCCTGGAATTGAACTGGTACAGCAGATCTCCTTGGGAGTCAATGTCGTCCCTAGAGTGTGCTGACAAATCCAAAACTTATCCCTGGCTGCAACTCATTCCATAAAAGTGTCTTCACTAGCTTCCGTTTTGCTTGAAGGACTGATAGAAAGCTCAACTGACTGAACCAGTTGATGTTCGCACGATGCTTTTGGCACCCATTAAGACAAAGCTTGCCGAGACCACGTTCGTAACTTAAAATCGAACATGCCAAACCACATAAAGTCTCCACTCGGTCGCTATTGGAGCAGAGGTAATTCTGCAGTCTTCTTCCACTAGTTTCTGGACTTCTCCCAGTTCCTTCGTTCAGGATCTTCTCTCTCAGCTCATTTAGAGACTTTCCAACCTTCCTTAAATTAGTCTATCTGGAAATTGTTATTTGATGTGAGGCAGTCTTGCTGTAAACTTGTTGCGAAGCTTTAATGATTAGCCAAGATGTCCACCTGAGTTGTGTTAACATTTGATAGTGGTGCTGACCTCAAAATAATTTTGTTCCATGTCATAAAAAAGTATCCTTTTCCCTTTTTTTCCGAATGCATTCTAATGAAACTAAGACAAGTATATGAGCGGGCTTCAGTAAATTGGAGGGGAGATTCCGTTTACTTTCAATTACCTTTTTCCATGAACTTTTTGAAGCCCCTTCGGGTTATTTGAGAACTAGGCTGCAGCTATCAACGAAAGGCAGAGATATATGTAAATATGTTGGGCTGGCACACGCGCACACACACATGCACGCACGCACGCACGCACGCACACACTGGAACCGTAGTAGCAACATCTTTGTGTAACGTGCTTAGCTGGCTTTATGAAAACTAAGTGAGAAGTCACCTGACCTTGAATGAACAGTTTTCCAGAGGGGCAAAGAGGCTGTGTGAATGTATATGTGTGTTGAATGGGGGAAATTTTTCAAGGCAGAGGGAACTAAATAAGCAAGTCATATTATTATGAAGATATGTCCTATGACTAGAGTCTAAGGAGGGTGAAGCTGCAGCTGGAATGGTATTTTGGAATAAATAAGGATTCTATTTAATGGACATGATATAGAGCTTGAGTTTTATTGGCCATGTGTGTTAGCCAGGAGCCCTGGTGGCTAGTGGCTACTCATTGGACAGGTAACCACAAGATCAGCAGTTTGAAGCCACCAGCCGATCCCTGGGAGAAATACAAGGATTTGTACTCCCATGCAGAATTACAGTCTCGTGAACTCACAGGAGCAGTTCTATCCTATCCTACAGTGTCACTCTGAATCAGAATTGACTCTGTAGCAGCACATTTTTAGTTTACATGTGTTAGCCAATTCACTGGAGTGGAAGATTAATATGACACCTCTATTATGTTATTTTGTGGCGCCCTGGTAGTGTAGTAGTTACACATTGAGCTGCTAACCAAAAGATCAGCAGTTTGAAATCACCTGCCGCTCAGAGGGAGATAGATGAGGCTTTGTGCTCCCACAGAGAGTTCCAGTTCGGAAAACCCACAGAAGCAGTTCCACTCTGTCCTATGACAGGGCTGCTGTGAGTCCGAACCTACTCAAGGCAGTGAGTTTGTTTTTTGCTCAGTGAAAGCAATTGAGTTGTAATTGACAATGTATTTCCTTACTCCTTTTAAGATATACTTGGGTTTATAAATGAGAACTGTAACAGCCTCTCCGGTAGTCGCTGGCCAGGAAGTGACTCCCAAAGCACACGAGAATCTTTACCTTGCAGCTGGAATCTCTTCGAATTCATTAGAAAGCCATGCATTTAAAAAATCAGTCACCAGCCTCTTTCGCCCAGTTTATCTTAGATAACCACAGGCTTAAATATCTGGAGTCCATTGCCTAAGGAGAAGGAAGTAGAAGTGGAATGAATCCCTCTGTTCAACTAGCTATTTTGTCCATAAAAGAAAAAATAAGTCAGAAATGGACCTCCCTGTAAGGGCGCTCTCTGTTCCAAATATGCTTGCTCATCTGATTTGCCACTTTGGAGAAATGCAGATGAGGAATATAAAGCACTAGGCAAGGTAAGACTGATCTGAACTCCCCTCGTTCCCCTGCAGCAATTTCACACACATTAACAGAGACAAGACTGCACACAGGAGCACTTTATTTACGGCTTCTTAAAAGAATGCACTTTGAATGGATATTTCCCAGTTCCTATAACCATAATAAGATTTACAGGTCATTTAAACAATTTTTTGGTGTGTTTGCTCAGCACTTAGCACATTAGGGGCATTCTGAAGATGGGCACACATTCCATTAAGCCATTTGGGCAAAAACAAAATGTAAAAATTGTACCATATTTTTCACATACAGCACACAGAGCACACCCCAGACACTAATGTGCAAGGAGGAGTTGGTGCAGTTGGCTCCAAACCACAAAATGTGCACATTATTTATATAAAGATATGGTATGTGCCACAACTGGTCAGTGAAAGGGGATGAACTAGCTAGAGGCCAGAGCATAGTAGGTCCTTCATAAGTGTTTGAGGAAGAACTAGACCGTAGCTTAGCTCCTTTCCCTAGTGATGTGATTGTAGCAGTATCTTAAGGGCGAAATACATTAATAATTGCTCCGTGACTGCTGGGCTCATGAGTTAATGTTTGCAAAGCACTTTGAACTTCTTGGGAAAAGAGCACGTTATTTTTCTTGGCACCATATCCTGTTTACAGAGGCACATGATTCAGTCCTTCTCCTCTTCCTCCTGCTCCCCGCGTGCGCCCTCCCCCAGCAGCACCGTGGGCTCAGCTCTCCCCAGGCAGCCTCTAAACTTACTCAGCTGCTTCCCACAGCCAGGGCCGCTGGCACTGCAGGAGAGGTAGGGGCTGAGCAAATGTAGGGAACTTTTCTTTGAGGTCTCAGAGGAGACTTAGGATTTGGAAATGGAGTCTGGACGGAACCTGGTGCTTCTCAGAGCAGGAAGTGTAAAGAATGCAGGTTCTGAATCATGGCAGGAGCTATTGGGCCGGGCCGTCCATGTGTGAGTTTCAAAAAGATTTCTGGAGGGGTTGGGGTGTCGCTTGGTTTCAGGATTCTATACATAAGATTCGTACAAATCCTTGACTTGCTCTGGGTAGACCAATTCTATTAGAAGGAACCTGTAAGAAAAGCCAGATGTCTTTTATTGATATATCATTTTCACCTACAGTGAGTTCTTGTCCCACAAGGTTTATTTTTTTGACAATGGCTTATAGAAGACTTCCATCTCACATGTGCACTAGAACCTAGGAAAGCTGGGGCCTGGGTAAGGTGGAAAACTGTCCTAAAAGGAAAAGGAAACCGCTTTCTACAAAAAGGAGAGAGAGAAAATTGGGAAGACTGCCCTCTCACAAGGCAGAACCCTGGTGGGACTCAGAAGGAGGCCCTGTTCTGGCCCTCAAGGGTATCCTTGTACTTGGCGAAGCCGGCAGGGCAGCGCTTGCCAGTGTGTTTGTTGCTATTCAATATTTGCTTTCATTTTGAGGAGCACAGCAATTAAGAAGCTCAAATGTGATTTGGAAAACAAAAGCAATGTTTTCTATTAGGAATGGCTGTCCTTTCTGGGCAAATTCTTTGTTTGGGTTAGAATATGCTCAGCAATACACCAAGTAGTACAGGCAGACCTGGGTAGAGAGTCAGATCTTGCCTTCCAGGCAGGAATGGGTCCGATTTTCCACAACACTCATGTGGTTTGTTTCTCAAACCAAATCATGAAGTTTTCTGTGTGTGTGTGGAAAATTTTCCGTGATACATATTCATGGCCTTGATGCTGTCCATGTGGCAAATGTTCTCTCTGTAAACTGGTTCTAGGGCTGGAGTGGAATGTGGACAGAAATTAACACAGCTTTCTGGTAAAAAGATTGACCACAGAAACAGTCTTCTCTTGGAGACAGCTGAGGTAAGTCCAGTTCTCTGAACTGTGTGAAATCAAACAAAAGCGGGGTTTAAGATTTGTTTCTAAATGAAAAGTAGAGAAGAGGACTTCCTTATAAATAAATCAAATGAAAGTAAAAGTCAGTAAGGTAAATATTGCCTTTAGATGACAGTAAATGCCATTTGAAACTTGAAAACAATGCGAGTCCCTAAAAGAACTATGTGCGAAGGATTCCATGGGCAGTCACTCCAGGGAAGACGTGGCTTCTCGTTCCACGGGAGGCATTGTAGGATGAAAGAGAACCCGATTCCCCACTCCTGCAGGACTTGAAAATCACAAAGACATCACTGGGCTTTTGCTGTTGATTCTCTCTTTATTTGGAAGGGATTTGATACTAGATAGTCTCTGTTCTATAACACATAGATGAAGACACGGTAGCTAATACAAACCAGGGTACGAATGTACTTTCTTTTAAGTATGTTTGAATCCTGTTGCATTGCAGGAGGTTGTGAATTCACGGAGAGAAAAGTTGATGAAAGCACACAGACTCTGTCTTGAGACCAGGAGGAATCACCGTGGAGGTCTTCCAACGAAGTTCTATGGTAAGTTAAGCATTGTGAGTTTGGAATGTGTGGACTGGGTCTCATTTTATGGCATTTCCTTTGATGAGGGAGAGTGGGCAGGTTTTCATAAAGCAGTAGATGATAAGATACATAAAGTAGGAAAGTAGTATTCTTGCTAGGAATTGTTGTGTTTAATGAATAAGTAGATCGGCTTGGAAGATGTTCAACATTCTACATATTTTGGACTTCTAATTTTTACTAGATCACTTTCTGCTGTGTGGCTACCCAATCTCATCTATATTTTTCTTTCATCATACATTCTGTAGATTTGATGTTGTGAATATCACCCACCATGACAAGTCTTGAGTTTGTTAGATCTCAACAAAATATAATACACATTGCCCAGAATATCTAATAAATACAGGAGTATGACATCATTA
>NW_022103900.1:18261600-18263788 GCF_000313985.2 Echinops telfairi
ATCCAAGGGAGGTTGTTTCTGTTTGGGGGCAGTACTCCCTCATATGTAATAAAACATTTGTCATTTTTGCCTGTATACTTTAACGCTATTAATGAAATCCATGTTATACACACAATTATTGGCACTATCCATTTCTAAATTTTTTTTCACTTGGTTCTCAAACTTTTAAATATACTTATATGAAATATACATATATATTCTAAAACATATACTTTGTATAGGCTAAATACCTATATATCTATTAACCACTGGGTTTTTCCTCCAGGGATTCTAATTCATAAGTCTAGAGAAGAGGGTCCCTGGAAACCTTTATCATTTAAAACATGCATGTGTCAAAGGAACTCTAATTTAAGAAACAATTTGGGGAATTTCTCCAGCTCATTCTCCACAAGAGCAAAACATTTCTCCAATGAGAGGATTGCCAGTTCTGAAGGCTGCAAGTAGTGGGCTGTGAAAAACACCCAGAGTAGCTGGGATGAAGGGGCAGTGTCTGAGTCACATGGACTTGTGTTTGAATCCCCTGTGGCACTGGGAAAGGACTTTGGTGCTCTGCCTCCCCTCTTCAGCAGTGCTCGGCATCCAGGTCTCCTGGCTTCCCATGAGCACTCACGGCTTTCAGTGTCTCCCAGGTGGCCACATTGGTACTTTAGGGTGAGCTGCATGAGGTGAGCCAATGCTCTATCAGGAACCAACTTTGTAATGGGTATGCATAGACCTGGAGTACCCAATGAGGACAATGCCTCCTCTTTTCAGTAGGGTCTTATCACTGCAAGGGATTTCAAGAAGCAGTACCATCAGTAATTGCAACTTACTGAGGTGGTGAAAGAAGAACCATAGAGTGATAAACCCTCTGTGGCCAGGGAAATGAATCAGGGCCGACAGAGCCAAGGCGCGATGAGGCAGGAGGCTAATTCGTAGAGCTTGGCATTTCTGGAGCAGTGTCTCAAGGTACATCGCAGACAGGAAGATAAATAAAGATGAGAGTGGGGAATTATGTTATCCAGCAGTGAATATGAACAACCGAGATGGTACCAAACAAAACCAAACTGCACCATCAAGTCGATGCTGACTCAGAGTGAACCCCGGTGGATTTCTGAGACTCAATTTATGGGAGTAGAAATCCCAGTCAGCATCCCTCAGAGCTGCTGGTGGTTTTGAACTGCTGACCACGTGGATCGCAGCTCAACGTATAACCACTACAGCACCAGGGCTTCTTCCAGATGGTGCAAGTAAGTAGAATTATAATGCATCCCCAAATAGTATCCAAGCTCACAGTTCGATTAATTTCCCTCAAGAAAATATTGTCAGAATGTCTATAAAAAAATCACAGTAAAAAGCGTCACATCCTTCAATTTGTTCAGATTTGCCATTTATTTGGCATGGAAGGAGTCAGAAATGAGCGAGTAAGAAAAAACAGTCAAGCGCTCCTTAATGAAATCAAATACATCTGTGGTAACTGAGTGCAACGCTATGCTGTGCTGGATTGGCTGGCTGGCATGTGCCTCGTGCCAAGTCTTGTCCTCAAAATGCAATACAAAAAGAGTACAGAACTGATGTCTTAAGAGAACAAGATGAAATTTGGTGGACTGTAACTGTGATGACTGAAACAGCCAGCAGGCTATTCGAGGGCAGACACGAAGGATGGACGAGAGTGATGGTGTGATCAAACTATCTCTGGGAAGAGCATTTAGTCATTTGGAGCCTTTACTTCCTTTATAGCCCTGGCATATTGTGTCCTGGCATACCAATCCCACTACTTTATTTTATATTTGCCTGGAGAGTAATCCCTAAACTATAATACCTAGTTATTATTAAAAGCTAGCTTTTCCTATATTACACACAGAAAAGGGAATTTTGTGCTTTTCCACATAGTCCAAAATTTCATTTAAACTTTGTTTTCACCAGTGCTTTTACTTCTCTCAATGTTATGGATGATTTCTCAGTAAATATCAATAATTACTGTTGTGAAATGGTGTATACTAGGTTCTGAATCGTAGTGCCCTTATGTATGGCAGGGTGACCTGCCTCCTGTGCCATACTCACAAGAGTAGAAATGTTTGTGTCCATGGGAGAAGTCACTGTTGTCCTTGCATCTCATTGAGGGTCTTCTTTTATTTTTTTATTAAATTATATTGCCTTATAAATCTTTTTTTAAAATCATTTTATTGAGGGCTCATACAACTCTTAT
>NW_022103900.1:18265078-18266715 GCF_000313985.2 Echinops telfairi
GAGCCCTTGGTATCAGCTCCTCATTTTTCCCTCTCCCACAATGCTCCCCCATCCCTCATGAACCCTGGATAATTTATAAATTATTATTATTTTGCCATATCTTGCACTGTCCGACGTCTCCCTTCATCCACTCTTCTGTTGTCCATCCCCCAGGGAGGAGGTTATATGTAGATCCCTGTCATCGGTTCCCCCTTTTCATCTACTTGGACATTGAATAAAGAAGACCACAGAAGAGTGGATGCATTTGAATTAGAGGGCTGGCAAAGAATATCGGCAATACCATGGACTCCCCAAAGAACACACAGCTCTGTCTCGGCAGTAGTACAAGTCATACTACTCCTTAGAACGTGGTGAAACTTGGTGTTAAGTACTTTGGATGTGTTATGAAGGGAGACCAGTTCCTGGGGGAAGATATCCTGCTTGGTGAAGTAGAAGGTTAGCAGAAAAGAGTACGACCCTTGATGAGGCGGACTGATGCAGTCGCTGCCAACAGTGGCTCAACCATAACAATTGTGAGGTCAGCACAGGACCGGGTATTGTGTTGTCCTATTGGAATTGACCAGGCTGCCCATAGCAGCCTACCACCCTGCCAGGCACCGCGTCCTTCTCTGGGAACTGGCCCTTCCTCACTCATGTCCAAAGGAAGAGAGAACAAGGTTCAGTGTCTCCCCTCTAAGGAGCATTCTGGCAACACTTCTACTCAGAGAGTATATTCTTCTGACAGTCCAAGGTATAGTCAGTATTTTTGCTCCCGGCATAATGTAAAGGCATCAATATTTTGGTCTTTATAGATTTTCTAGCTTTCATATGCATATGAATTGATTCAAAATACTCTGGCTTCAGTCAGGTATTCCTTAGTGACACTTTTATTTTGAACACTTCTTTAAAGGGATCATTTGCAGAAAATTTGCACAATGCAGACTGACATTTGCCATCTTCACTACTGCTCCCCTGGGTCTTGATTGTGTCCCTAAGTAGGATGGAACCCTGGGATTTTAGTTTTATGTTGCGGTGTAATCCAGACTAAAAGCTTTCCTCATTGTCGGCAAGTGCTTCCAGGGCTCCTCCCTTCGATAAGCTGAGTCATGTAGACCCAGTAGGTTGTAACCCACTCTTCCTGTAACCCTGATGTTGCATTCTTCTTAATGTAGTCCAGCTTCCTGGATTATTTGCTCGAAATACAGATTGAGTAGGTATAGTGAAAGGGTACTACCCTGACACTCCCCTATTCAGATGTTTAAATGAGACAGCACCCCTAGGTTCTGCTCAACCCTCCTAGTCTACATTCGCATTCTGCATAGGCACAATGTTGTATTCTAGAATGCCCATTCTTTCCATTATTAGCCATATTTGTTCTGATCCACACAGTCAAATACTTCTGTGTAGTAAATAAGACACACGCAAACATTTTTCTAGTATCCTCTGCTTCATCCAAGATTCATGCGTGATTGGTAATGATATCCCTTGATCTGTGTACTCTTCTGAATCTGCCTTGAATTTATGGCAGTTCCCTGTTGATGCATGCCTGAAACCATCATGGATTTATCTTCAGAAAAAAAATGCTTGCATGTGATATTAGTAATACTGCTCACTACATTCTGTTGGGTATCTTTCTTTGGAATTAGCATAGATATGGA
>NW_022103900.1:18267628-18269420 GCF_000313985.2 Echinops telfairi
ATCGAATGCAGGAAGATCACAGGCCAGTGGGTGTAGTCTTGTGGATCCAGTTGTGGTAGAAGTGTCTCAGTGCTGGTATGGGTCTCCACTTGGTGCCTACAGCTCCAAGGATTTGGCTGCCATTAGCATACCTCCATCCAACTTGTCAACAGCATTGTGAAGCAGAGAGAGTGTGTGTCCTGCCTCCAGGGAGGAAGATCGGAGTTCCCAAAATCTTCAGGAGAAGGCCATGCCCACACAGAGGCATTATTGGTTATGACCTGGTTGGCAGGCTAGACTTCACCCCTTCGCTCAAGTTGACAGGAGATTATGTAACTGCCACAACAACTTTATGTATAATAGAACTAAATGCTGTCCAAACGTCTTCATGATAAGATTATTTTGTTGTGATCTATGGCTCACCAGGACTTTCTTCCTGGTGTTTTCTGGTCCGGAAACTCCTCTGAAACTTACCTACCATGAGTGATCCTGCAGGGATTTGAAATGGTAGTGACATAACTTCTAGCATCACATGCAATATGCAATACGCAAACCGCCACTATGTCACACATTGAAAGACCAGTAGCGGGTCTATTTCTCTAAGGGACTGTAAATCTGCTACACTGAATATAAGCCAGATATATAGTTTGTTCTTTAACCCAGTCACCTAATTATTATTTTAAAAGATAACTTTGAGTTTATATTTAGTGACCTACCCTTTCACTTTTCACAAGTGACTTTTCACTTGTGATCATTTTATTTTACACTTTTATTGAGACTAGCCAAAATATCATACAATTCAATAGTTCAGTTATAGCAAGAAGACTTGTACAATCATTACCACAATTAATTTTAGAACATGTTATTATTTCTTGTACTTTTTTTAGCTCCCCATTTCCCCCAACCCTGCCTTGCATATCCCCAATGAACCCTGAATTCAGTTACTGTCTCTATAGATTTCATCCATCCCAGTTGAAAAGAAAACTGAAAATATTAAAAGCTAGAAGAGCTTGAAAATGGGTCAAAAGAAAGATCAAACGATAAGGTGTTAGATTGTAACCTAGCTACAGCTACCACCATCCACTTCCCAGTGCACTCTGTGTGACGGCAAGGCTCAGTTGTGATTACTTTCCTGGCGCTCAATGGCAACGTCATATTAGACTTGTTACTTCGGTAACTGAATAGTCTAACGTGGCCAGGGCCTAGCCATAAAAGTAATAATCCCCCTCTGCCTCCCTATTACTTTGGGTTATTTTTTTTCCCTATTAGAAACAAAAAGCAGAACCACAACTGTTCAATATTGTACAAGTTTCTATCTCCATTTGATTTACAACGTCTAATAGTGGAGGGAACTCTGTCACCATTACTGTTGTGAATACTGTCGTTCTACAGGACCTATTGTTGCCTAGAAAGCCAACAGTCCAGAAAAGTGGGGGTTCTGTTTACCAGAGCATTCTTTGCTGTGTTCACATCTTTAGTTGTTCTTTAAACCACAAGCAGAAGAAGTCAAATGAGAGCTGGCTAGGAAGACATGGCAGGCTTTCTGGAACTCAGTCCCATCAGCAGAATGCACATTTCCCAGTAAGTCTTCTTTCCTATTTAGCTGCAGGTACCCCTCTGTGCCTTGGTTTTCAGGCTTTGCCCTATCAGCTTAAGAAGTTTTGCCCAACTAATGAGGAACCAAAAAAGTTAATATTTGGATATTTCTACCTAGATGTTAAGGATATTATTTATGAATCATGAGATTCTAGGCAACTTATAAATTCAATTAAAAAATCATTTTATTGGGTGCTCATACAATTCTTATCACAAT
>NW_022103900.1:18271955-18273446 GCF_000313985.2 Echinops telfairi
ATTGTGTTAAGAATTTTATGAGCCGCCCAATAAAATGATTTTTAAAAAGTTACATGCAAAAAAAAAATGAGTCAGAGCAAGGCTACCATCACTCCTTTTGATGGCTAGTACATGATAGATTTCATATCTCAGTATGAGCTCCCTAACTCCAGAGCTGTGTTCAGAACTACACTGCTGGGTTATGAAAAGACCCATTCGTAAGAACACCCCAGTACTGGCCAAAGATAAAAGAAATCACAATAATAAAAGTAAACAGACTAGAAAGAGACACTGAACTATAGAAAAGCATCACATGGTCAACGAAGTGCTATAAACCAGGAAGATGGCGGATAACTCATTTTATAATTCTATTTGGGGGCAATCGGCTACTGAGTGAAAAAACTCAGTTTAAAGTCACCTAAAATGTGTGTGTGTGTGTGTGTGTGTGTGTGTGTGTTCCAAGTAGATTAAAGAGTGAAATTGAAATAGTTCTGCTAAAATACCATGGAAGAACTATAGATGGATATTTATCTCATATCCAGAGGAAACATGATTTTCCCAGCCTAAAACAATGAAGGAAATCACACAGGAAAAGGTTGAGGCGTGAAATGGAGTATTTGTGCTGGTCTTCACCAAGATGAAAAGGCAGACAAGCAACTGAAGGAATTTTACAATCAACACATGTGAGAAATTATCATTTTCACATATGTATGTGAGGAAAATGTCATAATATAAGAAAGGTGGATTTTTCCATTAGAAAAAAATGGCATTTTCCATTTAGCATGTTATTGTAAAGATGATACTTAAATTGTAACAATCAAGCTGGCCCACTCTGCAATATGGATATTTTCATACAGAACATTTTTTGACCAATAAATTAGCAACATTCATCAAGAGTCTTAAAAGAAAAGTTATATATTTCAAGCAATTTTTTTCACCTAGGTTTTTATCCTAAGAAAATGATAGCGACAAAGATTTCTTTGCATTTTTATCACATGCTTATTTCTAAATGTAAAAATATTAGCGGGCAAAGATGCCACAAGAATAGAGAACTACAGACCAATGTCCCTAAAGAACATCGATGCAAAAATCCTTAACGAAATACTGGCAAATAGAATACAAAAGCATATTATAAATTCAATTTTTGCATTATCTGAGAAATATTTTACAATGAACACACCTATTTTATAATTTTATATATTTTATAAAAAATGAAAATAAACAGAGTTATTTCACCTGGAAAGAATGGCTAGCTGGAAGGAGAAACAACCACACACATTTTGAAAGTTGAGGATTACAGAATGACCTACTCTACCAGAGAATAATTACCACATTAGTTACTATAACATAGAATAATTGCAACAGTAGCCAAAATTCTTAAGAATTTTCTGTGTCTAAAGCACTGTTCTTCCTAAGCTTTTTATTATACTAACAAGTTCATTTTTACATCAACCTTTTATGAGGGAAGTAATATTACTGTGTCCATTTAGAAGATTAAAAATATGAGTCAGA
>NW_022103900.1:18273877-18275802 GCF_000313985.2 Echinops telfairi
CAGTAGTCAACATCCAATCATTTCAAGAGGTGCCATATGAGCAAGAACTAATGGTACTGAAGGAAGAAGTCCAAGCTGCACCGAAAACATTAGCCTAAAACAAGGCTCCAAGAATTGATGGAATACCAATGGAAATTTTGAACAATCTGAGAAGCGCAGGAAGCACTTGTCTATGCCAGCAAATTTGGAAGAGTTACTTGGCCAACTGACTGGAAGAGATCCATAGTGGTGCCATTTCAAAGAAAGGTGACTCAGCTGAATGTTCAAATTGGAAAACAATATCACTGATATCACATGCAAGTGAACTTTTTTTCTGAAGATCATCCAACAACTGTTGCAGCAATACAGGGACAGGAAGCTGCCAGGGGTTCAGGCATGATTCAGAAGAGGGCACGAAACAAGGGATATCATGACTGATGTCAGGTGGATCTTGGTAGAAAGCAGAGAATACCAGAAAGATGTTTACTTGTGCTTCATTGATTATGCAAAGGCATTTGACTATGTGGGTAATAACCAACTGTGGATAGTTTTGAGAAGCACGGGAATTCCAGAACACTTCATTTTGTTCACGAGGAATTGTACATGGATCAAGGGACACTTGTGCAAATAGATCAAGAGCTTACAATCAGGAAAGGTGTGTGTCAGGGTTGTATCCTCTAACTATACTTATTCAATCTGTATGCTGAGTAAACCATCAGAGAAGCTGGATTATATAAAGAAGGATGTGGCATCAGAGTTGGAGGAAGGCTTATCAACAACCTGAGATATGCAGGTGACACAGCCTTGCTTGCTGTAAGTGAGGAGGACTTGAAGCACTTGCTGATGATGATCAAGGATTGCAGCTATCAGTATGGATTACAACTCAATGTCAAGAGGTCCAAAATCCTCAAAATGGACCAATCGGTAGCCTCATAATAAATAGAGAACACATTAAAATTGTCAAGGATTTTGTCTTGCTTGGACCTACAATCAATGCTCAAGGAAGTAGCGGTCAAGAGTCTCAAAGACACTTTGCATGAGGTAAATGTGGTGCACAAAATGTCTGTAGAGTATTGAAAAACAAAGGATGAGAAGGTGGAGTACAGGTGCACCCGCCCCAAGCCTTGGTATTTTCAATTGCCTCATATGCATGCGAAGTTGGACATTGATTTAGGAAGACAGGAGAATGGAAGCATTTGAATTGTGCTGTTGGGGAAGGATATTTAGAGAGCCATAGACTAACAAAAGAATAAACAAATCTGTCTTGGAAGAAGTACAACCCGAATGCTCCTGAGAGCAAGGATGGTGACTTCATTTCACATACTTTGGACAAGTTATCAAGAGAGACCAGTCCCTGGGGAAGGACATAATGCGTGGTAAAGTGGAAGAGCAGGAAAAAAGAGGAAGGTCTTCGGTGATATGGCTTGACACAGTGACTACAGCAATGGGCTCAAACATAAGAACAATTGTGAGGATGGTGCAGAACAGGGAAGTGTTTTGTTGTGTTGAACATCAGGTTGCTATAAGTTGTAACTGACTAGATGGCCCTTAACAGCAACAACATAATTTACAAACTATCTGCACTTTCCAGACAGATAGCAATGGGGGAAATCTGATTTTAACTTAAAAGAAAGAAAGGAAGAAGGCAGAGGCAATAGAGGAAAGAACTAGGAGGCAAAAGGCTTTTATAGAGGTCTAAATACAGGCATGTACATATGTAAATATATTTTGTATATGATGATGGGGAAATAGATCTATGTGCATATATTTATAGGTTTACTATTAAGGTAGCAGATGGACATTGGATCTCCACTCAAGTACTCCCTCAATACAAGAACACTTTGTTCTATTAAACTGACATTCCATAATGCTCACCTTCCTGACATGATAGCTGAAGACAAATGTGTGTATAAGCAAGTGTGGTGAAGAAAGCGGATGTTCCCTGG
>NW_022103900.1:18276740-18279265 GCF_000313985.2 Echinops telfairi
GTGTGGCTTTTGAGTATGTGGAGCAGCCTCACGGATGTGCCTGCACTTCTTTCGCAAAGCTGCTAAGAACAGCCAGACCATGTCCTGGGACATGTTGGTAAACGTCACTAGTTTTCCAAGACAAACCGATCCTCTGACTAAATGTTACAGTGTTACATAGCGTTTAAACTTTATCTTTAAATTGCTCTGGTTAAGAGGTTTTCAGAGGAATGAGGTTTGGAATTCTCTCTCTCATTTTTCTCTTTCTTCTGTTTAAGCCTGTGAACTTTCAGATTTATGTTATATTATAGAAAGGGGAAAAGGAAAAAAAAGTGGTAAAAGTTGATGTAATTTGTCTCTTTGTTCCATTGACGCTTTTATAATATAACTATATGGACATTTTCAACTTTTTTTCACCTCCACTTCAATTAGACTATCTAAAATGTCTTAGAGGAGTTTCAAAGTCTAATCAGATTCTATGCACTCTTTTTTCCCCAGAGTTGGATGTACTTCCCTTTACATGTAAGTGCTGCTTCATGGCTAGGAGAGTTTATGTGTTCTTCACTTCTAACTTGTACCCGAATGGACTTTTAAAGATCACTGTTGGTGCTGTGGGTTACGCTTTGAGCTGCTAACCAGAAGGTTGGTGATTCCAATCCTCTAGCCACTTTGGTAGGAAGAAGAAGAAGCTGTCTGCTCCTGTAAAGATTTGGTCTTGGAAAACCTATACCTATCCTGACACCGTGTGTCAGGATCAAGTGGATAGCAGTAGGTTTGGCTTTGCTAAGTCAGCACTTCCTGAGGTGGGTGTCGCATGCCTCAAGGTCCTCTGTCAACACACTCAGGTTTATGCTTCCAGTTCCTACCTGTCTTCTTACATCCCTCTTGGGTCTCACGCTGGCCACCCTGGCAAGGTCTTCACACCACCACTGGATATCACATTCCAGCAGTGAGTGGTCATGGAGGTGGGCTACTGAATAAAACGCTGCCTTCTTACTTTGCTTTTTGAGAAATGAGAAGGTCTTTTGGTTCAGTGATGAATGTAATGCCTATTAAACACGAATAGAAACAAAGTCTACATAAAACCATTGTTAAAAACAAAAAAACCAGAAACCCAACCATCTTTTCCCTGGAGGTTGTTTTTATAGAGTAGAGTATTTTCGGACCGTGAAGGTTTCATTAGATTACTCCATTGATTTTCCATCAGACCACGATATGAGATTCTGGTTGTGGGATCGCAAACATGTGTGGTCACCCAGTTCCAGGGCATGAGTCACCCTGGCATATGGACTATTGCGTGGCTTGCTCTGCTGAGCCAGGAGATGATGCACGTGTGTCCTCACTCCCCCACTCTCCCTGTGTGCATCTCTCAGCATCACTTTCCCACTGAAGGGAGCGTTGGCTGCCACTAATCATGAGCCCCACGTGCCAGATTTTCAAACAGAAAGAATACTGTGCCTGTTTATAGGAACATCTCGTTTCTTAGGCCAGTTAATCTTTCTGTGGATACGTTGTACCTGCTGGTGATAGAGTTCTGTTTTTGACTCTTGTTTTGCTGGTTTAAAAGTCACAAGCTGAGTTTTTGAATCCCAAGACTGTTGATTTGTCGTTGACTCATCCTGAGCACCTGTGCGTCAGAGGAGAAGTATGCACTGTCAGGTTTTCAGTGGCTAATTTTCTTGGAAGTAGATCACTAGGTCCTTTGTTCCAGGTAGATTTAAACAAGCGTCTAACCTTTCCATTGACAGCCAAGCTCACTAACCATTTGTACATAGATAGGTGCAAATACCTATCATCACTAATTTTATTTAGTCATATATCACTACATCAGCTGGGGGTGTTATGCCACACTGCACAGCCCACTGTTCTCTCAGAAGTGTTACTGCTGTTATCTTGTGATACAAGCCCACCAACATTGCTTCTGGTGCTAGCATGCACATGTGCATTTTGTAAATACAGTACAGATTACTGCTACAGCAGGGAGAATGGGACCCGGAGTTTGGACAGCTATCAAAGTGTCAAGGCAAGGAAAGGGACTTCTGAGAAGTCAGGAGGCTCTTTGGGAAGAAATCATAGAGTCTGTCAGCTACCAGATGAACAAGCAGTGAGGAAGTCTGAATCCTGCATCATCAGGCATAAGTAGGGACAGGGGAAGCAGTGCTTCGATTATTAGATCAATAGTATCTATTGATCAATAGATCAATCAGTGATCACTATGTGCCTTTGCAAATATACTGGCCTAGAAGTTCTATTATTAAAGAAAAAATAAAATGTTTTCCCTTAATATCTATTTATTTATTTTTAAACAATTTTATTGGGAAACAATCCAAATATCATGCAATTCAACAATTCAACAAGAAGTGCTATGCGAACATTACCACAATCAATTTTTAGAACCCTTTCTGTTTTCTAATCCTCCTTGTTTTAGCTCCCATTCCCCCAACCTCCCCTGTAGTGAACGGAGGAAACATTAATCTAGTCACTGTCTATAGATTCGCCCATCTGAAACTTCCCATACCAAAAAACATACAAAAATACAAAAAAAA
>NW_022103900.1:18279365-18309203 GCF_000313985.2 Echinops telfairi
CTAGAACACTTTACTAGCCATTTCCCCTCTTTGCCATCGTATTAGACTTGCTAATCCTCTTTCTGTTTGGCATTTGAATAAACAGGGTTTTAATATACAACAGGCTCCTATTTTGTGGGAAGCTATTATGATTAAAGCAAGATTCCTCAAGTTCTCTGTTGTCTCACAGGCTCTATGCAATACCTTAATTTCATAAGCATAAGTGGTTCATACACATTAGGCTTCATAAAAAATAGGTGTAGATATTTACTCTCCATCATAGGTAGGCATGCACGCACACATATGTGTGTTTATATGTCCAAATGTATCTAGCACCTCTCCTCCCCACCTTGCCTCTCAGCGTTAGAGACTTGATGAGAACATGTAGAAATTCCTTCCCTAGAGAGGCTAAAGTTAGAGCAGGTGTCATTTGGTTGTGAGCAGATTATTGAAGAGTTACTTTCAATGGTGGAGAAAGAGATAGGGGCTGGGAGGTTAAGAATTCAAGGTGAGTGTGAAGTTGAAGGTGTCTTTGGGTGATCACAACCAAATGACACCTGTTCTAACTTGTTAAGCCTTTAACTATTAGTCGAATGATTGATGGTTCTACTATACCCAGAGGCACCTCAGAAGATAAACGTGGAAATCTGCTCTGGCATGGTCACAGCCTTGAAGATGCCAGGAAACGACTCTATTCTGCCCACCTAGTGAGGTAGTTAGTTTATTGTGCCAATCTGGCTGATGTGGGGTCAATTGAAGGGCGGAGGGATAAATGGCTCGGTGAGCCTTGCCTTTCTATTTCTTAGGTCTCTTGCTTTCTGATGGTCAGATCAGGGTGAAGCTGCCTTAACCAGTTCCCTGCTTTAGCTGGCAAGGATCACGTCCTGCGAGACATCCCTGAGGAGAAGCCACATGGACATGGACCTACCCCGATGCAGCCCTGGGTGCTGGAGCAAGCTGAGATGATTACCCTTTCACTGACTTGGCTTTGCCCCTGCAGTTGGCATCATTTCATCTCTTTTGTGAGATGGAGGAAGACTTTGTGGATTGGTGCCGGACAAATGGGTTAATGTTGGACTTGTGGGGTTGGGAGCACTGGGTTGGGATGTTTTCTTGATGTATACTTAACCTTTATGTAAAACTCTCTCATATATATGAGTTTCTGTGCACTTGTTTCTTTAAAGTACCCAGACTAACACACCTAGCATTGCTATAAGTCAGAATTGACTTGAACACGAACAGCAACATGGCGTGGCAGCCTATATTTCTTGTTTTATCAAGTAATGTCAACCCCAGGGCCTCCTTGTTCAAGTAAGTAGCCTTTATGCTATAGGATTGTAATAAAAGTGAACTTCAAGCCACTGTTGTGCTGGAACTCGCCCTGGCTCATAGTAATCATTTAGGACAGAGTAGAACTCCTAGGATTTCTGAGACTATACATCTTAACAGAAGCAGAAAACCTCACCCTGTGCCCATAAAGCAGCTGGTGGGTTTGAATTGCCAACCTTGTGGTTAACAGGCCAATGTTTAACTCACTTTACCACCCAGAGTCATAAAGTTTATTTACCCCAAACTCACTGCCATTGAGTCCATGCTAGTGAACCTGTATATGGTTTCCAAGGCTGGGCATCTTTGTGGGAGCAGATAGATGCATCCCTTCCCAGGAAGCATGTGGTGAGTTCACACTGACGACCTTTCAGTTAGAAAGCCATAGCCTACGATAGCATCAGGGCTCTTGAATGAGTGTGTGGAAGATGTGATATAGACTGAAGAAGCTCATCGTTGTCTGAAAATGTCGTTGTCCTTCTCCGGTGCTGAGCCATGAGAAGGTGGAAGTGTCTCTGCAAGGGAGGCTGGGCTGACAATGTTGGGTCCCAAACAGACTGTCTGATTTTTTTAGTGATGGCTTGGAAGTTCTCTGAAGTCCCAGCTAAATGCTGTCACAAAATACACTGTAGGCGATTTTTTTCTCTCCCTTTGACAAGTTTTTATAGAGCCAATTAAAGGCACTTCATGCCTTTTTACAATTCAATCCAATATGTCGCTGAGAATTTTAAGCATGTAATTCTCATTGACATAGTTCCGCTCCTTCACATTCAGCTACACTCCCTTCTTGCATACTGCATAGATTTGCCAGTTAGTCTCTCCCTTAGTTCATGTCATCTTTGCCGCTGCTCTGTTGAGGTGCCATTGAGTTGGCTCCACCTTGTGGTGCCCGAGACCCTGCAGCTGCACCATCGTCACAAACCTTGCCTGGCTTGAGCCGCTCAGTCAATCTGTCTCATTGAGGGCCTTCTCCTTGGTATTACTGACCACCCACTTTACCTAGCACGATGCCCTTATCCAGAGACTGGTTGCTGCTGGTAATTTAATCTTGCCTTAGTTTATATCGATAGATTTGAAGTTGTTACATTGGTAAAATGAAACCACTTGTGTCTTGGCCATACTTAGCATGACTTTTCTACTCTTTGGAGTATATAGAATTCTGTGGTATTTTGACTAGGCAGTATCAACTCTACGTCAAGGAAAAGAAAGAAGTCAACTCCTTCTAAAATACCAAAATTTTGAAGGAAGGAAAAATTCCTGATTCCCAAGGAATAAAGTCAAATCCAAGTGTCCCTGAGGAGCTGAAGTAATACTTCATCTGTTTCTAAGATAATTGGGTAAGTTAAAATGAACAGGAAACAATAACAGAAGTCCCTGAGCCAGACAGGAACTACTCATCACTCATTTGACTCTACAAGAAGAATGGCACTATCATTACCCTGAAAGCTATAGAATTTAGGTTAAGGCGAAAACAAATGCAATTCCATTGTTATCAGTTGATTCCTGTTCTATGGGACTATGATGGGACATATTATGAAAGAAGATAAGTTAATCTTTTAGGGAACCCACTCTACCTTCTCTCACAGCTCCTGATGGCCCTGTAGGACAGGGCAGAACTGCCCCCATGGGTTTCTGAGACTGCACTTCTTGATGAGAGTAGAAAGCTTCAGCTTCTCCCATGGAGAGGCTGGTGGTTTTAAGCACTATACCACCAGCCCTCCTAGCACTCTACACTATGTAACTTGAAGAAAAACACTGCATTTGTAAACACATAAAAAAAATCAATGATTTTTAAAAAACATAATTGGGAAAATATTCAGTCTTTCAAAACACAACTGCACACAGGAAGCAACTAAACACAAATGCAAAGCCATTATAAACATGAATCTTCATGGCCTTCTATGGATAGCCATTTGTAACACACAAGTAACTTGCCACACCCAATGAGTACTGGGAAAAAGGAGAAGCCCAATGGGGAAGTGGGTTGGAAGTTTTAATTTAGTGATGTTTTAACATCCTAGAAAATGCAAGTGAACGTAGCATTTGCAGAAGTTATCACATTGTTAGCAAAGCCATCATAAACATACCTCTTGTCATCATGTATGTGAACACTACTTCCTTTTTTTAACCCCTTTAATTTAAGAAGGAAAGAAAGATCATCTAATCTCCTTAATCAACATTATGATCCTACTACTCTTGGAACCCTGTGTCTGTATTTCGAGCTAATGCTCAATAGCCCAGGAGCTCTTAGATATTTTTATTAATATTTATGGAGGGCTTACTGTTGTGTCATGTACTAATATTTATTAAAGAGTTACTATTATGTTACATTATTTTCATAATAACCCCATGATTTTCATACTGATATGAAAATTGAGACATACAATAGAAAGGAAGAATGGGAGAGAAAAAAGACTCAAATGTGCTTGCATAGGTGCAAAATCCTAAGTTTGTGGGTCAAACATTAGGCTGGAAGCATCTTTGACTCACACAGCTGCAGGTGCTGATGAACTCAAGATCCGCAGGCCAGATGGCAAGTTGCTCTGTGGAGGCTGACGAATCCAAAGTCAATAGACAACACTGCAGGCTGTTGACTCAAGAACAGAAGATGATAAGTCCGATTTAGGATCCAGATCCAGCAAAAAGCTAAAGAACTTTGCCAAAACGTAGGCCACATCTCCAAGGAAACTCACTTTCAATGACTGGCTGCTCATAATGGATCTCATCGAGGAAGTGATTACATGACATTTGGATGTATCATGAAGGAGTACTACATCACTACATAACCACCAGGCTATATCATAATTGCAAATCTTTGAGAATCATGGCCCAGGCAAGTTGAAATACAACCTTAGCCATCACAGTCTACCTGTGGTGGACTACTTTCAGCAGAGTTTCCAGACACACAAAGAGTAGGAACAAGGACGTGGTCATCTCTAAAAACAATTGGCTAGTGAAAACTATGAATCTCAGGGAAACACTGTCTGATATTGTGCCAAAAATAGAGCTATCTCCTTGGAGTAGAGCTGACCTTAGTAGTATGGATGGACAATGCTGTCAGGGCTTTCATTTGTTCATATTGCATGACTCAGAATGAGAAGAAACAACTGTAGATAAGCATGAGTTTTCAGAGCACAGGATGTACAAAGAAAGTATGAATGTAGGAAAATTGGAAGTTGTCAAAAAAAAAAAGAAATGAAACACATGAAACGGATACTGTAGTCATTAGCAAACTGATCTGGATCGGTATTTAAATCAAATAATCATATGACCTACTAGATCAGAAGTTACAAATTATAGAGGAATGGCCTTACATTTGTCATTAAAAAGAACATTTCAAGATCTATCGTGAAATACAACAGTGTCAACAATAGGATAATTGTTGGATAATATCCATACACTTACAAAGAAGACCAGTTAATATGACTATTGTCATAGTAGTTACATAATCTGTTGTCAATTTGAGACTTAAGAGTGAAGGGGTGGAGTTTAGCTTTTCAATTACGGTGCAGCTTGATGATCTCATATGAGGCGCTAAGGAGATAAATAGCTCATTGGAGGTGGGACACATGCTCACTCCCTGGGAGACATGCTTACTGAGAAGAGCCCAGGAGCTGAAGGAGCCACATGGAGACCCTGCCAGCACTGAGATGCCTCTACCGCCACTGGATCCATAAGACTTTCCACCCACTGTCCTGTCATCTTCCTGAATTTGGCATCATGGAATGTGTTTTGTGAGTCTGAGGAGGAATTTATAGATTGGTATCAGACATATGAGGTAATATTGAACTTAGGGACTTGATCTGGACTGGTCTGGGATGTTTTCTCAATATTCAATTTCTCTTGTATATAAAGCTCTTTCTTATATACATGAGTGTCTATGAATTTGTTTCTCTAGTCCATCCAGACTAACACAACTATTATTCAAACTTTCTCACTAACTACTAATTCTAAAAATGAAGAAATTGGAGATTTTTACCAACTTCCGCAGATTGAAGTTGACCAAGAATGTAATCAGGAAGCATTGATGTTTACTGGTGATTGGAATGCAAAAGCTGAAAACAAAAATAGGTTGGCAGCTGAAAAATATGGCATTGTCATATAAATGATGCTGGAACTTGCATAGTACAATTTTGCAAGACCTATGACTTATTCATTGCAACTACTTTTAAACAATAAATATGTTTACTTCACCAGAAATACACACTCACACACACAAATAAAAACAAATTGACTATATTTGTGAAATATCAATATCATCAAGGCCAAGGCTTGAGTGTGAAATAGGCCTTCATTTACTCCTATGCAAATGCAAGTTGAAGCTTAAAAAAATTTGAATGAGTCCGTGAAAGCCAAATTGCTACCTGAAGTCTATCCCACATGATTTAGAAATTATCTTGAGAAGAGATTTGATTCATTGGACACAAATGCCTGAAAACAAGATGAATTGTGGACATCAGGGACATCATACATGAAGAAAGCAAAAGGTCATGAAAAGATAGGAAGGAAAGAAAAGACAAAAACGGATGTTACAAGAGACTCTAAAATGTGCTCTTGAAATTAGATAGCTAATGGTAGAAACAATGAAGTATGAGAGCTGAATAGATTTTAAAGCACATGTGAGAAGACAAAATAAGATATTATAATGATATGTTCCAACCCCTGGAGTTAAAGAAACAAAAAGGAAGAACTCACTTTGTATTTCTTGAGGCAAAAAGAACTGAAGGAAAAATGTAAGGCTTGAGTTTCAATATTGATGGTCAAAATGTTGAATGATGTCATAAAAATCAAGAGAAGATGGAAGGGTCACACAGAGTCACTGTATCACAAAGAGTTAGTCAGTGTTCAACTATTCTACAGATTTTTGAGAGGGTTAGGCTTGGCTCATCCATCTCAAAAGTTTGTCATCCTCTGTTCTAGATAGTCATGGGAGTCCTCTCTTCCTGTTTTTGAGCTAGCTCCTTTATACTCCCTCAGTGCCACCACAATCTTCATTCATTGTGACTTACACCACAACATTAAGAAAACAGAATCTGACTCATGGTGACTCCCTGTGGGTTTCTGAGACCGTAACTGTTTTACAAGAGTAGAAAGCCAAGTCTTTCTCCCTCAGAGCTGTTGGTTTTGAACTCCTGACCATAAAGGTCACAGCCCAATGCATAACTACTATACCGCCAGAGCTCCATTCATTATACTCAGAGGAGTGTAAAGGCTGACCAATTACCTCTATTATTGTTTCACACACCATATATGCATAGTCCTACCCAATCATTTGAAGGAGTTACAAAACCAGACAATCCATATTTAATCAAATTCTCTTGTTTATCTGTGTTTTATTGACTGTGCATACATATTTCTATGTTTGGATGGTGACAAATTATGGCTAACATTGGGAAGAATGAGAAATCCATAAAATCAGTTGTGCTTACATGAAATATATAAATAGAGCAAGAGGCAGTTGTTTAAACAGAAGAAGGGGACACTGAGTGGTTTGAAATTCGGAGTGGTGCGTATCAGATTAGTATCTCCTCACTGTGTTCATTCAGTATGGATACTGAGCAAATAAAAGGAGAAGCAGGACCAGATGAAGAAAAACACGGCATCAGGATTGGAGGAACGCCGATTAACAACCTTTAATGTGCAGAGAACACAACTTGTCTTTGCTTGTCTTGCTGTCTTGCTTTGCTGAAAGAAAAACAGACTTGAAGCATTTACTGATGAAGATCAAAGACCACAATCTTCATTCAGTATGTCTTACACCACAACATTGAGAAAACAAAAACCAATGGGGGCATAAGCAAATGTGGTGAAGGAAGCTGATGATGCCCAGCTATCAAAAGATATAACATCTGGGGTCTTAAAGGCTTGAAGGTAAACAAGCGGCTATCTAGCTCAGAAGCAACAAAGCCCACATCAAAGAAGCACACGAGCCTGTGTGATCATGAAGTATCAAAAGGATGAGGTATCAGGCATCAAAGAACAAAAAATCATATCATTGTGAATGAGGGGGAGTGCAGGGTGGGAACGCAAAGCCCATCTGTAGGCAACTGGACATCCCCTTATGGAAGGGTCATGGGGAGGAGACAAGCCAGTCAGGGTGCAGAGTAGCAATGATGAAACTTTCCTCTATTTCCTGAATGCTTCCTCCCCACCCACTATCATGATCCAAATTCTACCTTACAAATGTGGCTAGACCAGAGGATATATACTGGTACAAATAGGAACTGGAAACACAGGGAATCCAGGACGGATGATCCCTTTAGGACCAGTGGTTAGAGTGGCGATACTGTGAGGGTCAAGGGAGGGTAGGGAAGAGAGGCGAAACCGATGACAAGGATCTACATATAACCTCATCTCTGGGGGATAGACAACAGAAGAGTGGGTGAATGGAGACATCAGACAGTGTAAGCTATGACAAAATAATAATTTGTAAATTATCAATGGTTCATGAGGGAGTGGGGAGCGGGGAGGGAGGGGGAAAATGAGGAGCTGATGCCAGGAGCTTATGTGGAGAGCAAATGTTTTGAGAATGATGAGGGTAACGAATGTACAAATATGCTTTATACAATTGGAATATATATGGATTGTGATAAGTGTTGTATGAGCCCCCAATAAAATGATTTAAAAAAGAAAACAAAATTCCTCACAACTGGACCAATAAGCAATATCCTGATAAACAGAGAAGAGATTCAAGTTGTGAAGGACCTAATTTACTTGGATTCAAAATCAATGTTCATAGAAACACCAGTCAAGAAATTTTATTAGGCAAATCTGTTGCAAAAGACTTCTTTAAAGTATTAAAATGAAAAAACATGGACATCACTTTGAGGTCCAAGGTGTGCTTGGCCCAAGCCATGCTATTTTCATGTATGTATTTATTTATTTTGATTATTATTATTTTTGCATCACTTTATTGGAGGCTCCTACAGCTCTTATAACAATCCATACATCCATTGTGTCAAGCACATTTGTACATTTGTTGCCAGCATCCTTTTAAGAACACTTTCTATTTGAGCCCTTTGTATCAGCTCCACATTTTTTTTCCTCCCACCCCCACTTTCCCTTCCTCATTTATAAATTATTATTATATTCATATCTTACACTGACTACTGTCTCCCTTCACCTGCATTTGTGTTGTTAGTCCCCCTTATGGGGGCACAAAGGGGCAGTTATACCTTGATCATTGTGATCAGTTCCCCCTTTCTCCCTCCACCTTCCCCCTACCCTAATGGTATCACTACCCCCATTATTGCTCTTGAGGGGTTTATTTGTTCTAGATTCCTTGTGTCAAAAGCATCTGTACCCGTGTACATGCTCTGGTCTAGATGGATTTATAAGGTAGAATTGGGGTCATGATATTGGGGGGGGGGGGCAAGGAAGCATTAAAAAACTAGAGGAATGCTGTATGTTTCTTCCATGCCAGACTGCACCTTGGCTGGCTCATCCCTTCCTTGTGACGCTTCTGTGAAGGTATGTCCAATTGTCTACAGATGGGCTTTGGGTCTCTACTCTGCACCCACCTCCCCTTGTTCACATTAATATGATTTTTTGTGCTGGGTCGGTCTTCTGATGCCTGATACCTGATCCCCTCAGGATCATATAAGCTGGTGTGCCTCTTCCATATGGCTTTGTTGCTTCTCAGCTAGATGGCCACCTGTTTGTCTTCAACCCTTTAGGACCCCAGTCACTATGTCTCTTGATTGCTGAGCACTATCAGCTTTCTTAACCACATTTGTTTATGCGCTCACTTCAGTGATTGTGTTGGGAAGGTGAGCCTCACAGAAAGCCAGGTTATTCGAACAAAATGTTCTTGCATTGAGGGAGTACTTGAGTAAAGGCCCAATGTTCGTCTGCTACCTTATTATTTAACATATAATATATGTTCGTAGGACTATGCCCCTATTGTTTTATATCAATATACTTACATATATATGTGCCTGTACTTATACCTTTATAAATGTCCTTTACCTCCTAGTTCTTTCCTCTATTTCCTTTTACTTCCCTCCTGTCCCACTATCATGTTTGACCTTCAGTCGGCTCCCAGTAGTTCCTATCAGCTACATTGCACTTGATCAAGCCCCACTAGGCATCCTATGCCCTTCTTTCCATGTCACGGTATTTTTAATTGCCTCATATGCATGCAAAATTAAACAATGCATAAGGAATACCAAATAAGAATTGGTGCTTTTGAATTATGGTATTGGTGAAGAATAGTAAGTATACCACGAACTACCAGAGGAACAAATAAATCTGTCTTAAAATACACCCAAATGCTCCTTAAGAGAGAGTGTTGCAAGATTTTGTCTCACATACTTTGAACATGTTTTCAGGAAGATCCAGTCCCCGGAGAAGGATATCAAACTTGACATAGGGTTAGCAGAAAGGAGGAAGGCTATCAATTTGATGGATTCACACAGTTACTCTAACCACGGCTCAAATATAGTAAGGGATGTGAGGATGGCACAGGAGCAAGCAATAGTTCATTCTGCTATATAGAGGGGCCTATGACTTGGAACCAAAGGAATGATGGATAACAACCAGCTGACTGTGGTCCTAACCCCATTTGGGAATGAAGTCTTTGTTATCCTTAACACCGAGGCAGGATTAGTGTATGGTATACCTTGAGACCATCTCATTTGAGATATAAAAGAGTTGAAACAAGTGAGCAGGGGAAAGGCAGGCCCAGAGAGATACCAAAGCACATGAAGACTGTGCAGAAGTAGAAGCTCAGAGAGGACCAGAATCTTCCACAGACAGAAAATAGGCCCTCTCTGAGAGCTAACACCCTGAATTTGGACCTCTAGCCTCCCAAATGATCAATGTCTGTTTGTTAAAGGGCCGCTTTTGTGGTGGTCTGTTACAGCAGCCCTCGAGAACGAAGACGGAATCTGGGCGCAGAAGAGTGGGTCCTGCTCTCATAGATACCTAAAATGGGGCAGTGATTTGGGAATTGAGCAATGAGTAGAAGCTGGAAGAATTTTAAGGACTCTAGTAGTAAGCATATAGGTCACCTGAAAGGGACCGCAGAATTATGAGTTTCAAAGGCATTTCTGGTTAGAGCTCAAAAGGAAGTAATGAGAGTTAGAAAGAAAGCCTCTATTGTTTTAGAGAATATGTACGGCCCCAGCAGCAGAACGTTGCTAGAAAGGAGGATGTTTGATGTACTTCAGGTGAGGCTTTAAAAGAAAATGATGAACAAGTGATTGCACAGGAAAGGTGCAAGGGTGGGTTTTTTTTGTTATGAACTGGCAAAGAACTTGTCTGAATTATGTTCAATGTTTCATGGAAAGAAAAGCTTATCAGTGACGGACTGAGATGTTTAGCTGAGGAGATGTCTAAGCAAGATCTTAAAGAGGCCCTGTGGCGTCTCCTTGGTATTTATAGCAAAGTGAGAGAGGACGGAGGTGGACTGAACCATGAACCATGTAGAACGCAAACCCTTTAGGTTGCCTGCCGTCCCTGTTTATGGCATCATCAGCCGTCCTGTTCCCATCGCTCGTTCGGAACCCTCAAGTTTCTCTCTTGTTGCTCTTTCCAGTTTAGAGTCGCCGAGTTTATTTCTTACCCGTCTGCAATGCTCTTGTTTCTAACCTCTTCCTGTCCTCCCCGCTGATCTGGCTCGTGTGCAAACCTTCATTGCTTCTTACAGAGATTAAAGCATTGGTCGAAATGGTCATTAGCCTTCTCTCTAGTGAGATAATTTCTCAAGAAGAGAACAATGTTCTTCAATAGATTATTTATGATCTATGGCAAGTTGGTTTTGCGGTTAAAATTTTTGGTAATTCCCCTTTCTTTGTGGAATCAAGCCAAAGTGATGCGTATAGAAGATTTGGACACTCTTCTGTCCAGTGTCTATATGGTGCTTAGTTGTGTGCTTTTACTAAGCAACCCACACTTGCCTCCTTACTGATGTCTAATTAGACCGCTCTCTGTTTCCCCCTCTTGATGATGCTCATTAAACTATCATTCTTATGTCAAATGCTGCTTCTTCCTTGTCTACCCTCTCTGCTTCCACTGCTACACCTTCTTCCTTCAGAAATAACGCTTGCCCTCATTCCAAGGAGAAATTAATCTCTCTGTTCACTTGAAGTACAACCTATTTTTTGTCTTGTGTTTTATTAGCAGTAGGCTTATGTAGGAGTTCTTGGTGATACATGCAGTTAAGCTCTTGGCTACTAATCGAAAGGATGGTGACTCAAACCACATAGAGCACCTCAGAAGAAAGACCTTGGCAATCTTCTGAAAGACCAGCCTGAAAGCCCTGTGGAACAGAATTGTGCTCTAACACGTATGGAGTCTCCATGAATCGGAGCTGCTGGCAATAGTTTCATTTTGTTTTAGGCTCATGGAACGAAGAGATTAGACTTTACCAATCTCACCAACAATTTCCTCCTAGCATAGAACCAGATTGGTAATAGGCCTTTGTTAAGTGGTGTTGGGGAGCCTTGGTGGCATTCCATATTAGGCTGCAAGGTCAGCAGTTGAAAACCACCAGCCACTCCTCAGGATAAACTAAGATTTCTATTCCTCTAAAAAGTTCCAGTCCCAAACCATAAGGGCAGTTCTACCCTGTCCTAGAGCGTTACCTTGAGTTGGAATCGATTTGATGACAGTGAGAATTATAATAGTTTTTGTGCTGCTTAATTTTTCCAGATTCTTTCTAGGGAAAAAAAATTAAGTGCAGACCATAAACTCAAGAGTTTCTGTATATAGAATGTGTAAAGTAGATGTGGTCAAAATGCATGATTAATTTGACCTTTAGTTACAGTGATCATATTTTCTCAGAAAAAAGATGTATTTTGATAAAAGATGTTTAGAATATATAATATGCCACAGAATAATAATTTCTCAAAATTTGGAGTCATGGTGGCTGTGCTTCAGGTGTTAGCCACTCCAGCAATTGTTATGGAAACTTCTAATAGGTTTCCAATAGTTGTTCCATGCCATTGGTTGTTTATTGATTATCTTCTGTGAGAAGCCTTGAGATATTCCTAGTATATACATCTTAAGCCTTTTAAAAGATCTCTTTTTAGAGTTGAGCTCTATCTCATGATATGGTCACAAGAACTAAGGCCATCAATATTTGTTTCTAATGCCACCTACACTAAGAAGAACCAACAAATGTTTAGCTATTTTGAACCTTACTCAGAAAATAGCATCTTAAAGTCATAAATCTGATATGCATTTTGTTGTTGATATGCATTTTGCTCTGTACCCACCACTTCAACTGTTTCTAGATGCATGGCGACATTGATTACTTTGTTCTAATTGCAGAAACATTTTAATCCTATGTTTCTGAGTTGTTTCTCTCCTGCAAAATTGATATTTCTCAAGGAAAGCTCTTTCTTGCAATCTGTTGCTCAAAGTTTTGATTCTCTTGCTTTAAAGAGTTTAGAAATGAATCTTTTTGCACCTTGTAACAGTAGTTAAGTTATCCTATTTTCAGTTTTCTATAATCTGTCATTTTTTCCATCAGCACCTTTAGAAAGCATATACTCCTCTTTTTTATTTTTGGTCATGCTACTCAAAGTGAACTTGCTTTCAGTCCATGCCACATGCTTAGCTATTTCATCTGGGCACCGATCTTCCTTTGAAGCCAGTAGGCGCTTTGTACACAGATGAAATAAGTGGCAGGAAGGGGTAACAGGACATCTCCCACCTTCCTCTCTTTGACTCTTTCATCACCATGTAACTGTTTTCCACTCCTCGGTAGATAAGGATCTTTTTGTAAGATTTCTAAATTTAATACAAAGACTAGGTGCTGTTAAGCAACCTCAGTTATTCTCACCACATGCAGCCACATTAGGTTACTCTAGCTGTCAGATGGGCTAGCAGGAACTGTGACCTTACGAATTGGCAATGTTTGATGGTGTCCTTTGGGAAGGCAATGAGGAAAACTAAAGCAAGATACTTTTTTATCTTATTTTGAGTTGTTATTTGTTGTCATTAAGCAGACTTCGACTTATAGCAAGTCCAAACACACCAGAACTAAACATGGCCCAGCCCTCACACATTTCCATGATCATTGCCATGTTTGAGTCAATTCTCAAAGCCGTCACATATTCTGAGTGACTTCTGTTGTAGTAGGCTCATGTTCTAGCATTATATTACAGTTGGCTTTCTATTGCGATCCATAGGGTCTTCAGATGTACAAGCCTAGGCTTTTCTTCCTGATCTCTCTGAGTCTGGAAGTTCCACTGAAACATGTTCACCATATGTGACCTTGGTGGTCCTAAAATGTCCAGGAAGGGCAGACGTTTCATGTTGGACCTTTCACAGACCTTTCATCAGTGCTGTAGCTTCCGTCATCAAAGCAACATGCAAGTCACCCCAGGATGACAAGCTGATCTATATCTATGTCTATGTCTACGTCTATATCTTTATCTATATAGTCCACATCCTTGATCTTCACTTGACTTGTTAGAGGAAGAAGGGTGCTCGATTATATTGCTCAGTATTTATGTGTAGCCACTTGATTTCAACCAACTCTGTGATTGAGATGCCTTGCTCAGTTTTGAAAAGCTTCAGAAAACGACATTCTATAAACTCTTTTGACATCCATGTCCAACATGAAAGGTCTGCCCTTCCTGGACATTTTAGGCGGTCAGATGAAAACACGTAATCAGATTCTTTTTGTTCTGGTTTATAGGAGAGCCAGGGCAGTCATCCAAAATTCTATAGAACATCGTTGTACTCTGAAACTTACAGGGTCAGGGTGAGTTGGAATTGATTGGTTCCTCAAGAACAAATCGCATATGAATTCATTGTGTACATTTAATATGCTGGATGCATGTTGCTTTGATATACTGACTTCATTTTCAGTTATCATGACTGAATCTACAATTTTTGTCCCCTTTTTTTAGACGATAAATGATTTTAATGATTTCAGTCAAAAGAAACTAAACATTGCAACAAGAATCTATTTCAGTCTGTTGGCATTGCTTCCATTATTCAGCTAATGTCAATAGGCAAGACTCTCTCGCTAGTTCTGCTCCCGAATTGTCTGTGCCACACTGGCAGTGTGCTCTCTCTGTATTGACTGAGCAGATGACTTGGTCTCTGCCCCCAGGCTTTTGCAAGCTGGTGGAAGTAGTGAAAGTAATTCAAACATAAAAATGCCATCTGAGAAGGGGATTAAATCTCCAGAGGTGCAAGGGTGCATGTAACATTATTAACTACAACACCACATACAGTGTAATTAAGCAGAGAGTACTGCGATTTTGCCCTCCTCAGCAGCCCATACCACAAGGTCGTTGTTTAAATGAAGGCAACCTGTGACCTTGATGAGACTTATGATCCTACAAACTTGTAACATGACACGTCAGTAATTCAAATGAATTTAAATAATTAGAGTTGCATGCTGCCGGTTAGAGGATCTCTTAATATTTTAGAACCAACACATGTGGTGATTTTTACACCTTGGATGTATCTATAAAGACAGCTAAACACAGAAATATAACAACATAGAAACTTTTAAGAATTAGTATAGAATGTTTAAGACATATCATATTCATGGAAATAAAATAGGATTATAGTATTATATAAATATATATATTACCATACTTTGGAGAATAATGGAGCTTTCTTGATGATGTGAACTTTTAGGATAATTCTGACCACTTGATTAATATCTGAATAATAATTACCACTGATTTTATTTGATTTGGGCAGTGTACTGCTCACGACCCTGATGTACAAGTGTAGATTAAATCTGCCACAGTTTCATAATGTCATGACTATGCTATTGATTTGATCAACCACTCTTCATAAATTCACTCACATGGGTAAAAATTAGCTGATGGCTATGTCAGATGCATATATCAAGACACAACTTAGTTACTATGTCCTTTCTTAATATGAAATATTTCTTAATTCTCCCCAGCCCAAATGTCTTGGTTTCTAATTGCTGCTGCAACAAAAATGCCATTAGTGGATGGCTTTAACAAACAGAAAACATAGATATTACAGCCCCCTTTGTAGGCTAGAAGTCCAAATTTGGGTCATTAGCTCCCGCTCAAAGCTTTTTCTGTTCACTCTTGTAGAGGGTCCTTGTCTCGGTGTCTTTAGAGTTCTTCTTGGCATTTCTTGGCGATCTCCATGTAGTGTCTGTTACACTAGCTTGTGTCTGTGCCCACTTGATGCCTCTTTGGCTTAAAACACACCGGACCCTGATAGGGTGCCATTAACACAGCAGAGAGAATCCCATTTCAAGATGGGATTATACACACTGGTACAGGGAGCTTTACAACACATCTTTCTGGGAAATAGAATTCAACTCATAACACCAAATAATCAACAGCAAGAGGTTGTCTTGGGTTTATTTCATTTAAATGACAAATGCAAATCAGGTAATAAGAAACAGTATTCCATTTAGTATTTTTCCTTTCAGAGCTTCTCTAGGTCACATGGAGAATGAAATCGATTTACTTATTTTGTTTTTGCGTTCCTATTACATTTTAGTACTTTTTTTTGTCAGAGTAGATTTCTAGCAATTTGGTAGAATGTTGTAAAATCAATCATAATCTCTACCCCCCAAAATTTACTCTGCTAAGGCAGTGAAGTGCATTCCTACATATTCATTTTTTAATTGATGGACAGATGACAGACAGTAGGCAGTGTGGGACTAAGATCTAAATTATTCCCATGTCAGGCTTCAAAAATTTTAGCAATCTGATCTGTAGCACAGAAAAAGTAGTAGGAAAAGAGCAAAACAGAAATGCATAGGATTTTATTTTAGATCAGAAAGTAGTAGCAAAGAATTATTTTTACTCTGAGGAAAGTTTAGGGAACGGTGACTTTGATAACTTTCTGAACAAATGAACTGATTTTTTATTCAAAAGGGACAGACTACATTATGCCATGTTGAAAGCTTAAAGATTGGTTGAAAGAATATATAGCTACTTGAACGTTTGGAAGATTGGATTCATGAGGAAATGTTCGAGAAAAGCACAGTGGGCTCTCGTGATTTTCCAGTGGAAGGTAGTGTAGGAAGAGCGTTGGCCTGGGAAGGGCTTGCTCCCACAGCTGTGCCCAGTGCTCTCGTGTGTCTCCACCCAAGTCTCTTCACTTCTTTGTGTCACAATGTCTGATTTGATAAACTGAGGGCATCAGATGGGACGACTTCTCAGGTCCCCCAGTTTAAGCTTTCTGATGGTTTTTCATGTACCAAGACCACCCAGAAAAAGGACATGTGTAGTGTAAAGGATTAGCCTCATTGAGAAACAAAACAAATGGGGCTTCAAAGATAGAGATGAAGCAGTCATAGAATTTAAGGCATTTTAGTCAATATAAAATGCTTAGATTTTTAAATGCCTATCTTCTTTTTTACAAAGTCTATTGTCCCTTGCTTATTCATTTCAGTATTTAAGCACCAACTGCAAAAATAAAGACTGACAATAGGAAAATGACAAGTACGATTTCCTGTGGGGATCTCACTGGTTTCCTCTCAGTCTGCTCTACTTAAACAGCACTTATAGCTAGAATGATCATTTAGTAGGTTTCTATGCAAACCTTGTTAACATTTTTTGCAGATGACTAATCAAGAAAGCAAAATAAAACAACATCACCAAAAAGAAGAAAAAGGAGAAGAATGAAATTGGGAAAAAGGAGAAACAGCAGAAAGTTATAAAACTAAAATAGGTTAATGGGCTGCTGGCACTTTAGAGCAACATGACGCAGATTGTGTCTCCCTGTGCAGCAAGTCTTTCAGGAGCACACGGAAAGAAGTAAATAACGAAACAGGACTAACTGGGCAGTGGCAGGGGGGCCTCAGGGGTTGTTGAGTGAGGCTGGCTGTTATTACTTGCCACTGAGCTGGTTCTGATTCATAGCAACCCTATGCGCAGCAGAAGGAAATACTGCCTGGCCTTGAGCCAGCCTCATGATTGATTGTTCCTATGATGGCTTGAGCCCATTGCTGCAGTCACGGTGTTAACCCATCTCATTGAGGGCCTCCCTCACCTTCTCTGCCCCTCCACTTTACCAGGCATGATGTCTTTCTCCAGGGTTTGGTCTCTCCTGACAGCATGTCCAAAGTGTGTGACATGAAGCCCTGTTGTGCTTGCTTCTAAGGCACATTCTGGCTGCACTTCACCCAAGACAGATTTGTTTGTCCGGTTAACAGTTTATCATACTTTCAATATTCTTCACCAGCACTATAATTCAAATGCCTAGGTAATCTGTAAAGCCCCAATGCAGCCGAAAGATCCCATAACAGGATTCCTGCCTTAAGAGAAATCACATTTCAAATGCCAAGAAAAAAAAAAGGCACAAAATTGAAAATAACAACAAAAGCTATTTGACTCCCTACTCAATAATACCGAGTCAATTCGGACTCACAGGGACCTCTTAGTGTGTTCCTAAATATTCCCAGCATTCCACAAAACCATAATTTCATCTGGGGAATTCACTAGTTTGGATTTGCTAGTTGCTTTGGAAAATAAGCCAGTTTTTCAAAAAGCTAAAGAATTGGGAAAAGATTATAGACAGCAAGAGAAGGATTAGTGGAAAGTGAAATATCTATAATGATAAACACTTGTGAACTCTTCATTAAATTTTACTGTTTAAAGAATTCTAGAGTATAATATAGTTATTCAGTTAGCAGTCATTGAGGAACAAAGTTCATTGTAGTGAACAGTATTTCTTACATTAACCTGCATTTTAGAAAGGATATCCCCAAAGCATTTATTGTTATTCCTTTAAAAAAGTGCTATGTGTTAGACTAAGTTCTCTTGAGAAGCAAAATCAATGACACATATACATATACAAAGAGATTTGTATCAAGAGATGGCTCATAGAACTGCAGAAATGGGTAGGCTCAGTGCTGTTAAAGTTCGTGGGTCAGATGGTAAGCTGGAGGCTTCCCTTGGCTTATCTAGCAGTGGATGTTGGGGAGAAGGGTTCATGAAACAACAAGCAGGAAGATCATTAAGTGAGGTAGTTAGTTTATTGTGCCAACCTGGCCGATAAACACATGTGGGGTTAATTGAAGGGCAGATGGATAAATGGCTCAGTGAGCCTCGCCTTTCTAGTTCTCGGGTATCTTGCTTTCTCATGGTTGGACCAGGCTGCAGCTGCCTTAGCCAGTTCCCTACTTCAGCTGGCAAGGCTCACTTCCTGTGAAACAACCCCAAGGAGAAGTCAGATGGACCTACCCCAATGCAGCCCTGGGTGCTAGAGCAGCTGTGTGGAGACCCCTGCCAGCGCAGAGATGCTTACACACTCACTGATTTGTCTTTCCCCCTGCAGTCGGCATCGTAGTACATGTTTTGTGAGATGGAGGAGTACTTTTTTTGATTGGTGTCGGACATATGGGTTAGTGTTGGACTTGTGGGCTTGGGTAGCACTGGGTTGGGTTGTTTTCTTGATGTGCACTTACCTTTTACATAAAACTCTCTCTTATACATGAGTTTCTGTGGGTTTGTTTCTTGAAAGTACCCAGACTAACACATTAAGAAAGGCCGAGGTCTGGTGAATGCAAAGTCTAATGGATTCAAGTTCAGCTGTATGATGATGCCACCTCTGATCAGCAGGCAATATGGCAGGAGGTCAAGGAACTAAATACAGGATCAAGATTCAGCATAAATGGCAAGATTGTCCATGGAGTCTGCATCAAAGGAACAGGCCATACCCCTGACCTGTCATTCTTCCAATTGCATCAACACTATAGGGTAAAAAAAGGAAGCTACACTGTACCTCAGTTGCTGTACACTCACAGAGTTTAGGTTATGTTAGATCCCATCTTAGAGTTAATTACATTGTGTTAGATCACATCACGGGGGATTGCTGCCAAACTCCTTAGAACCTTGATCCAGCCAAGTTGACATAACCTAACTAGCATACCTATCTACTTAGTTCTTCTCTCTAGCAGAGTGTACATGTTTTTCTCATGGTCCCATTGACACTGAAGATCTTTTCAGCAGTAGAAAGCTTCATCTTTCTCCCTCAGAGCAGTTAGTGCCTTTGAACTGCTGACATTTGATAGCATCCTATTTAAGGAAGCCTGGTGGTTACATGGTCATATAGTGCCTTCCTAATCACAGGATGAGCAATATGAACCCCCTAGCTACTACCTGGGAGAAAGATGGGGTTTTTTTGTTTTCCTATTCCCATTCATTGTCATTCTTAGAAACTCACTTTGGCAGTTCTATCATGTCCTATAGGATTGCTCTGGGTCTGTATCGACTCAATGGCAGGGAGTTTGTGTTTAGCTGCTACATAGGAAAAAGAGATTTATAGCTTCAGGAACCCACAGGAGCAGTTTTAATCTGCCCCGTAAGGTTGTTGAATGAGCTCTGGTGGTGTACTGGGTAAGCATTTGTGCTGCTAGCCATGGGGTCAGCAGTTCAAAACCACCAGCTGCCCCGAAGAAAAAAGACAACACTTTTAAATCCCATCGATAGTTACAGTCTTGGAAACCCACAGGGGCCAATTCTAGCCTGTCCTACAGAGTCAATTAGAGCCAGAATTGATTTGATGACAGTGAGTTTGGCAGTGAGATAGGATGGCTGTGAGTCAAAAAATCCACTCTCTGGCAGTGAGGTTTTGGGGAGGGACAGAAGAGCTATCGTCTGAATTTCACATGCCCCAGGAAGAACTTTTATAGAAAAGAGAAATCCCCAAAGTCAGTGTCGAATTAGTCCCAGTGGCACCACAGGTCGCACATTGGGCTGCTGACTGACAAGCCAGCAGTCTGAGCCTAACAGAAGCTCAGAGACCAGCTTGTCTGTTCCCGTGGCGCTTTGCCATCTACAAGCCCTGGAAAGCAATTTCGACTCTGTCCTAGGGGGTCACAGTGCGTCAGAATTGACAGAGTGATGAAGGGTTTTAAAAATCACCATGTAGACATTTAAAAAAAATCTAGTTAATTACATTTAGAGAAAATGAGTAAGAAAAATGTAAAATGTTTAAATTTTATTTAGCAGTGTCTTGTAGTATATATGGGTTTTACAATTCTTTAAGTGACTTATGTGTTATTAGATTGAGCTAACAAATATTTGTTATAATTTGAAGTCCATATACTCTTTAGAGGTAAGATATTCAAATATGCTACATAATATGTTTACTCTACATGTTAAGGGGCTATTATATGAGATATGCAATAAGAGCAGTGATTAAAGGATTCATTAATCTTGTTTTTGTTTGATATAGTCATGTTTTACTTGTCTGATTCAAGTTTAATAGCTTAAGTTGTTAGGGGGAGAGTTAGTATTAAATAGCATAAACAACGAATTGGGTTCCACAGTATTGAAATATCCAATTTAATTGATTACTAGTTTGAAGATTTAGCTCATTCTTTAGGTCATTTGGCTTCCAGGACAAAGGTGGATTGGGCTCCCCAAACCACATGGTTTTGAAAAAGGCTGACATTCAGGTGTCATTTCTCAGATTATGTAAAATTCTTGACAATTCACACTTCAAGGGAAGTCATGTCACCTAAGCTTACTTCCTGCTGTGTTAAGACACACAGACACACACACACACATCTTTCTACTCCCACCAGCTTCGGTGGGAGTTTGTCTGTTCTGTATCGCTCTAAGGCACATCTGCTGTGTGATCATGAGGATGATTCAGCCTGGAGGGCCTGCTGTACAACCCTGCCTATAGAATTATTAAAGTATCTAAGGAGATTGAACACACTAACATAGGCAAAAGGGACTCCTATTCTAAGAAAAGAATGTTCAGGCAAATATAAAAATACATGGTATATGGTAATACATCGAGGACTACGTGAATGGTGTGGATAATATGGATCATCCGGGTTATGGGCAGTAAGGAGAATATGGCTGCTGCCATCGGGAAACCTTTAGCAGAGGAGGGGGTGCTTGAGCTCAGCTCTTAACAGTGGTTGGAATATTAATGAATAGGAATAGTGGAAATGTTTTAAGAAATAAAATCATTTAAGCAGACTAAACTATGAGGTCGATTAGAAGGCAAGCTATTACATCTTGTGGCAGTTCTTCAATTTATTTAAATTAAACAGTAAGGTTGAGAATTTAGGTCTGAATCAGCTAGTGGACGATTTGAATGCAAGGCTAGGAAGCATCAATTTAATTCAATTGACCTGGGGGTGTTACAAGATTAAACTATACAATTAGGATGGGGAAACTCAAGGTAGGAAGATGGTTGCCTGCAAACCAAAAACCGCACCCACTGTCGCAGGGATGATTCTGACTCATGTTGTTGTTGTTAGGTGTCACTGTGTTGGTCTGACTCACACCGACCCGATGAGAACCCTGCCGGTCCTGTGCCACCCTCACAGTGTTTGCAATGCTCGAGCCCTTTTTGCAGCCACTGTCTTGGTCCGTCTCATCGCAGGTGGTGCTCGTCCGCTGCTCCTCTACTTAACCAAGTACGACGTCCTTCTCCGGGGCCGCTCTCTCCTTCGGAGGCTGAGAGTCTCCTCTTTTTTTCTTCCCATTCATTGTCTTTTTGAATTTTTATGATCATTGCCTTGGGAGCTCTTAGAGATATCATAACAATCCATAATTCAATGAGATCAAGCTTAATTGTACAATTGCTGCCACCATCATTTTCAGAACATTTTCTTTCTTCTTGAACTCTTTGATATCAGCTCCCCTTTATCCCCTCTCTCCCCTATACTACCCCAAGGAACCCCATGGTTATTATATATCTATAAAGTATATATATGTGTGTGTGTGTGTATATATATATATGTATGTTCTTATCTTACACGATCCAACGTAACTTTCCACCTCCAATTTTGTTATTTGCTCCTCCCAAATGGGGTTATAGAGTCATCCTTGCTATTGGTTCCCCTGCCTCCTCCTCCCCCCTCTCTTGCTGTACCCTCAGGGAATCATTACTCCCAATGCTATTTCTGAAGCTTTTATCTTTATTTTATTTACCTATCTATCATACATCCAATGATCTTAACCATGCAAATGAAGATACGCAAGTCTAACAGGATTCATGAGGTGAAAGTCTCCTTTATCCCTTGAGGAGGATGGTGGTTTGAACTGCAGACCTTGAGGTTAGCAGTTCAACAGTTACCAGCGGGTCTCATTTAGTTGAAAGCTATCATGCTACAGATATTAAAAGCTCTGTCTCTGAGTCTGAACCCAGATGAGGTGGCCCCGATAACAGGAGACAGATGCCAGACAGTGCAGAGCAGCACTAAGGGAGGAGATGGGGGTCCAATCAAGTGGAAAAGGAATCTGCAACACTGAACTGGGAGACTGTCTTATGCCCTACAGAAACAGTTGAGAGAATGCCCTTCTTTTTGAATGGGTGTATTTTTAATGTGCATTTTAAAGTGTGTCTAGCTTGGGGAGACTGTGTTTTGATACAATAGCCCAAACTACCCTTCCTCAATTCGCATGTACTTGTTGTCCACACTTTATATTTCTGAAATTGAGATGTTTCTTCCTCTTGATGGGCACATGTAGCGTGGAAGTTTTTCTTAAAAGGCAGTAAATCAGTGGTGCATGTTGAAGATGATGGAATTTTATTATCCAGAAATAAAGTGTAAAATGCATATTATTACCGTGTTGCACTTTCCTTTCAAACTCTAAAAGGCTTTCATATTTAATGCAATTAAGTCAAACAACCCAGTAAACATAAATTACATTTAAATATTAAAAACATAGTAGATGTCATTTATCATACACCTACATTGCCCAAAGTAAAGAATGACTAGAGAAATAAATCAACTGATAAGGCTTTAAGCACATAATCCGTGTATCCATCAAAAGCCTTCTGAGCAGCTCTTAGAAGAAAGTCACCCCTTTAAGTGCTAGAGGGATATAAAAATGAATGAGATAGGAACTCTGCCTTAGGGGTGGTGTATGGTGAGATGGAGCTCACAACTTATTAGTGATGAAAAGACAGGTGTGCATAATTTTACCAAGACAATTAATCATCACAGAGGTCTCCCAGGAATGCTTCAGATGCTCCGCCGCGGGGAAATGCACATCTCTGCTTGGGGATAGCAAGGAAGACTTCACAAAGATGTGACCTTTTACTTGGGCTTTGGGGAATAGGCAGGATTTTTATAGTTGGGTGTAGAATTAATAAATCTAGATGAGCAATTCATGCTGGGTTAAAAATTCATTGTGATGGCCACACAGAACTCACAGACAACATTCAGTCTGGTTCTTTCCATTGAAGACGTGCTGAATGGATATCATTGCTGATGTCAGATGGATCTTGGCTGAAAGCAGAGAATACCAGAAAGATGTTTACCTGTGTTTTACTAACTATACAAATGCATTTGACTGTGGGGATCATAACAAACTAAGGGTAACCTTGTAAAGAAGGAGATTTCCAGAACACTTGATTATGCTTCTGTGGCACCTGAGCATGGATCAAGAGGCAGTGGTGTGAGCAGAACAAAGGGGTACTGTGTGGTTTCAAATCAGGAAAGGCGTACAGCAGGGTTGTGTCCTCTCACTATAGTTATTCAATCTGTATGCAGAGCACATCACTAGAGAAGTTGGGTTGCATGAAAAAGAATGCAGCATCAGGACTGGAGGAAGACTTCTTAACTTCAGATATGCAGATGGAACAGCCTGGCTTCCTGAAAGGGAGGAGGACTTGAAGCACTTGCTGATGACCATCAAGGATGACAGCCTTCAGTCTGGATTTCTATGGCAAACAAGTGGGGAGAGAGTGTATGTGGGCAAACATTCATAAGTTAAAGAGTCTGGGAGGCCAAGCCTCCTGTGGAGGAAACCTTCACATTCACATTCGTGGGTTGGAGATCTGTCTCACTCACATTCTCCTAAGTAAAGGTTATTCCTCACGATGTCCCCATAACAAAGCCAAATTTAAGGTGCTACTTGCAAGCAATTGGCTGCTACTATATATGCTTGAAGGACAACTGCTTAAAGGGTATCTGCCTAAAGGTTATCTGTCATCAAAAGCAATCAGATCCTATTGTCTGTCCCACCATAAGCAGGGCCCACTCCCTTCTGATAAGGATAATGGATGGTTCCCCCCAGGAGAGCTCAAAGACATCTAAGGTCAAGTCAGCTCAGAGATGATCAAGGCTAGACTGCCATCTTGATTCTAAGGTCCGCCCATCTAGTTACGGATGTGACTTCCTGTCACATGCGTGTCCCTAGTACAACTCCTTCACATGTGTGCTCCTAGTACAACTATTTCATGTCATTCCCGAGCTCGTTTCCCTCTTGTCACATGTGTGCCTCTTGTACAACCCCTTCCTTTTATGTATGTGCTTACCGTGGCCTGCATGTCCGAGATTACATAGGCTCATGAGAATACATGAAACTCTCTCTGCTCAGACCTGGTTCCTGAAGCCATGACTGAGGAGGCGAGCCCTTGCATGCTTTGTCTTGTCTGATATCTCTTTAATTTACCCCCTCCCCACCCCAATGACACAACCGCCCCGTAGACCCATTCCCATGTGGAGGCTGGTCCCCCATAGATTACGACTCCATGTCAAGAAGACCAACATTTTCACAACAGAACCACAGCCTTTATCTGGAGTAGTGGCTGATGATTTTAAACTGCTGGCCTTGTGCTTAGCAGCCCAACTGAGGCTCATTCAACAACCTCACAGCCTCTGGAGGTTCAGGCTGGATTCAAAAGAGGACACAGAACAAGGGATATCATTGCTGATGTCAGATCGATCTTGGCTGAAAGCAGAGACTATCAGCAACAACAATGAATATATAATGTGTTTACTGAGCAATTACTATGTGGTTGCATACTGCTTACGTATTTTACATGGTGATAGGGAGTATTTTTAGAATGATTTTATTGCTGGAGCCATTGAAGCAGGATCACTGAGGTAACTTGCTCTCGATATGCAGAGCTTGAGTTGAAACAGCATGCCTTCTTCCTCTCTAAGGCATGAGGGAGTACACACAAAGAGAAATTCCTTCGGGAAAAGTTCCTTAACGCTGATCAAGGATATTGATAATATCCCCGTGAGGGATATTACGTGAGGATGTCTGAAGCTTATTCTATAGCTGAGGTGATAGCATTCACGGTACTTGGGACTTCTCAAACACAGCCATTGAGTCAATTCTAACTCATAGCGACGCTATAGAACCAGGGAGACCTGTCCCTGTGTGTTTCCTAGATGGTCCCTCTCTAGAGGAGTAGGAACCCCCATCTTTCCCCCGTGGGGCAGCTGGTGGTTTCCAGCTGCTGGCCTTAAAGTTAGCAGTCCAACAAGCATCCATTAGGCCACAAGGGCTCTTGGCCAGGTGGTAGAGACAGGGGGAGAAAATGAGGTTTTCCAGAGCCTACACAATCGTTCTTATTCTAGTAGGTCCTCTTGGTGTAACTGGTTTATTTCAGTCATGCCGCCACACTCCATCCAAGTGACCGATTCTGACAGCAGTTGTTCCTCCCTTGCCACTCTACGTCCATGCTGGTTCGAAAACCCATTGTGAGGTCCTCACAGAACTCACAGACAATATTCACAATTAAGGGGCTTTATTAAGGAAGTTAGTAGGTTACCACAAATGAGGATCAGCAAACAAGAAGGATATAGTCATTGGTTTCCTCAGCCAGCCTGTAACCAAGCCTCTCTCCAGTTCTCAAAATCTCAGCCACGTGGAAGCCAAGCTTCTCTCCATTCTCTGCCTCTTAATCACATAGCCCCTTGGCCTTTGCCTCCTTGGGCCAGGAAGCCATCCTGCCTGCCCCCCAGTCCACAGTTCCATAGTCTTGGGTCAGCTGAGGAGAAGGTACCCCCCGGGGTCAGTGCCACTCCTCTGAGTCTGTGTCCGTCTCACACCATCTCATCTCCACAGCCTCAGGTACTCAGAGACCTCGAACATGCCCTTCAAGGTGCTGAAGGGTTCTCTCTTGACTGCTGCTTCCCAGAGCAAGGAGTGGTGATGAAAACTGACCCACCTCTCAGTGTTACACACACCGTTGGTGTAGTCCCACCCAATTTCGGGTGGAAGTTTCAGAGCCCTGGGTAGAAGAATCATTTTAAGACGTTTTGCTTCGCCATGTTTCCATCTAGATTGTAAATGTTTTGAGCTGCGGAAGGGGTACAAACTGAGCAGCAGAGGAAGTACTACCTCCTGCTTTAGTCAATCCACTAAAAAAACCCAAAATAGCTCACTGCCATCTAATCAATGCCAGCTCACAGCGCCCCTGTAAGCCAGGGGAGCCCTGCTGTAGTGAGTCTCCGAGACCGTGACTGTTCACAGGACTAGCAGACTCCATCTTTCTCCCTTGGAGTGGCTGGTGGTTTCGAACTGCTGACTTTGCAGATTGCAGCCCAATGCAAACTACTATGCCACTCAGGCTCCAGTAAACCCACACTATTTGTCAAATTACTGTTTTTATTGTTATACCAAGAGATAAGATTGTTTTCTCTATCATCTTCATCTTTCTTTCAGTTCAAGGATCATATGTGGTTCGCATTAATATTCCTCCAGTGCTAGCACAATTGGGGGAGGCAGTAGTCTGCAGTGATTAACCTGGCCAGCAGTGAAACGGATGATGAAGACTGTAAGTCTGGCTGATCCAGGTATTAGCTGTATGACAGCAGGCAAACAGGTTAGCTTCCACATCCTCACCTGAGAAAGAATGATAAAAATAATATTATTCTCCTGGCATGTATGAAATTAAATGCTTTTAATACATTTGTGTATATCCCCTGGGTAGTGCAAATGGTTGAGTTCTTGTCAAAGCTTCCCAGAGGTGCCTGCAAATACAGACCTCACAATCCAACTGCAAATGGTCGCTGCTTGACAACTCTACTCAGCAACTCTTCTCTGCACATACGAGGTTCCATCAGGTCAGGATCAAAGGCAACTAACAACAACTTATTGCCTAATCTTTATTATAAAGGGTTTCCAGCAGTAGGAGCACAGTCTTTCTCACATGGAGCTGATGATGATTTTGAAATGCCAACTACGTGCAATGGTAACAGTTCAAATTCTGTAATGGCTCTGTGTGCAAAGGATAGGGCGATCTACTGCCACCAGTGTCACTGCTAACTCATAGGCAGTTCTCTCCTATCAGTGGGGTCACTATGAGGTGGATTTGACTAGCTGGCAACTGACACTCACCATGTCTCTTTAAGTAGCTAATAAACACACACACACACACATGCACACACACACAATCTCACTGCCAGGGAGTCTATGCCAACTCATAGAGATCTTATAAGACAAGAAAGAACTGTCCCAGTGAGTTTCTGAGACTCTATTTCATTACAGGAGTACAAAGCCTCATCTTTCTCCTATAGTATGGCTGGTGGTTTCAAACTGCTGACCTTGAGATTAGCAGCCCAATACTTCACTATGCCACCAGGTTCCCATATGTGTGTATGTGTATGTCATTTTATTTTTTTGCATTTAGCAAGCAAAATTTTATTCTTTTACAGTTTAGGAGATTAGAAGTCAGAATTCATGGTGCCAGTTTTGGGGGAAGTCATTTTCTCTGTTGGTTCACATTTTGGGAGGAAGTCTCTTGTTTCTTTTCAGCATCCATCGGCCCAGTCATCACTGGGGATCTCAAAGTATCTTGGTATCAATCTTCCCTTGGATATAGAAAGTTCCCAGAACAGAGACCTGGGTCCAAAGAATGGATTCTGCTCTTGGTTCTGACACCATGGTACTAATAGTTCCCTCCTATTTTAAATAAGTATTATTTTAGAAATAATTTTTAATTTCTAGTCTGCTTCTGTGATGATCTATAGCTTTGGAAACCCCATAGAACAATTCTACTGTGCGCTCTATGGTCACTCTGAGGTAGGATCAATTTCATTGCAATGGGTTTAGGGTTTTATGTGTGCTTGGTTGTTTGGGATTGTAAGTCAAGACCTTTGATACATAGGGTCTGGACACAGGGCAGTGAGTAATATATCTCTGTGCCTGCAACCTGGAATCTCAAGCAATTAAGATTCCCTCTTCTTTTTGTTTTTCAAACTGTAGGTACACCAGGAGAGGAAACAAGACAGAAGATTCAGGTTTTCTAAGTGATTTTATGCTTTTCTATGGTTCATTCGGCTACACATATTTCCAGATGCTGGAAACAAAATTAGAGGAGGTGAGGAGTATTTCATCAATTGCTTTCTGTTGGCCCTTCTCTGCTGATTCGAATACTATTGTCAAAAGCGAGTTGTCTGTTGATGGCTTGGCAGATTCCTGCAGCTCTCCTGCTAAGCAGACACTGGAATTCTCCTTCAGTATTTCTCAAGGTTAAACCTCTCCTGGAACTGTTCCATTTGAATATGGCTTGTTTAACACCTGTAAAAAATAAATGAAGTGGGAATATGATGTAGAGGTTTCATCTGATCACCTCCAGCTACAAGAGTAAAGGAAAATCAAAATCCCACAGCATCTTAAGTCCAATTTCTATGAGGATTAGATAAGACATGCTCCATCCTCCAACTTTCCTACCAACTCTGATACCAGCTGTCTCTCCCACAGAATAATCTACTTTTCTCTTGGTTTCAATAATTTATTGCAATATTTATACTGAATACACTGTGATATTATTCACAGATAATTGCTATATGATGAATTAAGGATTTTAATACGGTACAAAAGCTCAGGATACAATTATTCAGACAGGACAGCTTCTTCTCAGCTATGGTCTATGCCTCTCTCTGGTCTTCAGCATCTCATTCACATGGCCCATTGACCTCAGTCCTGTTTATGCAATGTTAACAAAGCTCTTAAAAGGGCTGCCAGTAAATGCCCGAAGGGCATGCCACTCCAACAGCCAGAAGATGCTCATCCTTCCCTTTGGGAGTCAGCAAACCAAGTTCCCACGATGAAGTGCTGGAGTCACCTTCCTCGTAAGCCAGTCCCCCACCTGAAAGCACTCAACTTTCCTTGCTCTGTGGGCTCGAGAATTGACTTCTCTATCTCATAACTGGCTTCTGGTTAGTCTGCTGCTGCTCCTTTGCCATGCCTCTGGTGTCATTGTTGTCTCCTGAATCAAGGAGGGTTAATGTGCTGGGATTTGGGGCTCCAAAGGACACCCTCAACTCCGGACTATTCTCTCTTGCTGCTGATGAGATTCCCACTTCCTGTATCTGAGATAGTTTGTTTTATATCCAGCAGGAACACAATAGCAATTAACTCTGTGTGATAGTTAGGACTTGTGTCAATTTGGTGGGGCCAGGATGCCCATGAAAGGACCTAACATAATGTAATGAACTCTCATAGAATCTGCTGTGAACACCCAAGCAGTTGTGGGAAGATTAGGGTGGAATGCAACTCCCTTACTCAGGCCACAATCTGGATGCAATAAGGACATTTCCTTGAGAGTGTGGAATACTTTCTCTATATAAGTTGATGCTACTGAAAACTAGCCCACTTCTTACATTTGGCTCATTAACCTCAGATTCTTTGAACTTGAGCCAATGGCCTGATACATTGTCTGGGGACACTGAGGGCCATTAGCAGCCTGCCATCTGACCTGCAAATTTTGGATTCATCAGCCACTGCATCCATCAGCCTGTGATCTTTCTGGTTTGTCTTCCTGATTCCTGGTTCAGCTTCCTGTTTTCTGGTTGGTCAGTCTCTGCAGCTACCCAAGCATGACAAGCCTCTAGCTTATATCTGAACC
>NW_022103900.1:18309818-18311782 GCF_000313985.2 Echinops telfairi
TTCCCAGAATCCTCAGGAGATGGCCATGCCCACACAGGGGCCTCATTGGCTATGATCTGATTGACAGAATAGACTCCACCCCTTCACTCTTAATCCTACCAAGTCTCAAATTGACACCAGATGATATAACTATGACATACATGCACACATTTTAGATGTTTGAATAAATACACTCATATGTGCACATACATAGGCACATTAATATCTCTGTGTGTGTGTGTGTGTGTGTGTATAATGTTATTGTTAAGTGCCATCAAGTTAGCTCCACCACATAGCGACCCTATTCACAACCGAATGAAACACTGCACGGTCCTGTGTCGTCCTCACAATTGCTCCTGTGCCTGAGCCCACTTTAGCAGTCACAGTGTCAACTCATCTCATCGAGGGCATTCCTCTTTTTCTCTGCTCTTCCACTTTCCCAAACATGGTGTCCCCACAAAATGGTCTCTCCTGACAACATGTCCAAATGATAGAAGATGAAGTCTTGCCATCCTTGCCTCTAAGGGGCGCTCTGACTTGTCTTCTTCCAACACACATTGGCTTGTCCTTGTAGCAGTCCATGGTACATTCAATGTTCTCCAGCACTACAATTCAAATGCATTGATTCTTCTACAGTCTTCCTTTTTCAATGTCCAACTTTCACATGCCTATGAGGCAGTGGAGAAGAGCATGGTTTGGATCAGGGGCACCTTGGTCCTCAAAGTAACATCTTTGCTTTTCAATACTTTAAAGAGGTCTTATGTAGCCCATTTACCCAATGCAATATTTCTTTTGATCTCTTGACTGCTGCTTCCATGAGCATTGATTGTGGATCCAAGAAAGACAAAATCCTTGACAACTTCAACCTTTTCTCCATTTATCATCCTTGTTACCTGTTGGTACAGTTGAGAGGATTTTAGTTTTCCTTACCTTAAGTTGTAACCCACACTGAAGACTACAACACTTGATCTTCACCAGCAAATGCTTCAATCCTTCCTCACTTTTAGCAAACAAGGTTGTCCTCTGTATACTGCAGGTTGTTAAGCAGCCTTCCTCTAATCTTGATGCCACACTCATCTTCATATAATCTAGATTCTCTGATGATTTGCTCAGCATATAGATTGAACAATTGTGATGAGTGGATACAACCCTGACACACACCTTTCCTGATTTTAAGTAAGCCATGCAGTATTCCTTGTTCTGTTCACACAACTGCCTCTTCATCCATGTACAAGTCCCTCATGAGCACAATGAAGTGCTATGGGATTCCCATTCTTCTCAAGACTAGCCATAGTGTGTTAGGATCCACACAGTCAAATACTTTTGAATAGTTAATGAAACACAAGCAAACATATTCTTGGTGTTCTCTACTTTGAGCCAATATCTATCAGACATCAGCAATGATATCCCATGTTCCTTGGCCTCTTCTGAATCCAGCCTGAACTTCTAGCAGTTGCCTGTCCATGTACTGCTTCAACTGTACACTCAGAGCTGAATCATATAATCCTATCAGTGTCTTCCCCACTTTCTCTTACCCAGACCCATTAGGAGACAGTCATTTGGTGGGCGTTACAAAGACTATGACAGGAAGAGGCATGTTAAATAATTCACTGCACCCCAACACTGCTATCCATTTAACTATGTCTAGTCAGGGTATGGGAAGTTAGAGATGAAGTAGGCCTTGGGTTTTGATACCTGGGTAGTTGGAATTCTGCTCCTTGGATGGAGTCATGTCTGTTCCAACATTTTGAGGGGTCACCTAGCTATCTTCTACGCACCTCTCTTCTCACTACATTGTTTTCATTAGGTCATAGGGAGAATTCAAAAAGGCTTCTTCTGAGATCTAGCCTGGCCCCCAGAATTATCTTAAATCCTTAAGAAATTCCATTCCCACAATTTCTTAGGTAGTTTATAGGTATTATTCCGAAATCATTGACCATATATTTAGGGTCATTCTGAAACATGAAAAGAGTCCTTTAAATGCT
>NW_022103900.1:18315808-18318087 GCF_000313985.2 Echinops telfairi
TTGTTGTTCAACAATAAATGTGTACCGTATTCTTCTTCATGGAAAAATAAGATATCCCCTGAAAATAAGACCTAGCGTATCTTTGGGAGCAAAAATTAATATAAGACACCGTCTTATTTTCGGGGAAACATGGTACCATAAAACAGAAAAACATATAACAAAACTTCAAGAGGGTGACCCCCAATGACATTACACTTTTGAGACAAACCCTAATATGAACAAACAAAATATAAAACAAAAAAACAGAAAATGTTGAAAACCTGATCAGGTCCAGCTTGGTTTTTCACTATTTCTTCTCCTCTTCCTAACTCACTGCATCCCTCCTACACAAAATATTACATCTTGATTTTAGTTGACCACTTATCACCAATGATGCATTTTGTAATTGCTTAGGAGAATAACCTTTCATTTTGTTGTAATGTTATGAGAGCTACACATAACAATATCTTCTTCATAGAAGAAATTGCAAATTTTTCCCTAGTAAGCCCAACAGTCTACCTATTACCAGTTCTGTTTTCTTTTCTCTACCTACTTTGGGTTGTATGCAGGTCATTCCTTCAGTGACAACCAAATGTTGAACACGTCTAGGTACTAAGGAATCAGAGGAATTCTATGTTCGCCTAGTGAGTACCAGAAAATAAGCATGTAAATAAATAAACTTGAACTTTTGAACTGTAACGAAGTGCTATGAAAGAACGACTCCAAGCCATGGGACAGTGAGAGTGTGGCAGTTGGAAGGGCCTCTCCAGTAGATGATGTTTAAATGGGATCTGAGTGGGAGGAGGCAACATAGAGATGAGTGAAGATGGTGGTGGTGGACCACCCTTTTGGGCAAAGCGTAGAATGAATGCAAAAGCCCTGGAGAAGAAATGCTTTCTGTGCGAGGGACAGACAGAAGGTTGGTGTGATCAGAGTATGGCATGATCTGAATTCACAGAATCTACTAGAACATGCAGACGTGCAGGTCATACTCGGACACTTGGATTTTGTTCAAAGACCAAGGAGAACACACCTAGATTTCGTGTAGGAGTTTTGTTGTTTCAAATATTACACAAACCCTAGTCTCCAAAAGGTTTCTTGCTTTCTAGAAAGTTACCTAGTGAAACACCGATGACCCTCCAAATCTGTGAAAGAGCTCTGCCCACACCCATTGGGTAAGGGCTGCATTACGTGAGAACAGAGCCTCGAGGGAGTAAGCTAAGGAAAGAGGAAGGAACACAGTAACTCATTTACTGTGAATTTTGATGCAGGGTTGGATTGTGAAATAGAACTGCGCATATGTGGTGGTGGCGGGTGACGGGGAGAAGAGCAAGGGTAGTATATGACTAATAAGCAAGAGATTACTCAATAGAGAACTACAATGAATTTCAATAGAACAAATAGATGTTGTTTACCTCCCTAAAAATTAATAGCTTGTATTTGTGCGACCTTCCCCCCCCCCCCAAAACACTGGTTTTTGAAGACTTCAGCAGGCTTTAAAAAATATATCATGTATTTGATTTTTCTTTTTGTTGTAAGGATTATACACTGAAAAACAAAGGCCAATTCAGTATTTTTTAATCATACAATTCATTGACATGGTTACATTTTGAAAATTGTGCAGCCATTTTTACTTTCTTTTTACAAATGAAACATTAACATAAACCAAGTGCATCTTAAATTTCCTATGTAATCCTTGGAGTTGCTGCCATCAGTTTGACCCCACAGAGGTAGATGGTGGATGAAGAGCCCTGGGGCTGTAGTGATTACACACTGGGCTGCCACCACCTCAGAAACCCACAGGGGCAGTTCCGCCTTGTCCTGTAGGGTCACCGTGAGCTGGCATCAATTCAATGGCAGTGAGGTTTTTGTTTTGTTTTGTGCTTTTTTCTCGAGATTGATCATAAAAGAGCACAATGATCAAACAGACATTCTTTACAAGTTAAGTTAAATCACTGCGTGGTTTGAAGAAGATGTTGGGGGTCAGCAAGCCTTTTGTGAGAAGGAATTTTATATGAGTAAGAGAAAATGATGAGGAAATATGAAGGGCATCCGTTGAAGGAGGAAAAAGTATATTAATTTAGCAAAGTAAAATCTTTGTCAATAAACACTGGACATCTAGTTTATGTACCAGTGAATCTCATTAATAACTATACATAGGAATATGAAGATCATACATTTATGATCTGACTGGAAACAAAATATTGTTCATTTTTCAAAAAATATCTGTAAATTATTAGTATGTTTAAAGGTGGTCTAATTTATCAATGCATACTCATTTTACTAGATTCAAGCTATAT
>NW_022103900.1:18319852-18321774 GCF_000313985.2 Echinops telfairi
GGTCTTGTGAAGTTTTATCATACTTTCTCTGATGTTGGCCCTATCACCAAGGCCATATTCCATAATTACTGATCCTTCTTCCCCGTTTCCAACTTTCTCATTCCAATCAATGGTCATTATGAGTGCCTCGTGATTGTATGCTGAAAAATCTTTACTTTCTTCACCTTTGGAACTAGTAATTGGTGTGTAAATTTTAATAACAGGTTTACTGATCTTTCTTATTGGTATGTTATCCTATCCCTTAAAACGTTGTACCTCTAGATAGAGATTGAAACGTTCTTTTTGTCAATGCGTACAACACTATTCCTCTTTAATTTGTCATTCTCCTACAGAGCAGTTGGTGGATTTGAACCTCACGATTAGCAGTTTAATGTGTACATAATTGCCCATTTCAAAATGGCATTAACACCTAGGACATCTGTCTTCAAATGTTCCAATTAATATTTAATAACTTCCAGTTTTCTTAGATCATATTTCATACATTCTGCATTCTAATTATTTATGGAGTTTTCTGATTACTAACGGATGCTGGAACCTGCATTATAGAATTTTTCAAGACCAATATCTATTCATTGAAAATACTTGTTTACATAAATTGTGTTCATTTATGTAGTCATGACCAGATACACAAGGATCAAATTGACTAAATATGTGAAAAGAGATAATGGAGAAGCTTGATATTATAATTCAAAATATGACAAGGGGTGCTGATTGTGAAACAGATCATCTGTTGTTCATACACAAGTTTAAACAGAAGGTGAAGAAACTGAAAACAAATACACCAGAGCCAAAATATGACATCAAGTAGATCTTACCTGAATTTTGAGACCTTTTCAAAATAGGTTTTACTTATTCCACATGAATGACCAAAGACCAGATGAGCTATGGGATAACAACAGAGGACAAAACACATGAAGAAAGCAAGATATCATTTAAAAGAGCAAAAACACAAAAACAGATGTCAGAAGAGGCCCTGAAACATGCTCTTAAATATAGAGGCACTGAGCAAATGAAAGAAATGTTTAAGTAAAGAGATGCAGAAGATTTCAAAAGAAACTTGAGTAGTCAAAGCAAAGTTTTATGGTGAAATGTGCAAAGAGCTGGAGTTAGAGAATCAAAGGGAAAGAACACAGTGCACATTCCTAAACCTCAGAAAACTGTGGGGAAAATTCAAGCCTTGAGTAGCAATATTAAAGGAATAAATGAGCAAAATATTGAGCACACAAGAATATCAAAATAAGGTGAAATGGAATACACAGAGTCATGGTACTAAAAATAATGTAATTCTTTCAGGTAGCATATAATCAAGAACTGATGTTTTTGAAAGAATTTCAAGATGCACTGAAGGCATTGGCAAAAATGAAGCTCTAAGAGTTTATAGAATACCAACAAATGAATACAAAGTTGGAAAGGCTCAGTTGTCTATATAGTGAATGTTGGAAGACAACTACTTGGCCAACAGACTGGAGGAGGGCTATATTTGGGCCCATTTCAAAGAAAAGGGTAACAATTATTAAACAATGTCATAAATATCACATGCGAGTAAAATTGCCCTGAAAGTAACTTTAAAATAGTTGCAGCAATACCTCGACAGAAAGCAAGTTGGATTGAGAAGGTGATAACAAGGTATGTTGTTGCTGATATCATAGGGCTAGTTGCTGAAAGCAGAGAATACCAGCAAGACTTTTACCTGTGTCTTAATGACTATGTAAAGATATTTGACTGCTGGATCATGATGAATTATAGAAAACATCGTGAAGAATGGGAATGTCAGTAAATTTAATTGTGCTCATAGACCCAAGAGGACATAAACCAAGTGACGGTTGCCTGAATGAGGGGCACTTCATGGTATAACATCAGGAAAGATGTAGGTCAGGGTTGTGTCCTTTCACCAAACCTGGAATAATTTTTTAAATTGATAA
>NW_022103900.1:18322310-18339682 GCF_000313985.2 Echinops telfairi
GTATCACCACTCTGGGTGAATTCATCTTTATCCTGAGGAAATAATCTGAGAAGCTGGATTATATGGAGAAGAATGTGACGTAAGGATCGGAGAAAGGCTCGTTTACAACTTGTGATTGTTATGGCACACCCTTACTTGTTAACATGAAAGAGGACTTGAAGCATTGCCAGATGAAAATTAAAGACTACACCCTTCAGTCTAGATTACACCTGATCATAAAGACGACAACAACAAAAATGTTACAACAGGACCAATAAGCAAGATTATACTGAGCAGAGAAAATATTGAAGTTGCCGAAGAATCCATTTTACTTGGATCTACAAGCGCTGGATTCCCCAATCCAAGGAAACGGCCACAGAGAAATCCAGGGATGCAGTCCACTGGGACAATCTGCGGCAAAAGACCTCTTTCAAGGACTACAAAGCAAAGATGTCACAGTGAGGACTAAGGCTTACCTGACCCCAAACATGGTGTCTTCCATCAACTCATATGAATATACTATGAGACAATGAATCAGGAAGACTCAAATAGAATTGATGCCTTTGAATTCGGGTGTTGGTGAAAACTATTCACTATACCGTGGACTTCGAGAAGAATGAGAAAATCTGTCTTAGAAGAAATACAGCCAGACAACACCGGAGAAAGGAGGATGGGGAGATTTTTGTCTCAGGTGTTTTGTACAAGTTATCAGGAGGGACTGATCTTAGTAGAGTGCAATAAAAAACAAGGAAGACCCTCAACTGAGATGGGTTGACACAGTGGTTGTAAAACAGGGCTCAAACATCGTGATGATTGTGGGGGCAGTGCAGGCAGGCAGTGCTTTGTTTTCATTACATAGGTTGCTCTTGGAGAAAGAACGGACTTGATGGCATGTCACCACAACAACCACATCTGTGTATTTATGTATGTGTGTACAAAGCAACTTCAAAAAGTTTGAGGAAAAATTCCATTATCTTCACATTGCATATTTTCCATGAACTTTTGGAAGCCCCCTCAGGTTGACCTATCTCTCTCTCTCTCTCTCTCTCTCTCTCTATCTATCTATCTATCTATCTATATTTATCTATCTATCTATCTATCTCTATCATCTATCTATCTATCTATCTATCATCTATCTATCTCTATCTATCTATCTATATCTATCTATCTATCCATCTATGCATCTATCATCTATCTATCTTCATCAGTTCTTCCTTCTAACCATTCATCAGTCATCTATGCAATCTCTCATCTATCTGTTTTTAACATATAAATGCATTTTCAATTGATATATTCTTCAGTTGCCAGTCTTCCCCACTCTTTTTTGTCTTACACATTTGTGTACATTTATGTTACCCACCTGGCCCTTGGAGTATTACAGTTCCGAATTTAGATAATTCTTTGATTTTTGAGACATGAATTTGCTTGAGTTTGTTATCTTTCAGTAGTGAGTCATGCTGTGATAGGTTTTAAAATTTTTCTGAATTGACACCATCTCTTAAAGAATTGTTGCAGAAGATTTTGCTATTTACCTTTGGCAAACTCTGCTTGAGCTTAATTCACCTTGACTTCTAATTCACTCATTCTATTTCAGTTCAAAGACTTTCTAACTTTTTAAAATTCTACCATTGACCTTCAAAATCTATTTTGAAAATTCCATCTGAACTTCTCTGATTTACAGAACTTCCCTTTGTTCTGATTCTTCATTTTTATTTCCTCCTCTGAACCTTCCCTGACATCAGTTCTCTCAAAATGTCCCGTCTCTCCCCACTCAGAGTGTTAGCCTGACAAACTATGCGATTTTGCGTACTTTGCGCTGGTTTGTAATTCATATGCTCAGGTGGGACCAGGTGGAAACACCTTTATGCCATTTTGCTTTTCCTGTTACCGGTTGGCCAAATGGGTTTTTCTTAGATCACTTACTGATGCTACAACAAAGTCTATTGTAGAATTCCATTTTTATTACATGAACCTTTTCAGACCCCTTGTACTTCGGGGAAAGTACATCATAAAGGCTTCCTAAGGGAACACTGTGAATACAATGTGCATTTTTTTATTTTCATAAGAAGTGACTGTCTGCACATTCAGTGGTTTACACCACACTGCTAATATTCAGCAAGAGCATGATGGGAAACAAATGGCAGAGCTGGGGGGAAATTTTCTTTCTTCCTTTAATAAAAAAATGGCAGATGGTGTTTTGAACACAACTTGTCATAGAACATAAAAGCCTAAGAGTTCTAGCTGTGTGAAGGGGTGTGTGCATGTGTGTGCAGGGAGCTGACTTTTTTTTTAGTGATAAAAGAACAATTTTGGAATCTCCTAGGGGCTTAAATTAAAAAAAAAAAAAGCCTTGAGAAATGGGAGTGAACTGCAAGATAGGGTTTGTGTAACAAGTACCTCAAACCACAGAAGTCACATGGGCTCTTTCAGCTTTGCTACTTTTGATTAGTTCTCAGAGGGTTATACTTTTAGCTTCCCCCATCCTGCAAGGTCACTCAACCATGTGCCAGCTGGAGTAAGCTTTATGCACAATGTCGTTACAAAACCTCCTGCAACAGAGCAGCAATGGCAATGTGGTGGACTGCAGCACTCGTCCAACGTATAGCTCTCACTCCACACTCACAGGCAGCCTCCAGATGGATGACAATCGAAGGATCCAGATGCTGGCAGACACTGTGGCCACTCTGCCTCGCGGACGAAAGCAGGTACGAGGGCTGTTTGGTACCTCTGGAGGGCCATGTTTGCTTGAGAGCAGTGTTTTGTGTGTCTGACTTCATATTAAAATTTTTACTTTAGAGGCTTTAGAATTAGCAAAGAAGAAGAGGGAGGGGAGATCCTCAGAGAAAGGGAGGACTAGTCCAAAGAATCGAGACCATATTTATTTATTTTTAAAATTTGTTTTAAAAGAAAAACTTAAAAGTAGATTGTGTCTCTTAAAAAAATATTTGGGTCAAATGAAAATCTCTGAACACATTCAACTTGAAAGTGCTTAATTACCTTCAACATAGACATAACTGATAGGAAAATGGTTGCCCCCTGCCCCCCACCCCTGTATAGTTTCCATGGCCAATTTCCATCTGATCCTCACTTCCAGTCCCTGCTAGTTAGTCATTTCAGCTCATAATCAAATGAGAATATTTTTCTTGAGGGAAAGTTTTCCTGGCTAAGGCAATGATTTTTTACTCTGGAATGCTGCCATATATCTCATGCTCTGAGGAATTAGGACTTTTCTCATGAGACAGAGGGCACTACAGCATCGTGGGTTCTAAACTGACAAAGAGTTTGGCCACTTACTAGTGGGGGACCTTGAACCAGTCGCTAACTGTGTCAAGTGAACACTGGTACAAATCAATATTCTTTTTCTTTTTTCTATAAGGAGAATAGAATTGCCCTTTGGGGTCTCTACAGTGACTTACATGTCATATGGGCATAATAAAGGCTAGATTATGTTACTTTCCCTGCAGTGTATTACCTAAAGGATGAAAAGTCATTTGAAAAAATACATGTTCATCTTATTTTGAACTTGTTACCCAAATTACAATGTGTAATAAAAATATTTTTGAAACAATAACATCTTTTCAAGTTTTGGTTACATAACTTGCCATGATGCCCTGAACACATATCTAAATTTAGACAAAGCAGTTATACTGAAAGTATTTATAAATGCTTTAAAGGATGATATTTTTGCTCTTAAATTTTGTATACACATCATGTATACATCTGAAGTGTTCTAATATCAGGACCAGAGAGTTGTAACAGGGTGTGAGAGTCATGATAATTTATGGTGATGGTGTGTTAATTTGATTCTATGCTGTTTTTAACAGTAGGGCATAATACACTGTGGTTTGGCTAATCACTCCTTCTAAAATCTATAGCACTTTTATAATATTAATTATAGTCACATCATCATAATGATGATCATTGTGTGATAGTGTAATGATGAGTATGTCTATAAACTTACAACCTGTCTAAAAATAAACCAATGGTGGGAAGTATCTAATTTTTTATTTCACTTTCAGACATAGAACCATTAGGCTTTCTTTCTATTTCTAAGGTAGCAGATGAGACACAGTTCACTTGGTAAGGCTACAATGTCCTTCTTTTGCAGAATTTTTACTGCTAAGGTTAGTACTTTTGGAGCGAGAGTTGGGACTTTCCACTCATTTGATGCTGAGGCTAGGGCCACAAAGCTGAAAGGGGCATCCTCCTCCTTCCTCTCTTTCTGGGGTTTGGAGATCATAGCTAGAACCAGCAGGTGCTGCACTCACTGAGACAAAGTGAATGCTCTACTCTAAGCACATGCCTTTGAATGCAACCTTCAAAAACAGCTATTCCAAATACTGAAGGGCATTCTAAAACCCGAGGATAACTAATGCTGAGGCACACCTCCTGGGGACTTAAAGTGTGTTAGGAGAATCTGTAAGCATCTTTGGGAGGCTGAGGGGAGACCTCAGAGTTAGGCTGCTTTCCAGCATGCTTGCTCTGAGCATGTAGTCATTTTTCAGCCAGCCCTGGCAGCCACAGAATGTTTTGAAGCAAAGGGGAAATTTGGAAACCTCATTTTAGCAATGTGTCATATCGGTAAGTGGGAGGAGACTAATGGGAAGAGTGCACTCACTGTTCAGTCGTTGGGGGAAATCAGAGACAGCAGCATGGAGAAGAGTCCAAAAATCTTGGGTATGAAAGATGATGAAGACAAGACGCCGCATATATGTGACTTGAGTCAGAATAGCATGAACTGGAAAAGGCAATGGGTAGGTGAGGTTGTGTTTTGGAGGAAGTTCATGAGAGAGAATTAGACATAAACAAATACACACATATACATATACATACTGTCAACTTGACTAACCCGTGTACCATCGTTTTATGTATTGATCTTCCACCGTTGTGATGTGTTGTACGTCTTAACCTCTGCCTGTGGTGGATGAGAGGGGATTCCAAAAACTCACTGCCATAGAATTAATTCTGACACATAGCCACCTTAACAGGACTGGGTAGAACTTCACCTGTGGGTATGAGTTTCCAAAATTGTAACTCTTTATGGGAGTGGAAAGTCTCTTCTTTCTTGCGCTGATCAGTGGATGGATTCAAACTGCTGATCTTGGGGCTCACAGCTCAATTTGTAACCTTCTGTGCCACCACAAGTGCTTAAACATAGAAGCAAGACAGAACCTCTTGAGCATGATACTGCTGACTCTGTATAGTTGTCATCATTGGAACCTCATGCAAATGTATCCCAACATCAGAGACGTTCCCACACGATGCTGGTTTCCTTGAACCAGTGTTTAGAGCGCAATCCCCTTGGCCCTGCCTGCCAACCCCTCTGAGAAGCCATCCACCAGGCAGGTGTTTCTCTGTGCACTTCTTTTCAACACGCTTGGGGCTGACGTCAGGGCCTATACTTCTCGTTATTGTTGGCTGTGGTTTTGCTGTGTTTCGTTACCCTGCCGGCTCAGATTAGCCTGCAGAATCAGTAGGGCGTGTACGCTCAGACTTCTGTAAAAGCAGACTTGGGCGTGAGTACCTCAGACCCCCCGGCCCCCACCCGCATGGCTTCCACTTCGGAAGAGAGTTTCTGTTTACTGCGATGAAAACCCCCATAGGAAGAAGGGAGAAAATAAGGTCGTTTTTATAAATGTGGAAATGGACACAACGTGGTGATGGTCCCCACCGGGTCCGCAGCGCTGGGGAGGCAGCTTTCAGCGAATGCCACCGCTGTGAACACCGAGACCGGGCGACCAGACGGCGCCTTCCCGGTGCCACACCCGGCCTGTGCTGACCTGCTTGCTCCTCTTGACATTGGTCACACGGTTGCTAAAGACACGCCTTCTGTAAGAGCATGTCCACGTCAAGGTGCCCCCTTTCTAACACCTGACCCTGAGAAACGGAGCTGCCCCTTATTCTTGGTAACACCCCCACCCCACCCCCGTCACTCCCAAGGGTTCCTAGCTATGTGAATTTCAAATGAATAAATGAATACTTTACCTGGACACCTGTATTCCTTTCATGACGAAAGGGTTGGAAAGCTTTCTTTCCTGCAGACTGATGGGCTTAGAGTCAATAGTCAACACCTGTTTCTTGAAACCAAGCTTTGTGAGCCCAGGACCAGAACTTCCCAGCTGGCTACAACTCTCTCTAAACTTCAGTTCTGAAATGGAAGCCAGTGCCTTTATTCTGTTTTTCCTGTGAGCCCCACCGTCCTATTTCGTTTGACATAACAGTGGGGGGGAAGGTAGCCATCATGGCAGCGTTGGGGACTGAGGCAGGAAACTGGAAAGGGCGCAAAAACCCAAACCAAGTTCATTGTCATCAAGCCACTTCGAATTCATAGCAGGCCTTTAGGGCAGAGTGGAAACACTCCGTGGATTGGGAGGCTGTTAGTCCTTGGTAGAGCACTTAGCACCGTCTTTCTCTCGTGAAGCAGCTGGGGGTTTGGACGGCTAACCAGGTCAGCAGGCTCACCTATCACACCCCGGGGCTTCTCAGAGAGGGAGCAGAACTCCGTCAAATGTTGAAATGAGATTTTGAAATGAACAACGAAACTCGGTGTGTGAGTATCTTCACCCTTCCGCGCCCTCCCCACTTTCAGGAAATAAATGACCGCACCGAGTGCAGACGGGGACACGGTCCTCTGTTTCTTAGCAGCAGCTATAACTACAAGCAGGAACTTTGAGCTCCTTTGAGGCCACGCTCCCCATTTGGCTGAACTGTAGACGCCTCTTATCTTGAAAACGTACGGCTGAAATGTCTGTCTTGATTTCTCAGTAAACATGGGCATTGGGAGTCCTGTCACCCAGCAGCAGCTGTCCCAATGTGAAATCAGATTCCTGATCTTTGAAGTCATTTGCTTCCAAACAGAACGACCCCAGGCATAACCCCCAGACATCTTACATGGGTGGCTAGTAAGGAGTTAAGGAGCTTTGTCTATCCAGCAGTCATAATTGAATGTGTGGTTTGCAGGCCTGCCAAATTGCTAAGCTTGGATTTCTCATATTAGATAATGTGCTGTAACAGACAGCTGTTGCCAGCATATGCTGAGTACGGCACCCCAGCTCCTCACCCACGATGCGTGTGCCAGGGCTTCAGCCCGAGGAGGGTTCTGCCTGCCCCTGGGAAGCACAGGCCTCCCCTAGTGAGATCCCAGAATAGGGCGTGAGGGCGACTGCCCCTTGGGACAGGCAGTAAGAAAAACTTTTTTTCAAGCATAAGCCCATTGATGAGTATTTAGATATCATTCATTTCATTTAGCAGGCCATTTTGTGTGTGTATGGGGAGGGGGGGGTGTTGAGCAAGGTTGAACTCTGCAAATGTTTCTTTCCCACATCACCTGATTCTAGCGGACAGCCTGATTAAGGAACAGGGGAGTCCTAAACACAGGTTATCTGGGGGCCTTGTCCCCTGCTGAACCATGTGTTCCAATGGGATAGGTGAGCTTTCAGGGAATTCTCACTGGTGAGTTAAAGGCCATGGAAATGGCACTGTGGGGCTTTCTTCTATCAAGACCAAGAATCTGCTCCTTCTACGGCTGGCCTGGGAGAACTATACTGGGAAACCTTGCTCCACGTCCACCACAGTCTTGGTCTTGCTCCCTCAGATTTCTTATGGCTTCCCAAACTCAAAGGACACTTAAAGAAACACAGTGTCTGTCTCTCAAGGCTGCTAGCTTTGACACAGAACTGGGGAGCAGTGGTCGTTGTGGTTGTTGTTGGGTTCCATTGACTGAGTTCTGACTTGTAGTAACCTGATGTACAAAAGAACAAAGCACCCCCTGGTCCCAGGCCATCACACGAGTGTTCCTGTGCTTGAGCCCCTCAATGCAGCCACTGTGTCAATCCAGCTTGTCAAAGGTCTTCCTCTTTTCAGCTGCTCCATGGCTTTACCACGTATGACGTCCTTCCCCAGGGACTGATCTTTCCTGACCACGTATACAAAGTACAAAGTATTGGGGGCAAGGTTAGAGAAATAGAATACCACTTCCAGAAGCATATAGATTTCTATGGAAGACCCATCTATCTATAGACATATAAATAACAATTTTACACTTAGATAATTTTGTTTAATAAAAGTTTCCATGGTTTTATAGTCAACCCTTGGATTGCCCTCCTACATGAGGCTATGTCAAAAAGTCTTTGGAAAGTTATCATTTTCTATTTTTCCAGGAATGTTTTGAAGCCTCCTCCTATAGAGGCTTGTCCAACATATCCATGATTTAACTTCTTTTTAAACAATACCAATCAATCTTAAAAGAGCTCAGTGCAAAGGGAAGTAGAATTAAAAATAGAATTACATAATTTCTATTATCTAAATATTCATTTCTCTCTGTAAGGAATTGTTAAATTTCCATATGCAGAGATACATGGATATTCTGATAAAATAGAAATGAATGTTCTGACAAATGTCTTTTGTTGCTTTCTTGGGTTGTCAAATTTAGAAACACACTCATGGGTGTTTAGCACTCATTGAAGACGCTGACACGGGAGAGGCCTCACAACTTCAACTACCTTGCTCGTGGGCACCCTGCTGACCTGTGTGAACCTCGTGGTCAGCTAGCACTTTATCGTCCACTGGAGCTGGTGTCATTTCATTCAGTGCAGTGGTTCTCAACTGGTCGCCACCCCTTTGAGGGTCGAATGACCCTTTCACAGGGGTTGCCTGATTCCTAACGGTAGCACAATTACAGATATGAAGTAGCAATGAAAATAATTTTTCTGTGACGATGGCAACAAATGTACAAATGTGCTTGACACAATGGATGTAAGTATAGATTGTGATAAGAGTTGTATGAGCCCCCAATAAAATATTTTTTTAAAAAGAAAGAAAATAATTTTATGGTTGGGGTCACCACAACATGAGGAACTGTATTAAAGGGTCACGGCATTAGGAAGGTTGGGAACCACTGATTTACTGCCTCGCCAGTTCCTTTCCTCTGAGATGCTCCCTTTTCTTGTGTTCAGTTGGCCTGGCATCTGTGGGTCTTTGCCTTGGGCAAGTGATGTGTCATTGATGCTCCAAATATGATTTTATCTTGCTTAGTGGGTAATCTGTCCCTGCGGACAGGCCATATCAAAAACAAGTTGGTTTTAGGTCAAGACACACCAAGTGTTGGAGAATTTCATGGCATTCAATTTATTTAAATTATTTTTAAGTTAAGGCTAGATTCTCAAGAATGGAAAGTGCTTTTAAAATTTGCCTTTGTCTTATTTTGTGTGTGTGTATGTGTATTTCAGATAAACCAAATCAGTTACTCCACAGGAATAGAAAGTGCTATGCGTATTATGTGTGCTTCACAGATATTTTCAGCTACTGAATTAGCTAGATAAGTGAGATGAGAGAAATTACCTTTCTATAGATGTTTAGGGATCTATCTTGTAGATTGAAAAGATTTTATATCTGAGCCTGTCCAGAATGACTTTTGGTTTAGAGAGCAGCATGCAGGTACACCAGTGGAAATCTTTCTATGATTATTTGTCTAGCAAAAGGACATTTAAAATTGCCAAATGATATCTTGAAATTTTAACAATGGATTAATTTTTCCCTCCATTCATTTAGCAATTACATATAAAGGCATTGCTATCTCGCTGTTCTATTACTCCTTTATTCTTCTTAAACAGTTTTATTGACATATAATTCATATGTCATGTATTTCAACAGTTCAGTCATATTAAAAAGACTTGTGGGGTTATGCTTACAATCAATTTTAAGACATTTGTTCTTCTTTGTATGTTTTGTTGTTAGCTCTTGGTTTTCTGCTTACCTCCCGTGCCATGATCCTGAACTCTGAACTCATTGTGGGACAGGATAGAACTGTTGCTCTAGGTTTCCAAGACTATAACTCTTTATAGGCGTAGAAAGCCTCATATTTCTCCCTCGGAGACACTGATGGTTTCAAACTTCTGACCCTGTGGTTAACAATCCCAGGCATAACCGCTATACCACCAGGACTCTTAGGAAACTCCGTATCTAGTTACTCTCTATTGCTTTCCATATCCTGAGTTTCATATATAGTACTCCTTCATTCTTTATGCTTCTTGTTATTTTTTGAATTAGGATTTTTTGTTGTTTTGTTTTCTCTCTATATTTACATCTTGTGAAATATTGGGGATTTAAGTAGCATATTTATATTTTCTTAATAATAGTCTTGTTTTCCCCCCAAGAATACTTAGTGCAACAAAGGATAAAGTTGAAGTGTATGTGAACACATTCCCCCTATACAATGTAAGACTTCTTTAGACTACCTTACCTTCGATCTCCAATTCCCATGTACTTGGCTTGTTGCTATCTAGGATTTGTCTATTTCTCGGATTTTAAGCATTCACTGTACTCCAAGCATTGTGGCAATGGAGTCTTTATAAAAGCCCCCAAAAGGAACACTGGTGACTCAGTGATTACGTGCTCAGCTGCTGGCCAGCACGTTCGCTCTTTGAACCATCCCTCTCCGTAGGAGATATGTGGCAGTTTGCTCGGTCAAGATTTAAGACTTTGGAAACCTTTTCGGGTAGTTCTCTCTCTCCTTTAAGAGAATCAGAATTACCTCGAAGGGGTTTGGACGATCCCCAAAGCATACAAATAATTATAGACAGAAGTGAGGTATTTGATCTGTCATACTCTAAATACAAATTTCAAAAATGATCATTTGGAGCATGCTAGGTCAACATCATGAGGGATGAGTGAAAAATTATTTTCAAATCACATGGTCTACTCCAAATTTATTCACACCATGATCTACTTTTCTCCTTACCTTCTTTAGCAAGATAAAATATACTTTCCTTAAATATGGGGGAATGAAGAGATGAAAATTTATAATTTTATTTCCCAGCCAGGCCTCTTATGTAGACCTAAATAAGTTATTTCAAATCCCAGCTCTTATGTCAGATTCAAAAGGATTGAGATCTATCCTAGCATGTAATTTAGACATGTTCATAATGCTTAATTCAGAAATATTAGGGACATTTATATATAGAAGCTGCTTTCAGAACTCAGAAATGAATTTTCTGCCGACAAGTACTCGTCTCCCCAAGCCAATTGGGTCCTTCCTTATTTTGCTGTGATAAGTAACAGTGGTGTACATTATCAAATAAGAGAACTATATATTGCAATAATACACATAAGGACTTGTTTATATCCTCCACGTGTAAGACTGTGAGTTTGTGTAAATCCACACTCATACACATATACCACATTGCTCGCAGGTAATGCATGTGTTATATGCTTTTATTGCCAACTACACCCACCCTCCTACCCAAGTTGTTTTCCCAAGTACAGTTTGCTAATTTTTTTCTCGTGTTGCTGTCTATAATTAGACGTGATTTGCCTAAGTACTTCGCCACTTGAATTAAGGATAGAAGATAGAGCAGGTGAATAGTATGAAAATATGTTAACAAATGTAAGTGCAATGTATGGAAGAGATTTAGAATGCTTGGGGATATCATATTTATTGTTTACTTCCATAAAAGGCAACTAATCACATAACAGAATGGTCCCCCATTCCTGTAAGCAATATATATCAGGTACATAATCAAGTAATCATGCTATCTCAGCCGTACAGTTAGCCATTGTAAGTTGAAAATGACAATATTTAGCACGATACTCTTTGCACTTCCGAGTCTTCCTATTTCAGTTGTGAGGGTCATGTAAGGATGGAACCTCATAAGAACGGAAATGTGATTCGTTCACATACACGAGAGGGAAGAGATCACTTCTTCATTACATTAACTTCACTAACTGCCAGTTGAATTCTGAACACTGAGCTATGACTTGGTATGCATAAGATGGCTAACCACAAGTACTGGTTCAAATCCCCCAGCCCCTCTGATGGGAAAAGACGAGACTGTGTGCTTTTGTGAATCCTCACAGCCTCAGAAACCCTTTATAGGTTCAGTGTCAGTTGGAATCGACTTGATGGCATTGCATTTTAATTCAAACCTGAAGGGGCTTTGGTTTCACTCCCAAGGACTACCTGCGTTAGCATTTCGTTTTGTAACTTGTCACATTCCTATTCATTTCTTCTCTGTGCCATTCTGTCAATTTTCCATCCTGCAATTGCTTTAGTTTTATCCATGCGGACTGACTCTGAAGGAGCACTGGTTGTGCAATGGGTCAACGTGAGCAGCTGACCCATAGGTCGGCGGTTTGACCCCATCAGCTGCTCCTTGGGAGAAAGCTGTGGCAGTCAGCCTCAGAATCCCCGTGGAGCAGTCAGTGCCCTGTCTGTCTTACAGACTCGATCAGAGTCAGAGTGGAGTCGACCACAGCGTGGTGCATTAGACTGCGCTGTTCTAATGTATTTCGTGTATTCATCGGTGTCATATAACCACGTGAGTTTGACAGTTAATGGCGAGGAGCACAAGCTTACATATGGACCCTGGTATCAACACTAGAGGAAAGGAGGATTAATATTCATTAATTCCTAGACAAACAAAACTCAAAACAAGCAAAGCCCAACTGCAATCTCTGGATGTGCCACTTTTCGTTGACAGTTCTTCTTTTATAATAGTGGAATGTATTCTGGAAGTTTGCTTTAAATGGTCTTTTCCCTAAACCTGCACAGGAAGGAAGGTGATATTAATAAACAATTTAGACCATTTACATAAGTCTGCGGTTTCCATTTCTTGGCTGGAAACCTCACTACATTGAACCCAAATTGTTGCAAAATTAGGTCAGAAACAGAATCTAGGTCTCGAGGCTCTGGTTCCATCAGCCTTGTCTCTGTGCAAGTGTTGCTCCTCTAGAGAGTATTTGATCCTGCTTAGAATAGAACACACATTGAACCACTACAATAAATACAACCGTCTTCTCAACGTTTCTAAGAGCCATCAAACATACGGGTTTTACCTGCTGTACTTTGGGTGTTACTTTTCTTTGGTTTTCAATGGGACTGCAATTGTTATCGTTCATCTTTCAGATCCAAACACAAAACATAAAGCCATGGAGTCATCTGTGACCCAGGGGCACTCTTTAGGACAGAGGGCTCCCACGCCTGTAAAACCTCATGACAGCAGCCTACTGCCTCAGTCTTCAGGGAAGCTGCTGAATCAAAACTGTGATCTCCTGGTTAGCAGCTGAGTGCGATAACCACTGCACCACCAGGACCTCCTCTTTCTGAAGTTATTTTAAATACAGTTCAAGTATGATGCTCTTTGGGGAGCCTTGGGGTAACTTTTCTCACATTATACTAACTCTTGTCATGGGGTACTATTTTTATTGGACCCTCTTTTACTTTCCAAAGAGGGATATCGGCAGTCCCTCTCCCAGCCCTCTGTTGCCATCACTGGTTATCGACGACGAGTCTACTCTGACTTGTGTACGCAGAGTGTACCCACTTCACGTGGTTTCCCAGGAAATGGGTCAATAGGCAGTTCTTTAGAGCTAGCTCTTGGTGGGCAGAAGTGCCAACGTTGAGGCTAGTAACAGGTTAACTGTTTGCCCAACCGAGGGAGCCCTGGTGGTAAGCATTAGACTGCCGCTCACTGTCTGCTCCTGTAAAGCATTGCAGCCTCAGAAAGCCTCTACAGGGTCACTACAGCCTGAAATTGAGTTGATGGCAGTGGATCCAGATTTTGTTGCTATTGCTAAAACTAAATCCAAAACCCAAAATCCAAACTTCCTGACCTCAAGTCAATTCTGACTCGTGGGAACCTTACAGGGCCTGGTAGAACTGCTCTTGTGAGTTTCTGAGGCTGTAACTCTTTATGAGGAGCAAAAAGCCTCATCTTTCTCCCAGGAGTGGCTGATGGTTTCAAACTTCCCAACTTGTGGTTAGCAGTCTAAGGAATCCCACAGGGCAGTCACCAGGCTTCCTCTTTTAATGTTACTAAACTCACTCACTGCCATCCAGTTAATGCCAACCCTTCCAGACACAAACTGCTTATGGGAGTAGAAAGCCGTCTTTCTCCCTTGGAGCTGCTGGTAGTTTTGAACATGCAACCATCATGGCTCTAGAGAATGGGAATTGTGGCATTTTATAACACGTTCTGAGAATCTGGCTTTCTGAAAAGGTGATAGAGAACAAAATCCTTTGTGGCTTACATATTTTGTAGATCTATATTAAGGATTTTTTGATCACTGTGCTTTTTGTATTTTTCAGCTTGCTTTGACCAGATCCAGCTCGTTAGGTGACTTTTCCTGGCCTCAAAGGTAATTTTTATTATCTCACACCAAGATATTTTGGCACACAGTTCTTCAGACTATTGATGCCACATACAACACACCCACACCCACACACACACATACACACACATGGGGGAGGGGGAGGAGAAAGGGAGGGAGAAGGGGTGAGAAATTTCCAAATTATGAATACAACTTAGATATATAGCCATTATTTTAAATTATGACAGTTGTCTTTAATGATAAAATCTACCAAATAAGTTTTGATCATCATATATATATTTTTTATTATTACAGAAAGTTAATTATTGTGGAAAAGCAGGATAATGGAACATTTGGATTTGAAATTCAGGTGGGCAATTTTCTAATTTTCCAGACTTTTAAGAAGTTTATCTTTCCACTCATCCATCTATATTCTATGCAATATACTTATTAAAATTTGTTTATATAACATATATATGAATTCAATGTGTTTTGAATCATCGTATTTTATATTGTATATAAGATCTTAAATCTTAAATTTGGTAAGATCAAGAAATAGTTGAGAAACTGTCTACCTGTGTATATAACCCCACAAGCCAAACCTGGCTGATTCCAAGTCATAGCGACCCTGTAAGACAGACTGCAGCTTTTCCCAGCCTTAAAAATCCCCATGGAATCAGCCTGTCACAATTTTTGCCTACAGAGTGGCTGATGGGTTTCAACCTTTGGTTAGCCAAGCCTTAACCCTTGTGCCAACAGAGGCCCCTTTGTATATAGAATGTATGCTTCCATGTATAGCTCCTGTTTTAGTTTGAAAATACTAAATAGTTCTTCCTGGATATAATGAGAAACGAGTGCCTTAAAAAAAATCTCGAGGCAATACTTTTATAATAATTGTTTGAGTCTCTTGATGACATTTGTCTTTAATTTACAGATTGCCTCGTGCTGCAGAAAAATTAATAATCTTTATAGGTTTCAATGTAATTGCCTGATGATTTTATTTTCTGTCTCCTTTATTTTCATTACATAAAAAAATGACTGGAAATCTCTTTGACTATTTTTTAAATTGTAGCTCAGTATTTCTGGTCATGCTGGGCTAGGGGAGGAGAGATGCTGTCACCTGGGGACTTCTGTCAGCCCCCAGGCCTGTTGCATGTCTGGGGCTCTGCCTGTAACTGCACCTCAAAGGGCAGCGTGGCTTTGACCGCAACTGGAATCAGGGTGGAGTCGGGGTGCTGGAGTCAGGGTGCGGCCTCCATGATTGGGTCCTGGTCAAAGGATACTGTCTGCCAAGCCAACAGCGTGGAGTCAGAGAGAACTGCGAAGGACAATAGCCCAGGCCTTTCCAAGCTGGGCCTCAGATAGAGCTCTAGTGGGGGTTATCAGCAATTTACCAAGACCTCCTCTTCTCAGCCCACTCCCTGGGGAGAATGTGCATTAATCTATAGGCCTTGGGAATGGCTGCCACAGGATGTCTCTTGGTCCTTTGACAGGAAGGGGCCATTTTTTGGGGGGTGGCAGCAGAGTGCAAGCCCAGGGCCATGCTCAGTCTCAGCAGAGCCCTGCCAGCCCTGGGGGTCAGCAAACTACTGCAAGGCCAAGTCTCTCTCCTTTCAAATGGCCATGTCGGTCAACAGGGTGAGTTAGGCCACCTGAAGTCTGCCTCTCCAGCAGTAGTAGCTTCATTGTGACCGATTCTTCTCCATGCCGCTTCAGTGTTGCTTCTAGAAGTGTTTTGCTTATGCATGTGCTTATACTACCCATCTGCTTTTTTAGCTCTTAGCTTTGATGTTGCTCTCAGTCAACCTGGGAGGATGAAATCTGAGCCCCACAATTGGAAAGGCATGTGTGCTTTAAGATAAGGAACAGGAAATGGCCGGCAAACCAGGTTTTTGCACTGAAGTAACACACCGACACTAGCTGTAGTGAACATGGAGAAAGCTGTGGCAGAAAAGATTTCATCCACTTCAGAATCTGTGCTTTGGGAGCTCTCCTACCTCAGAATTTGGTGAAATCTATAATTCTTCCATCTGGTTTTAGAAGCATTGTACTGTGGCTTTATTCACGAGAAATCCTCCTTATTTTATCTGAGAGATTATGTGCTTTATTCAACTGCTTTGTCTTCAGTGAAAATTATGCCAAAATTTCTGAAAATGGGATAGACAGAGTTTCTCATTCTGTTTTCACACACACACACACACACACACACACACACACACACACACACACACAGTGCTATTTATGATTGCTTCAGTCTGTTTCCCTCCAGTGCCATAAGCATTTATTCTACTTCCTTCAAAGTCAAAACTCTCTTTCACAGATGATTCCCTCCATTTTCCGCACTTTGATCACTGGAGTTGAGGCTGGATTCATACTGCTTTCCAAGTGGAGGACACAAGGCCCACTCCTCTCTCTGGTCCCCCATGGTGCTGGTTTTAGAATACTAATGGAGATCACGCAGCAGGACAGGAACACAGGCTTTAGACGCAATACACCTGGGTTCAAGTTTTCTCTAAACTTGTTTGAGGGGGTTCTCAGAAATCTTAAATGTGATACCACTTATAAAGTACCTTGTGGCTTGGTGACAGTGACAAGTGACAAATGTTAGAATGAAGGTTATTGGGCATGAAAATAAGCAAGGCCCCTGTTAGGGATTCAACGGTGTCTCTCCAAATATGTGTTACACATTCTAACCTCTTTGTCTGTGTTTATGACCCCACTTGTGAATGGGTGGACTTTGTTATGTTAATGATGCAGTACTAGCACAGTGTGTGCTTTAAGCCTCTCTTTTAAGATATAAAAGAGCAAATTAGACAATCCAACCAACCAGGACAAATGGAAGGGAAGATACAGGCCCATGGCTGGCAAGGAGCCTAGGAATAGAAGCTGAAACAGACAAGAACCTTGGGCTGCGGTTCTCAACCTGTGGGTCGCGACCCCTTTGTGGGGTTGAATGACCCTTTCACGGGTCGCCTAAGACCATCAAAACACACACATTTCCGATGGTCTTAGGAACCGAGACACCGCTCCTCTATTGTCTTCCAGCGGTCCGCCCACATGCAGATACGCCCACATATAAGAACCTGGTGTGCAGACTGTTACCCATGCTACACCATGCTTCAAGACAAAATTTCATCAATTTGTCATTAGAAACAATTATTTCACAATATATAGTTATATCTTGTTTTTGTGATTTATCACTATGCTTTAAAGATGTTCAATTTGTAACAAGGAAAACATATCCTGCATATCAGATATTTACATGACGATTCATAACAGTAGCAAAATGACAGTTATGAAGTAGCAAC
>NW_022103900.1:18339782-18341745 GCF_000313985.2 Echinops telfairi
GAGAGAGAGAGAGAGAGAGAGAGAGAGAGAGAGAGACCTTTCCTTAGAGCCAGTGCCTTGACTCTGGATGTCTAGTCTTCTGAACTGAGATGGTCGATTTCTGTTAGTGAAATCTGCCATGTAGAGGTATCTCTGTGATAGCCGGTCTAAATCTTTATCTCTGGGAAGTGCTGGGTTCTTAAAACCGTTGTTCTGTTCCAGGCTTTTAAAACTGGGAGCTGAACAACTAGGTAAAATGGACAGAAATCTCTGACTAACTGTTCCTTTCCATAACTGTGAGCTTCCACCCTTTCTGCTCTTTCTCTAACCCCCAATTTTCTACCCATCGTGAACTCTGGCTGCACATCGGTGTGTTCCCCTGCTTTGATCACCCACCGGAAGTTGATACTGCATCTTCACTGCTAACGTGAATTGTTGGAACAGTGATTTTAGAAAGCAGTGCCAGTTACATCTTTAGCTCAAGTACCACGAGAACTGGACTCTCCTTCTGTCACTGGAAAGGACCAGACTTTAGTGAACAGATAGAGACCCTGGCCAGAGATGTGTTAATATGGTGTCTGACATAAATGCAAAGTGTATGACATGGGCTTTTAAATTTACTTTTACTTTTACACACCTTACAGATGGACTAGAAATAACTTAGAGGTTAACAAACCCAGTGTCTAGAAACTGCTTGCATGGAATTGACTTATAGTACCTCCCAGGTTACCAAATAAGAAAAAGTGAGCAGTAGTCACTGTCGTTATTGTTGGGTGGCGTCGAGAGAGAGGGTACCAAACCATAGCAAACTCATGCATAGCAGCATGAAACACTGCCTGCTCCTGGGCCATCCTGTAACTGCACAGTAATTAATATCTGCGTCAGGAAAAAGTATTGTAATTTTAGGAATCAGACGCTTCAAGAACTTAACTCAGAATGCTCCTTTTGGTGCCAAATGGCCTGGGACATTATAATTCAAATGGGTAAAGGAGGAAAACATGATTGCTGCAGGTCCTTGCGATGTAATGTTGCCAGCATTCTCGCCACCATTTGAAAACAAGCAAACAAAACAAATGCTTTTGAAGCAGAATGAAAAGCATAACTTTTTCTAATTTAGTTGGGTGCCTCATGAACCGGAAAGTATTCAGGGCAGATAACCAGGAGAGTGTGCAGAAATGAAGTTAATGGAGTCAATTATGGTGCATTTAAATAAATACAGGCAGATTGTCACTATTTGCCAAACTCCGACTTAAAGTGATCACTGTGAGCATAACTCACTAACTGGATGTGCACTCTTACATACCTGCCTGTAATGACTGCATTAGCTTGGCTTAACCATATGGGGATATTTTTTAGTTTGCTCTTGGGCTGTCTTGTTTATATTCCATTAGGAAATGAGAAACTAAAGTTTTCTTTATAATTATGCAATGATGCTAACATCACATTATCTCTTAGACATGAAAAACTAACATCTTAGTCACTCATTAACCTCCCTCCCCTTTTTCCCCTTGGGTCAGATAATTTGTATGAGTGGGGATGGCGGCAGGTAGTTTGGTACAATTGTATAACTGATGACCTAGGACTCATTGTCTAGTTGGGAAAGCCTTGCAGAATCATTGTTTGTAGTACTCGGGAGTACTCTGCAGTACTCCTGCAGTATTCTGTAGCACTCCAGAGTACCTTTGGCTGTTAACTGAGAGGTTGAGAACTTGCCGCCACCCAAAGGCACATTGAAGTAAAGGCCTGGCAACCCACTTCCAAAATCTCCGTCGCTGCAAACCTGTGGAGCAGAATTCTTCTCTGAATCACATGCGGTTGCCACAGATCCTTTCTTTTTTACGACCACCTAAGGAAATAGACACATTTTAATTCTGATGTAGATTTTGAGGGTTTTTATTACAGAGTCACCACTGCTGTGGTGGTTTGTGTGCCATCGAGAGGGTTCGAACCCCTAGCAAACTCATCCACAGCAGAATGCCCCCCC
>NW_022103900.1:18342165-18346855 GCF_000313985.2 Echinops telfairi
CTCTCTCTCTCTCTCTCTTTTGTTGTATCTCCCAGGTGATGTCCTTGCAAATATCAATGGTGTGAGCACAGAAGGCTTCTCCCACAAACAAGTGGTTGACCTGATCAGATCTTCCGGAAACGTGCTAACGTAACTATCCCTCTGGGTGCTCCGGGGCTTCAGAAATGTTCTCATCTCTTAAAATACCTGTTGAGTGAAGCATAGGCTTTTTGTTCAGGGATCACAGGAAGGGAGGCCTTGGACCACAGCTTTGTGACGGAGTAGAGGTGTTTTTAATCTGTTTCTTTTGTTTCTGAAAGTTTTCTAAGACATGAACGTTGCCGACATCTGAAGTCAGAGGACATCAGTGGTCCAAATGCTTGCGTGGGTGGGATAGCATCTTAAAAAGTGTTTTTTAAATGTCAACTTCAATTAAGCTGGCATTCTCGTTGGGCTGAGAGGGTAGCTGGTCCAATTTGCCTGGTTGACATAATCTGGAACAAATAAAAGGTCAAAGATTGAGGGTGTTTTCCTCTTGTGCCACAAGACAGTCGATTTTCTCCTCTAGTGTTTAATTTGGAGACGGAAAAAGCAAAGCTTGTCCCCTTTCACAGCTACTAACATTCTAAATAGTTAAATGAGATATGGGTCCTCCTATTTGGAATTTCGTCACGTTACTAACCCTAACATCCCTTTATCTATTAATCCAAGCCCCCAAACTCATTGCCACTGAGTTGATTGGTACTGATAGGACAGGATAGAAGTGCTCCTGTGGGTTTCTGAGACTGTAACTCTTTATGAGAATAAATAGTCTCATCTTTCTTCTGCTGAGAAGCTAGTGTATTGGAACTGCTGACCTTGAGGTTAACAGCCCAACTCATAACCTGCTGTACCACTAGGACACCCTAAGATTTTAATACATCCTTAAAAGATGGAATTCAACCATTAGAATATTATTGAGCAAGTATTATGTTTCCAGACCCGTGATAGGCTCAAAAAGACTCCTTTAGTGATTTAATTCTTGTGGTAGGGGATGGATAAGAAAAGCCCCTACAAATACATACTTTTGATATTTCTATTATTGATAGCTGCCATGAGAAAAATACAATGGAATATGAGATAGACAATTGAATAAGTGGGTGACTACTTTAGTTTAGAGGCTCAAGGGGGTTTGCTCTGGGGAGGTGACATTTGAGCTGAGACCTAAATGTAAAGAAGGTCCCATGAAAGACAGACGTTGAGTTCCTCAGATGAGCCTGGCCCATCCAAGGGACAGGGAGAAAGCTAATGTAATTAGAGGTTGATGGAGGTAGGGGGGAAATGAAAAAAATGTGAAGACAGAGAGGCGGCTATTGATTAGACCCTGACCAAGAATTCAGGTTTTATTTTGACTGGAAAAAAAATTCCAGGCAATTTATATTCTTGACAACCTTATTGTATGACTCTGGGTTGACTAGAGAAACAAATTCATTGACACTCATATGTGTATAAGAAAGAGCTTTACATGCAAGAGCATTTGAATATTGAGAAAACCTCCCAGCCCAGTCCAGCTCAAGTCCCTAAGTTCAATATTAGCCCATTTGTCCAAACCAATCTACAAAGTCCTCTTCAGACTCATGAAGCACATGCAATGATGCCGAATGCAGGAAGATCGCAGGCCAGTGGGTGGAAAGTCTTGTGGATCCAGTGGTGGTATCTCAGCACTCTCAGGGGTCTCCACGTGGCTCCTCTGGCTCCATCAGCCTCTCTCCATGTGTCTTCTCAGCAGGGATGTCTCGCAGGGAGTGAGCATGTGTCTCGCCCCCGCTGGCTATGTATCTACTTAGTGCCTCCAAATGAGGTCATCAAGCTGCAACCTGATTGACAGACTCCACTCCTTCACTCTTAAGGCTCTCAAATTGACATCAGATTATGTAACTAGCATACTTATGTTGGAATTATTTTAATAGCTGATTTTTTAAACAGTAGCTTGCCAGGACTTTCTTCCAATGCACTCACGGTGAACTCAAAACTCCACCTTTTGGGTTAGCAGCCAAGCAGGCTAACCACATGCACCCCCCAGGGCCTTCTATGCTGCTGGCGTAGGACAGGTATGATCTCATCGTGCCTCACAACTATCCTGGAGAGTTTGTTTTACTTCTATTTGCAGGTGATGTGATTCTGACTAAAGTGAGGGATTAATTAAGATCACCAACTAATAAGGGAGAGAGCTGGGACTTGAGCCACCTGCCCTATACCACACTGCTCATTGCAAGGGGCTCACAGAAAACCCCCTGGGTGTTCTTCAGTGATTTCACATCTAGAATTTCACAGGGCATTTAGCACATGTGAGGGAGCGGGCTTTTGAAAGCTGACTGACTGGTGATGTGAAAGGAGCAAGCCCAGCCCTTTGTGTCCTCCTATCAGTTCAGGGGGAAAGATAAGAACATTCTCTCCCGAGAAACCTGGATACCGAAGGTAGGAACCTTATTGAGTCCAAGGGAAAACGCTGGTGTTTAATCAGAAAACTATGCTCCAACAAGGTGCAGTGGGCAGCCACCAGATAGGTGACAAAAAGGAGGCACTTGTTGGAGAGTCAAAAATCAGGAAAATGGAAGATCGTTTGTATAGATAATGAAGAGAGCTACCAATTCTATGGTTTGGGCCTGAGGAGAGAGCTCAGGTTGGCATGAAGAATCTTAATCAGATACACTGAGATCTCCACTCTTGTTTTTTTTTTAACATATAGCAATTGGCTTTAATTGTTTGTTTCAAGTCTGCAAGACAGAGAGTAAATTGCAAGTAAAGAAAACCAAGCAGATTTGACAGATGGCAGCTATTTTAAAAAAAAATCATTTTATTGAGAGCTCTTAAAATGCTTATTACAATCCATACATCAGTTGTATCAGGCATATTTGTACATATGTTGCCATCATTCCTTTCTAGACAGTTACTTTCTATTGAGTCTTTGGTATCAGCTCCTTTTTCCGCCCCCTCCCCGCCCGCCCTCAGGACCCCTTGATAGATTATTGTTATTTTCATGTCTCACACTGACCATTGTCTCCCTCCCCCCATGGTTTTTGTTGTTCTTTCCCCTGGAGGGCTGTGTGTCAATCACTGTGATCGGTTCCCCCGTCTTCCCCCCTACCCCCTTCACCCTTCCCATCTGGTATCTCTCTTCCAATGGCATTCCTGCTCCTAGGTTGCTTGTGTCATGAGCTCTTATCTCTTATCTGGCTGTGTACATGCTCCGGTCTAGTCTGAAATGAGAGGCATTACTGGGCTCATGGTGGTGGGGGATGAGGAAACTTCAAGGAACCAGAGGAATCTTGTGTGTTTTATCAATGCTTTACTGTGCCCTGGTGGACTCATCCCTTCCCTGTGACCCCTCTGTGGAGATGTTCCATTGTCTACAGATGGGCTTTGGGTCTCTGCTCCAATCCCCCTCATTCTTAACCATATGATTTTGTTTGCTTGATTGTTAAGGGTCTTCTGATGCCTGTTACCTGGTCCTGATGACACTCCATGCTCGCACAGGCTGGTGTGCTTCTCCCATGTGGGCTTGTTGTTTCTCTGCTGGATGACCGCTTGTTTCACTTCAAGCCTTTAAGACCCCAGACGCTATAGCTTTTAATAGCTGGGCACCATCTGCCCTCTTCACCACATTTACTTATGCACCCATTTTGTCTTCAGTGAGCATCTCAGATTGCCAATTTGTTAGAACAACGTGTTCTTGTATTGTGGGAGGGTATAAGCAGAGGCCCAAAGTCCATCCACTACCTTAGTGTATTGCCATATAAATATATGTACATAGGCCAATACCTCTATTTTTATGGATTAATGTATTTACATATGGACGCCCCTATGCTTATACCTCTATCCATAGCTTTGTTTTCTAGATCATTCCTGTTTCTTTTTTCCTTCCTTCTGCCCCACCATCATGCTTGCCCTACTTCTGCCTCACGGTATTTCCTCTCAGCTAGACAGCTATTGCTCCAGCGCTACCAGGATCTCTATGTCCTCCTCGTTATTGATGTTATTCCTTAGTTGTTCTCCTGTCTATGGCACTGTTTGCCCACCGCACCTTTCCCCTCCTCTCTTCCACCCCCACCCAAAGTCCCCCCAGGACCATTGGTCCCGTTGTTTTCTCCTCAAGTGTGCTTCCTATGCCTGTCTTGTGTAATTAGGCATAACAACGATGGCATTGACCAAACAAAGAGAAAACCAATAACTGCTAAAAAAACAGAAAAGTAAGAAGAAGAAAAAACAATTACCCCTCCACCCCCACCCCAAAAAACCCCAAAACATAAAACCACAACAACAAAAGCCAAAAAACATGCTTACTTCCAGGTCTGTCCACTGACCTTTACGACTATCTCCCCACTGGTCCTGGAGAAATTCTGGGAACTGCCACTCCTAGCCTGAAGTATATTTGGGGGGGCTGGCTTTATGGCTTGGTTTTGCTCCTGTTGCTGATCTGTGTGTTCCCTTCTTGGTTTGCCCCACTGTGGGGAGTTCAGACCACGCTTGCTCCTTGCCATGTGTCCCCAGTATTATCCTCTGTCGCAGTAAGCTCCAGCAAGGGAACAACATGCTGTGAGCTGTCGTCGGCCCTACACTCATATATGTGCCTTAGCAGTTCCATGCTGGGACGTTGTCCTCTGGGCTTGGGGTGTCCATATGGGGTCTGGACCGACTGGTCCTTTCACTTTTTCCTTCTTGGTCTGCTTCC
>NW_022103900.1:18347629-18352837 GCF_000313985.2 Echinops telfairi
TTGTCAAAATAAAACCCACTAATGGGGGTGCACAAAACAAACCAGGTCTCTCAAGCTACAACAGCCTTGTATTTTTAGAAAAACATTTGGTGTGGGGAGGAAAATAAGTGAAATTCCTCCTAGGATTAAAGTGAGCCAACCCGTGTGAAATGCACTGTCAGGTAGTGATTCTGGGTCCCTTTGTTCCAGTTCTAAAATCAAGGCACTTTTCAGTGATGATAGATCCTTGGGAGGAAAAGGCAAGTCCCTAAGAGTTGCGAAAAGTTCAGGGCTCAACTAGGAGTCAAAAAGTTGCCGGCTTACACCCCAGCAGCACGATGGGAGACATGCCTGCCAATCTACTCAGAAAGGTCCCAGGCTGGCAACCCTCTGTGGCAGTGCAACTCTGCACCGCAAACGCGCTTGCCATGAGTCAGAGTGGACTGGATGCCAACCGACGACAGCAGGGAGGGAAGCATTTCTCCCTGCTTTAAACGGCAGCATGTTGAGTCTTCTGAACTGAAGGTCTCTTATGCTCACGGTCGGCGTCACCATACCTCTTGTATTTAGCAGTGTTTAGAAACTGGCACATGGTAAATACCCAAGAAATACCCACCAAATGAGTGAGGTGATTCAGCCAGGCTGCACAATCCATTCCAGAAGAGAGCAATATTATCTCTGTATGGTGGCTTCTATAAAGTTAGCTACACATTGCAGCTTACAAACAACCCTGGCAAGTACAGTGGCTAAGTGCTTGGTTGCTCACGAGAGGCTGAGGGTTGAATCCACCAGCTGCTCTTTGGAAGGAAGAAGTGGCAGTCACCTTTTGTAAACAGGTACCAGCTTGGCACCCCTCTGGGGCAGCCTCGCTCTGTGCCACAGTCACTGTGAATCCGAATCAACGTGACGACAGTGAGTTTGGCGTCCTGGTCCTTCAGCTGCCCTCTCCGGGGGAGGTGTTTGCATTGTTTCATCTTTTCTTTCTCATTGTTTGCCCCATTTTCTTTCACTGAATGTGGCCAGCAGCTTTGGCTTTGGCCCAGAGACTTGACGTCCCAGGAACATAGAGCATTTTTTGTTGTTGTTTTAGTGTAGTGCTTCATAAACCCCCCCACGGCGTTCCCACTCTCTTTGTTCTCTCACACAGGATCGAGACTCTCAACGGCACAATGATCCTCCGAAGAATGGAACTGGACGCAAAGCTGCAGGGTTTAAAGGTAATTTAATTCAATACCGGGATGCACATTTTTCCTCCTTGAGTGTGTGAGGGGTAGCATGAAGATCTATTTGAGGAATTGGGAAGACCCTTGAAGATAAAGTGTCGTGATGAATCTGCACGGCTGAATTATCGAGTCTCACAATTACCTCCTTAGGAATATCAAATTCTGCACATCTGTGCAAATCGCTTCCTTCCTTCCTCCCTAGCTATAGCTATGGCTCGGAGTGCGCACAGGGAGGACCAGGCTTGAGAATTCTTGTTAGTGAACGCGTGCTCCTCCTTGTTTTATGGGTTTGTCACGGCGGTCAAAAAGAGGAAAGCCAATCCTTTGCTTGCTCAAGGACTCCATGCTAGTGCTGATGCTTTGCCCCATGTGCGAGTTTTACCCACTCCGTCTCCAGTTAGTCAACGGATTTGTTTCTCTTGCAGCACTGGCTAAGACTGTCAGTGTATTACTGTAAACAAGTTAGGGTCCTTGTCTTTTCCTTGACATTAAAAGAAATACTTCTAATATGTTATCATTAAATTTCAATAAGGACTGAACAGTGCTTCATAATTTATGTGTTTATAGCCGTCAAAGGTCAATATGCCTCATAAGAGGGAGACATTAAGTCTTGGTGATGACCTTAATAAAACATCAAACAGGATTTCCAGCCTTTTGTAGAAAAGGGAAAGAATGCAGACAATAAACTGATGATATTGTTTAAAACATAGGTGAAAAAATAGGCCTGTATTTCATTGAATGAAGTGTTGTCTTTCTTTTTAAAAAAATCATTTTATTGGGGGCTCTTACAGCTCTTATCACAATCCATACATCCATCCATTGTGTCAAGCACATTTGTACATTTGTTGCCATCATCTTTTTCAAAGCATTTTCTTTCTTCTTGAGCCCTTGATATCAGTTCCTCATTTTTCTCCTCCTTCCCCCACCCTCCCTTCCTCATGAACCCGTTTTTTAATTTATAAATTATAACCTCCCCTCCGCCCCCCCGCATGTCTTACACCAACCATTATCTCCCTTCACCCGCTTTTCTGTTCTCCACCTGCTGGGAGGGGGTTATATGTAGATCATTGTGATCTGTTCCCCGCCCCCCTTCCCCTTCCCCTCCTGGTATCTCTATTTTCATCATTGGTCCTGAAGGGATCATCTGTCCTGGATTCCCTGTGTTTCTAGCTCTTATATGTACCTGTGTACATGCTCTGGTCTAGCCCGATTTGGGCTAGAAGTGGGGTCATGATAGTGGGGGGAAGGAAGCATTAAAGAACTAGAGGAAAGTTATATGGTGTATGTTTCATGGGTGCTACCCTGCACCCTGACTGGCTTGTCTCTTCCTCGTGACCCTTCTGTAAGGGATGTCCAATAAATACAGTTCGTGCATCTAAGCCATTTCTGCTTTTCTTGTCATTTTTTTCTAACAATTAAAAAATTTTCACTATCCTGGACTTTAATGTGCTATAATTGTGAATTTAATATTCTATTGCTAAGTAATTGCCTACTTTAGAGAGTTTTGCTAATTTTTAAAATGAAAAAATATTAGATGTTTAGTATAAAAAGCTGTCACGGACCACCATATCAACTACTTGAATTGTCGTGCTTGTTGCTTTTGCTTCTTGTCTCCTGCCTTGTCTTTGCTTCTTGCTAAAAGGACCTACTTCAGTGAATGATGTGGCTCTTCCTTTGTCTACAAAGTATGTCTTTATTCCACCCTCCCTCTAGAATAAGTCTGACTAGGTAATTAAATTATTGCAATTCGACATTTTGTTCCATGACTCCCTGAGTATGTTACTTCTTTGATATTTTCATTGGTGAGAAAACTCCCTGATAGCTTATTCTTTGCATGTACTCTAGTTTCCAAAATTTCTTCCAGAAGTTTTAAAGTTTTTCTGTTTTCATATTGAAGTTCTTAATTCAACTGAAATTAATATTTGTATACAGTGAAGTAGGGTTCCAATTTCAGTTTTTCCCCATATGGACATCCAGTTGTCCCAGCACCATTTATATATGATAATCCTTCTTCCCCCTTCTGCAGTGAAAACTATTTTTAACCAATTCAACAGAAGTGTGGGTTTGATTACTGCCTCTCAATTCTTTCTTGGTCAAATATCTCAAACTGGGGTATTTCTAATAAATCTTGATGTTTAATTGGGCAAGCCTTCCAGGTTATTCAGTCTTTTGGCCTTTTACATACATTTTAGAATCAGATTGTCACCTTTCACAAAGATATGCAGTTTTGATTGATGTCACAAAATTCCTGTCTACTATTTGTCTGGAAGGTACCCTTGTTAAGCACTGAACTGAGATCCCTAAGGTCAGCAGTTCAAAACCACCAGGTGCTTGATTGGAGAGAGAAGGGGCTTTCTACTCCCCAAAAGAGTTGCAGTCTTGGAAATTCACAGGAGGCAGTTCTACTCTGTCCTATAGGGTCACGGTAAGTGGATGGCAGTGAGTTTAGTATTTTAAGTTTATTTGACTGGAAGTCATGGTGGTAGGTTCAGTCCCAGGCTTGTGGGGTAGCTAAGGGCTGTGATCTAGGGGGTGTCACCAGTCTACCAATACGCCTGGTTATTTATAAGGTTTTTCATTTTATTCCACACATTTCTCCTAAATATCTAGGACCTTCTATGGTGATACCTACTAGTTTATAGTGTTAACAGGGCACCATGTAGTTCTTCTGGTCTCACTCAGGGTCTTGGAGGCAAAGGATCACATAGTGTGTATATTACATTTTATTAAATATCCTTTTCTACATCTGTTACAATGTCCTTCTAGTTTTTTGTTAAAAATCAGTGGAGCAAATGACATTTGAACATTTCTAACATAAAACCACTCTTGTATCTCTAGGATAACCACCTCCAAACAAAACCCAACAAACGCATTGCTCTTCAGTTGATCCCAACGTCCCATGGCAACTCCTGTTTTGCATAGTAGACCAGCTCCATAGGGTTTACTGTAATCTTTAGAGACAGCTGAAAGCCCTCCCTCCCATGGTAGGTAGTTCTAGGTTAGTTGTTTTTGTGTACCACTGATTTGATTCTGCAACCCTATTTGACAGAATGGAACTGCCCCTTAGGGTTTCCTAGACTGTACTTTCTACAGAGGCAGACAGGCATGTCTTTTCCAATGGATCCGTTGATGGGTTTGAACATTTGACCTTTGAATAAGCAGCCAAGTGCTTAACCATTGTGCCACCAGGGCTCCTTTCTGTATTAGTAGTTGAGTGCAATCCGTTAGTGTCACCTAAGGACTTTTAGAATAAACTCAGCCTGGTCTTAAGAGATAACAACTTTTTAGATACTCATAAATTTAACTGGTTAAAATTTTCCTTACTGCTTTTAAAGGTGGTTTCTTGTGTTACTACCTTCTTTTCTTAGGCTATCTTTCTCTAATTTTAGTACCAAGTGTACTGGACTCTAAGCATGAGCCGGGAGACATCTTTCTCTTTCTATTCTCGGGTAGAACTCTTGTAATACAATCTGAATCATCAGGGCTTGGTGGTTCTTTTTTGGTGGGAAGACATTTAAACTACTTCTAAACTACTTAAGTTTCTTTCTTAGTTATAAGATTGCATACACTTTCTGTTCTTGTTTTAGTGAACTATATTTTGTTCATAAAGTTACAATCTATTGCCATCACATTGTTGATAAACATTTTTATCTTTGATTATAAATTATGTTACATGTCCATTTTTAACTAATTTGTATGTGTCCTCATTCTCTGAAACACAGTGGTGGGTTCACACCGCCCACCTTGATGCTAGCAGCCCAATGCCTAACCAAGAATGCCACCAGGGCTCTTCAGGTTAGCAGTCACTTGCAAATCACAGTAATTGGTGACCTTTGTTCTTGCAACAGAATTTAAAAATCATCCGTATATGTGCATATGCATTATTTCCTAGTTCTCTTTTTTGTCTACTCATTCTTATTCAATTTCTTTGATTCATACTCATTATTCTTTTGAACATTGGCCTGTGATTTGTATGAGGGACTTCAAAAAGTTCATAGAACAATTC
>NW_022103900.1:18353720-18358410 GCF_000313985.2 Echinops telfairi
CTTTGTTTCTCAGCTAGATGGCCACTTGTTTATCTTCAGACCTTTAAGACTTCAGATGCTATACCTTTTGGTAGCCAGGCACCGTCAGTTTTCTTCAACACATTTGCTTGTATACCCATTGTCTTCAACAATCGTGCCAGGAAAGTGAGCATCTCAGACTGCCAAATTGTTAGTACAAAGTGTTCTTGTGTTGAGGGAGTATTTGAGCAGGGGCCCACTATTCCACTATTCATCTGTTTCCTTAATACTAAACCTATAAATATATGTACATAGATCTATTTCTCCCTCGTTATATATTTTTTTAATCCGCTCATATCTCTGAAGGATATAATCATCCTTATTTTAAAGTCTTCATTTCTGTTTTCATTTTGTTTGGAGACAATTTATGTACTGATTTCCAACTTAATTTTGTATTAAATTTCTGTGGGTGGCTTAAAGTTTGGTTTGAGCATTTACCTCTGTATGAAGCACAATTAGTGGTTGAATAGCTGCCACCCTCAGCTCTTCAAGGTTCCCAACCAGTGAGAATGGACAACAGATCTGTGTATCATGGAGCCAAAATGCTGCTTGATCCAGGTTCTGGGTCTGTGTACTTCCACCACACCAAAGACAACTTCTCCATGAGCCCTAACCATCATAGAAGATTTTCTAGGTCTCCTCCTACTGCCATTTCTCCTTTTCAAGCAGAATATATATCTGCCTATATCCTCTACTCGGACAAACTCTAAAACCAAACTAAGTGGCAGGAGTTGATCCCAACTCGTAGCACCCTATAGGGCAGGGTGGAACTGCCCAACATACTCCACATGTACAAGTCAGTGCCCGTGATTATACTTTGTATTATACAACCATTAGTGATATCCTTTTCCAAGTTATTCCAGGACCATTAATATAAACTCAAGGCCTCCGAAGCAAAGATTCCCCTTCCTTCATGTATGGTAACCATTGGTCAAGTTTGGGTTCTTTTTTTAAGTCAGTTTCTTGACATAATATTCACATATCATACACTTCCAAAGTTAATTTTTTTTAATTGTACATTCATTTTCACAATCAGTTCAATGCATTCATTGTTTACTCCCCCATTCCCTTTACCCTCCCAACTCACACCCCTGGTCCCTGATAAACCATTGCATCAGCTGTTGAAATGGTAACTCCCTACAGAGTAGAAAGCCTCCTTTTTATTCTCTTGAAGCCCATTATGGTTTCAAGTTGCTGACCTTATGATTAGCAGGCCAGAGAGGAACCATTGTATCCCCAGGGCTTTGCTCTACTCAGTTGTATTTAATCCATGTATTGCCATTGAATCCAAAGTCCAGGCTGCCTCACTATGCCCACTACGCCTCTCTAGATACAGGATGACTTTGGGTTCAATCTTGCTTATTTTTTTTTTCATTTCTCATTTCTGAGCTTTTAATTATGACATTTCCAGTTTTGTCTCCACTTTACTTTTGATGGAAATACACAAAGAAAGATATGTACCCATTCAACAACTTCTACAGTTCAGTCGAGTGCGTGCTTCACTTTGTGTCAAGTCTTAGTGTGTATACGCACAGTTTCACCACCTTGGAATTAGACTCACTGCCTTGCTCGGGTTCTCATTTAGTGGATTTACTGTGGTCATTGTGTCTCATAGATAATCTTTTAAAAGAACTCAATAATCAAGACACACATTCCTTACTAATTCAGATAAACTGTTGATTAGTCTAAAATGATTTCAAAGGGTCATTTTGGCTAAAGGTCTTCAAAATATCTCTGGGTAATCATTTCATGGGCTTCTCTAGTCGCAGTGGGTCCAGAAAGTCTTTGGAAATTTGAAAATCTGTTCCATTTTCTCTCTCTCTCTTTTGATTAGGATCCTTCTATTACCACTGTGACTGGTCACAGTGTGCAATGTCTAGCCGTGCACCACCCCAATCTTCTGGTCTCATGGCAGAGAAGGCAGCAGTTCAGGGACACAATTAGCCTTGTAGTCCATTTCCTTCTCTTGATTCCAGAGAATAGGGGCCACTTGTCTTCTCCGTGGTGTCTCTCAAGCTATTAAGACTTATGAAATTAGGAGATATAGTTGCAGTTATAAAAACAGTATCCTATCAATTGATCTAGTCTAGCTCTTGAGCCAGAAATGTCTAAGTCTGACATAAAATCAGGCTCCGGTTGACTTCCCCTTGACATGATGACATTTACTTTGCATGTGCTAAATAAGTGTATAATTTGCATCTTAAGGAATTTTTCTGGACCAACAGCTCTTCTTCAGAAACAGTGGTTTCTTCTGAGCCAGGAAGTCCCTGTATCTTGACCTATGATTCAAATGTTTAACATGAAAATAGCAATCAATGCAGTAGCTAGGAGAACTGGCTGTTAAACTAGTTCTGCTATTTACTAGGTTCGTAGCTTTGGGGAACTATTTGCTACCCTGAATGTCCTTTGGATGCACATTAGAAAGCTTAGCTGTGTATCTCATGTGGATTGAAAATCCCTGGGGCTGTAGATACCTGAGTGTTGTTTCCGGGCACCATTCTTTGATGCAACCAGTACTGAGCAGCTACTATTTACTAGACCCCGTGTGGTAAGGTGGCCCAGTATGGTTAGATACCACAGATGTCTCCTCAAATGCTGAGAGTGTAGATTTGACCCAAATACACAGCTGTGTCAATAATATTACCAGAAATGGCCTCTAGGGGAAATAGGGAAGTGTATAGTTACAGATTCCCAACACGTTGACATATCTGATCTTTGCACCCCTGTTGTCGTGGTCTCATTGATGGCATATATAGATGTAAATGGGCCAAATCAGTAAATGATATATTCTAAAACTTGTTTTTATTTTCATACACACATGCAAGCAAGCAAACAAACAAAACCCTCAACTATTTGGCAAGGCTTGATTGGATTTCTGGATAAGTGCCAAAATGCGTTTCCCCTTCTTTTTATAGATAGATTTGAATGTCAATCTTGCTTTCTGCTTCCCCCGCAGGACTCTTTTTTCTAGGAGACAAATCTCATTGAGGAAGCAGAATTGGTTGGTATAAACAGCAGTCCCTTGTTAGTCCTATAAGGAGCTCTGGTAATGCTGTCAAATAAGTGTTAGATGGCCAGCCTCAAGGTCAACTATTCAAACTCACCAAATAGAGGGTCTGTGAGAGGAGGGTGAGACTCTTGCTCCTGTACATATTTACAGCCTAGGAACCCCCGTAGTGTCACTAAGAGTTGGAAAGGACACCTGGCAGTAGGCTGAGTCCCTTAGTCTGACCTCCACATGACCACAGGTTCCCACTGCTAATGAGTGGTGGTTGAGGTAGTCCACCTGGGTTTACCATCATTATTATAGAGAGAACAAGATGCTGCCAGAAAAAACAGAAACTTCAATGACAGATATAAGCATCTAGAAGTAAACTGCTACCTTCACAGGCATTTCCTAATAATTAGCACCCTTTTCTTTTTTTTTTTTTCTTTTTCACAGCAAACTTTGAAGAAAAAATGGGTGGAGTTCAGATCTCTGCAGTTACAAGAACAGCGCCTACTTCATGGTAAATGTGATTTCCTGTTTAGAAACCACAGTAACAATTCATCCTCTCAGTCTTTCTGACTCTTAAGTTGTTTTACAATTATAAGAAAAATGTGTCTAGTTTTGATTAAGGATGGTAGTTTTTTGTTTTGTTTTAAATCATTTTATTGGGGGCTGATACAACTCTTATCACAATCCATACACACATCCATTGTGTGTCAAGCACATCTGTACATTTGTCGCCCTCACCATTCTCAAAACATTTGCTTTCTACTTAAGCCCTTACTATCAGCTCCTCATTTCCCCAATTCCTCCCCGCTCCCCACTCCCTCATGAACCCTTGAGAATTTATAAATTATTATCATTTTGTCATATCTTACACTGTCTGATATCTCCTCCCTTCACCCACTTCCCTGTTGTCTGTCCCCCAGGGAGGAGGTTATATGTAGATCCTTATAATAAGTTCCCCTTTCTACACCACCTTCCTCCACCCTCCAATATTGCCACTCTCAACACTGGCCCCGAATGGGTCATCTGTCCTGGATTCCCTATGTTTCAGGGTCCTATCTGTACCAGTGTACATCCTCTGGTCTAGCCAGATTTGTAAGGTAGAATTGGGATCATTATAGCTGGGGTGGGGGGGAGGAAGCTTTTAGGAACAGGAGGAAAGTTGTATGTTTCATCGTTTCTACACTGCACCCTGACTGGCTTGTCTCCCCTCCACAGCCCTTCTGTAAGGGGCTGTCCAATTGCCTACCGATGGGCTTTGGGTCCCCAATCTGCTTTCCCTCTCATTTACAATGATATGATTTTTTTGTTCTTTGATGTCTGATACCTTGTCCCTTCTACACCTTGTGGTCACACAGACTGGCGTGCTTCTTATGTGGGCTTTGTTGCTTCTCAGCTAGATGACCGCTTGTTTACCTTCAAGCCTTTGTTACCCCAGATGCTATATCTTTTGATAGCCAGGCACCATCAGTTTTCTTAACCACATTTTCTTATGTACCTGCTTTGTCTTCAGCTATTGTGTGGGGAAGGTGTGCATCATGGAACGCCAATTTAATAGAACAAAGTATTCTTGCATTAAGGAAGTACTTGAGTGGAGACCCAATGTCCATCTGCTGCCTTAATAATAAACCTATAAATACATGTACATAGATCTATTTTCCCCATCATAATATATAA
>NW_022103900.1:18359623-18368025 GCF_000313985.2 Echinops telfairi
GGTCTTCTTCAGTAAACACCACATTTAAGTCTCTATTTATAATCTTGATTGTCTGTTAAAAGTCACAATCCATTTGTTTACAGAAACATGGTACAATTTAATCCTTGATAGATACTAATTTAAGACTTAGAGGTTTGTGTTGGAGTTTTGTTTCTTTTTTAAAGAGAAGTACTTGACATTTATGTACTAGTTACTTCTCTTTCTTATGTTTTTATATTAATATTTATGCAAATTTTATAGTAAGATTTTGGGAGCCAGAAGTTTATTAATGAGTCACCATTTGCAATATCCTTCTTTCAACTACCTCTGGATTTCTGAAAAGAAAGAGTTTTGGGGGCACCTTTGCCGCCATTTCTGGAGCATGTTAGCATGGAAGTGGGGTTGGCAATCCTGGGATTTTATGGGAACAACATAATCCATCTATAGCCTTGCATTCTGAATCAAGGAGATTGACTCCTCAGAAGGCCATTATTGTATATAATGGTTGGAAAGATTTAGCTAATACTTTGGTCTATGTTTTTCTATTTTGCTGTTGTCGGCTGCCACTGAGCTGATTCTGATTTATGATGGCCGCATGTGCGCAGAGTAATACTCAAATCCAAAGTCACTGCCATCAGCTGCTCCAAAGGAATGTCAAGGCTGTGACCTTTCAGAAGCAGAAGGCCGTGTTTCCTTTTGAGACACCTCCCGTTGAACCCACACTCCCAACCTTCTGGCTAGTTAGTCATTGTGGACCCAGGAAAGCATATGACTATCCCTGCAGGATGATCCAATGGAAAATGAAACTATTTTAGATTGTTGACCCAGGACAATGGGGGTCAGCTGTAGAGATAGCAGCATAAAGTCAAAGCATGCTGAGTGTCGATGTCCTGCTCGTATTGATCTCTTCATTTGGGGGCAGTCACTTTCTGGTTAGGCTTCCTCAAGCTGGCCTTAAATTACGGTCCTTTCTCTAACCGGCATAGCAGCTGAGTCACATCGTGAGGAAGCAGGTGTGAATAAGGACAGGAAGCTGGTGTGTGATGAAAAGTGGAATTTGGAGAACCAGGATGTCCATTGGGAAAGGTTGATAAAACAATTTCAGCCAAGTGGTCAACATTCAATTTCCTCAAATGTGTGATTTTCCTTACTTAGAGGCAAGGAGCTTTTTTGAACACTGTAGTTTCACAGCACCTTTATAGTATTAATGGGACTCAGATAATTTAGGTTGAAAGGTACATTTGGTTTCACCCATCCTTTGCTTTAAACATCTTTCAATTCTCTATGATCTCTGATTAGCTGTAGGTTTTAGAGCTATTTTCCCTACACTTCAAATAACTGTGTAAGAATTTTATGATGATTAAAAAGGGCAAGAACAAAGAATCAGAGGAACCAAGAGGAGAAATCCCATGACACTATTTCCCAAAGTGTAGCCTTTACAACTTCATTTCTGTGAGAGTGCTAAGGGTCCCAGGGCCCTTCATCCTGGGACAGATCCTTTTCCACAAACACACACGCTGTCGGCATAGTCTGGTTGAACTGTTCTCATTCGAAGAATCTTTTTCAGTTCATTAAATCTCTCATTATACATTCTTGACCACAAAAACTACGACCATGAAAAACATGACATCATAAACAAGCTACTTACTCATGCAAGTAAAAACGCAATAAAAATCAATAGTCAACTTCACTTGTCCTTGTGTCTTCCTAAGAGAGATTTTGGCAGATCTATTTGCATGGGCTATTTCTCCTGTCACACCCCCTCCCTTGGGTGTAAACTCTGGGTGTTTATTTGTAGGTATAGTTATTTGTGGATCCATTCCACAGCAGCCCTAATTTGTTTTCTGAATTCCAGGTGATGCTGCTTACTGCCCAACTTTGGAAAATATGGACCTAGATGAATCATCTTTGTTTGAAACCTTGCCCGTGTCCGGACCAGTCCTTCTTGACCAAAATCGACTATCCAGTGAGAGCAGCTGCAAGAGTTGGATGAGCTCCCTGACCATCGACAGCGAGGATGGGTACCACACGAGTGTGTCTGAGGACTATAGCAGAGGGGCCTTCAGTCGGCAGACAAGCACAGATGATGAGTGTTTTGTCCCCAAGGATGGAGACGACTTTCTGAGGAGGTCTTCCTGGAGGAGGAACCGTAGCATCAGCACCGCCAGCAATGGGTCCATGTCTTCCTCGTGTGAGGGCAACTTTGCCAGCATGTTTGGGACCCTTCCCAGGAAGAGCAGAAGGGGAAGTGTCCGCAAGCAACTCTTGAAATTCATCCCTGGCCTTCACCGAGCGGTCGAAGAGGAAGAGAGTCGCTTCTGACCCCTTGTGCCCTTGTATATTATTTCAGAATGATCTCTGGACTTGTCTAAATCAAACTCCACCCAGTCAATGGGGAAAGTACAGATGACTGAGAAATTGACACCCCGTTTTACAATAGTCGTGACTTTTATTTACACCTCGGTGTCTGTTTTTTGCTTCTGAAATCATTCAAACCCAAATGCTCAAGTTCTAAGCAGACATTAGAGAGAGAAATCTTCCAATAAATCAGATAATATGCATTTTAAAAATCCAAAGTTCTTCCTCATTATAATGTTGCTCATGAAGGCTAGCATATTATTTTTGGTATTTCCTTGGAAGAAGGACTGAAAAAATCTGACCACGTTGAATATTTTCCCTGGGTTCATTGGTCTGTTACCAAAGCTTAGGTTTGTTTTAGATCCATAACTTCTTGGGACACTTTGTAATATGCAATTTTGAAAGTTCCCTTATATATCTAAATCTTTGCAAGGTTGTAAACAAAGGTGCCCATCAGGCATTTCCCATGCCTGCAGTGAGGATAATTCCAGTGTGCCCAGGAGGAAATCTAATATGCAGGGGCAGCTCTGAGGCTCATGAGAACATGGAAAGTGGTTGTTCCTCTGAGATAAGAGTTGTGGAAGATTCCAGCAATCTCTTTCTCTCTCTCTTTTTATAGCTGTCCAACCAAGATTGGTAAGAACCTCAGTTTTCTTACGCAATTCATATTTTGTTCTGCCTGAACATTAATGAAAAGCCTGCAAGGACTCTCAGAATCCTACAGCTTTGAGGTTTGTGTGCATATGTGATACATTCTGCTAAAGTTTGAAAAATTAAGAATTAGGAAATGATTTACCTTGTGAAGTTTTTTTTAATCAACCTTCCCTTTATATGATATATTTCAAAGAGTTATTATCTCTACTCTCTTTTGCCTAGTAGGTATACTAATATCTCAATATATCTATATTTTAATTTATATTTTTATTCAATATCTATTAAAGCACATGATTTTTCTCTTCGGGTGATGCAGTTCTTGTTATTTATACTCTGGAGTAGATAATCTAGACTATACAATAAATAATTCTTTCTTTTTTTTACAATAAATAATTCTTAATGATCTTAAACTCTGTGTGTGTGTGTGAGTGAGTGAGTGAGATGGAGGAATATTGACTGCGCGGGACCACTGCACTCCAGTGAGCCTCTGAGTATTCTAGGGATTTATCATGGAAGGGGGAAAAAGCATAATTTTCATAGATGAGAAATGTTCATAGGGATGAGGAGGTTCTAGGGAAATAAACATAAAAATATTGATAATTAAGACCTCCTTTCTCTTAATCCTTCTTCCTCAGAAACATCTGCTTGGCAATTAGATGATTGAATAACAGTCATTCAGATGGAAGGCAGTGTGTTGCATTGTTCGCAGGAACCCAGCAAACATGTCTGTGATTTACTGATGCCTTAGAGGCGAAAGATGCAAAGCACGCTATCTTCCCAGTCACCTGTAGGTAGGGGTGAGACAAACAGATGAGGAAGCAGGACTTCAGAAGCATTGTCAAGTTGTACAGTGGCAGACCCGAACCTGGAGGCTAGATCTTCCTGGCTTTAGCTTACTCTCTTCACCTTTCTCCAGATTGTTTATTCTTTTGCTGGTGCCTTGCACATATCCCCATAGGATTTATTTATGCATATCCCCCCACCCCAACAGTAAGACTTAAAGTGCATAATTGTACATGCTCCATGAGTAAGGATCTCATTGTCAGTAATTAGGAAAACAAACGCAGGCGCAGATTGGCTGCTTCCCTGGGACTCCACCAGCAAGTTTGCAGACCTGGGTTCATCAGTCACTGTGTGGGTATGAAGGTGTTGCCTTCAACAAGGGCTGGAAAGCCAGTTGTGGTTCAACCGATACTGCTGACTTCTCATGATAGGTCAGAAGATCAAGTTTACAAAGTGCTTACAAGAAGACAGCCTGTTCCACTCATTTCTCCAAAGCTTCCCAGTGAGACATGCATTGTCCATGCGCAGAAAGAAGACTGTAAAGTCTCCTACACTGAAAAGTGCCCTGAGAACTATCACAGGTTACCTCAGTCATTCACTTTTTCTGAAAGCTTTAAATATTAAGTGAGACACCTTTCGATCGTGGTGTCCATGGCACAAGAGCCATGCCAGTGAGAACGGGTACAACAATAGTAGGCAGACTGATCTGTAGAACGTGGGCTCAGTTGCATTAGTGTTTGGAGAGAAAATTGAGTTATGTTTGTGCCACCCCCCCCCCACAAAAGGAATGAATTGTTTTGAATAATTCTAGACATTATTTAGAAACTTCTAAGTACAGAGTATCTAGGAGAAGACAAATGCCCATGGATCACTAAATGTGTGTCAGATACACAGGAAAGACCAAATCGGGAATGGGCCAAAGGAATGATGTAGCAAGTTTCACTGCAGTCTGGGCTAAGAAGCAGCACACAGAGAGGTGTGTTCTGGAGAGTGGGGGCAGGGTGGGGGGAGCACTGGTTAAGCACGGTACAGGACAGAAGGCCATGCCATGTTTTATATGTTCATACGCTGTGAGAAAAGTAGTTCTTGTGAGTGGAAATGTGGGTAAATTTCTCACAGAACAGTGTTGCAGACTGAGCTGACCACAGCGAGGCTTTATTCAGTTTTTTGTATCTTCTGATGCACAGTGACTCACTTTGTTGTAATTTATTTACTGAGGGGGGAAAAAACAAAACACTTTAAAAAAACCCCAAAGTTATCAAATTTGCAGTATTGGTGAAGGACATTGACAATTTACTATGAAAATGCATCTTTCTGGAGTTGCATTCAATATACCTAATTGGAATCAAATATATTGGGTAATTACTTTCTCTTGTGACTGAAGTAGCCAAAACATGTCAAACAAATTGGAACTTTATTTTCTGAAATGAGTTTTTATTCATTACTATCTACTTTGCAATACCTTTGATAGCTTAGCTGCATAAGAAAAACAGTATTAAACAGCCAAATTTGAATTGAGTTCATCAAACTTGGATATGGTTTTCATGTGCTGGTCATGAATTATAAACACGTATGGATGTACACAATCTGATTAAGTAAACAAAATGCTAACAACTAGGTTGAACCATCAGTGTTATTATTTTACATACATTTCTATATAGGCTACGGACTATGAAATTAAAGTTAGACATCTTTCTGAAATAAAGAAATTATTTTTAGTTATAGAACTCTATTCATTTATCTATCAACCTATATCTATCATCTATCTATGATTTCCCTCTTTCCCTCCCTTCTTTTTTCCCTCTTTCTCTCCCTGGCTCCCTTCCTTTCTTAAAGCAAATGATTATTGTGAAAGCTGCCTTTTATTAAATCTTGGAGGACCTCTGGGCACTTCTTTCTTTTAGACTTTTAAAAATACTTGTTACTTATTTGAGATGTTCCCCTTATATTGTTTCCCCCCCCCACTAAAGTTGTATAACAAATTACTATAAACCTTGAACCTCGGCGAATAAAACATTTATTTCACTTGAGTTTCTGTGGGTCAAGGACTTGGGCCCCATTTAGCTAGTCCCTGCAGACAGCAGTCAAGGTCTTGAACAAGACTGACTTCTTAGGGGAGCCTCAGCTGGGGGAGGATCTCGTTTCAATATCCTACAGGTTGTTGTCAAATTCATTTTCTGAGGCCATCGAATTAATTGCAACTTCTTCAAAGTCAGCAATAGAGAGACACACACCCAGAGATGCACAACGTGGTTTCAAGAGCAAGATCGAGCCTGACATAATGTAGTCAAGGGATTGATATTTCAGAACGGTTGGCATGAAATGCAGGTTTACCATAAGTCTTGAAATTGTGAGTCCAACTTTGTTCTTTTTCACTATTATATTGGCAGTACCAGGTTTTTGCCTTTCCATATTAACTTAAGAATCAATTTGCGGATATCTGACAAAGGCTATAAGAGACAACCGCGCGGGCTCCCAATGGCCCAAAATGAAATAATTTGATCAACAAAATGAAGTCGTATTATTATCCAAAATATTAAACAAATATCCATACATTAGTTTATTTGGATACATTGAAAAGTCACTGGAGTGAAGAGAAAAACTGTGCAAAGAGTTCCAAATAATGTATGTGACTCAATCCTCGAGGAGACAGAGCCTAATTTACCAGACAGTAAGTGCAGGCTACACGTAGCAACTTCCTCCCAGGGAACAGTAGGGAAAATGGAAAGCAAAGAGGAGCCCTGGTGTTGGAGTGGGCTACACAAAGGGCTGCTGTCAACAGTAATAACCAAACCAAACAGCTTCTCCACATGAGAAAGATGAGGCTTTCTGCTCATGCAAGGCTTATAATGTCAGAAACTCACAAGGGCAATTCTACTCCATCCTACAGGCTCGACGTCAGTTAGTGTGGTAGTTATATAATCTGGTGTCAATTTGAGGATTAAGAGTGTAGGGGTAGAGTCTAGCCTGTCAATCAGGATTGAGCCAATGAGACCTCAGAGTGGGCATGGCCTTCTCCTGAGGATTCTGGAAACTCCTCTTATTTCCTCCTTGGAGGCAGGAGACCCCTGCTCTCTTTGCTCACTTCCTGCGAGACATCCCTGTTGAGAAAACACATGGAGAAAGGATGATGAAGCCAGACCTCTGAAGCCGCAGAAGCCACGTGAGACCCCTGCCAGTGCTGAGATGTTTACAATGCCACTGGATCCACAAGACTTCCCACCCACTGGCCTGTGATCTTCCTGCATTCAGCATCATTGCATGTGTTTCATGAGTCTGAAGAGGAGTTTATAGATTGGTATCGGACATATGGGCTAATATCAGACTTATGGACTTGAGCTGGGTCCACCTTAGTCCTCAAAGTGACACCCCGGCTCTTCAACATTTTAAGGGGGTCTGTGCAGTGGATTTACCCAATGCAAAATGTCTTTTGATCTCTTGACTGCTGCTTCCAGGAGCATTAATTGTGGATCCAGCCAGACAAAATCCCTGACAACGTCAATCTTTTCTCCATTTATCATGTTACCTATTGGTCCAGCTGTGAGGATTTTGCTCTTCTTTACATTGAGTCCTAAGTCCTACTGAAGGCTGCAGTCCTTGACCTTCATCAACAAGTGCTTCAAGTCCTCCTCACTTTTAAAAAGCAAGGCTGTGCCATCTGCATATTGCTGGTTGTTAATAAGCCTTCCTCCAACCCTGATGCTGCATTCTTCTTCATATAATCTAGCGTCTTGGATTATTTGATCAGCATATGGGTTGAATAAATATGGTGAAAAGATACAACCCTGCTGTACACCTTTCCTGATTTGAAAGCATGTAGTATTCCCTTGTACAAATGTCTGCCTCTTAAGCTATATACAGGTTCCTCATGAGCAGAGCAATGTGTTCCAGAACTCCCATTCTTCTCAATGCTATTCATAGGTGTCTATACAGTCAAATGTTGCATAGTCAATAAAATACACATAAGCTTTCTTATAGTCCCTGCTCTGAGCCATGATCCACCTAATAAGGGATGCCATCCAGCAGGACTTTCTCATAGCTCCCTCCCAATATGCTGCTACAACTGTTGTGGAATAATCTTCAGCAACATTTTACTTGCTTGTGATGTTTAGATCACTTGCACATTCTGCTGTGGAATAGCATCACTTTTCTTTGGAATGGGTAGATAGATCTCTTCCAGTCATTTGGCCAGCTAGCTATCTTCAATTTCTTGGCATAGTGCATGGCGCATAACTGCTTTGTCACCAGCTGAAACATTTCAATCAGGACTTCTTTGAGTCCTGGAGCCTTGTTTCTCATGAATGCCTTCTGTGTAGCTGGATCACCAAAGCCCAGTGAAATGGAATGTCTTAGAGTTTTGCCATATTTGTTTCCTACCTGAACATCTAAACACTTGTTCTGGTAATGCCAGAGGTAAAATGGTAACTCGTGAGGTGAAATTCTTTAAGTGCCTCATCTACAAATGTTCAGAATCCAGTAAATGGGTCAATATACTTTTAAAAAAAACATATGTACATATGCAAATATATTTATATGAGGATGAGGAAATAGATCTATGAGCCTATATTTATAGGTTTAGAATTAAGGTAGCAGAAGGACATTGGGCCTCCACTCAAGTACTCCCTCAA
>NW_022103900.1:18369025-18385034 GCF_000313985.2 Echinops telfairi
AAATGCACTTTACACAATTGATGTGTATATGGATTGTGATAAGAGTTGTATGAGCCCCTAATAAAATGTTTAAAACAAAAATCAAAAACAAAACCTCCTTACTGCATCATTTAAATGTAGAGAAAATGAGAAAAGGAGCAAATTGACGAGACAGTGTCTTCTACTGTTACATAAAAATGGCTTATGGTAGCCATATCTACTTAGTCATCAATGAATGATATGGAAGTGAACTTGTAAAGTTTTTGTAAAATAGAAAATAGATAAACTACAGAAGATGGCAATGGCTACGAGCCTGGTTTCAACAAGCTGTATTTGAATACACAGTCACCATTTCTTAACCACATTGTGTGGCACTTCTATTTTGAGTTATAGAACTAGACTCTGAACCACTGTGTAAAAACAGGATGTGGGTGAATAGTCATGCATAGGAGCTGCTGGACTAGACATGAGCTAAACTAGTGGGTCCAAAATAGCAGTCTTCAGACAAATTCTGGATTGCTGTAGCAAAATTGCCTTGGAAACTTGCTAAAATTCAGATTCCCAGCTGGTATGCTCCAGAGACTCGGTGTAGTAGGTTTTGGTGGGGTCCAAGAATTTTTGTTATCAACAGGCACCCTAGGAGAATCTCACAGAGAGCCAAGGAGTCATGCACTGACAAACACTGAGCACTAGAGCCTGATTGTTCTTGTGGCAACTCTGGTACTGGCAAAGGGTTGGAGATATGAAGGATTAGGAAAGGAGACTAGGAAAAAATCTCCTTAAAACATGAGAAATATGAAAACTATTTAGAAGGATGTTGGCTCCTAACAACTTCCTGCTAGAGCTTTCCATCAATGATCCTGGTGATACAACGTCTAAGTCCTCAGCTGCTAACAGAAAGGTGTGTGATTTTCCAACCCACTCAATGTTGCCGAGAGGAAGACTTTGCAATCTATTGCCATTATCACCTAGGAAACACGGGGTAGCAAAACTGCCAAGCTGGGTGCTGTGACGTCAAGCTGACTAGAAGGCATCTAACACCAATGTAACAGACTTCCTGTCATAGTTGGGTGGAACATTTCCCAACGCCTCAAAACCCTCACTTTCGTCAGGTGACTGTGCTTCCTACTCTACTGAAAGAGAAGCCAGTGGAGAGGGTTCTCGCCATTTCCTCACTTCCAATGACTTTTTCCCTCTCTCTGTTTCTGAGCAAAGTTACTGACTTAATTACTCCATATTTTTCCCACCTTCTGTGATGAGAATTTACTTGATGGGATTTTTTCCTCCCACATTTTGACGATTACATTTTTTTTCTGCTTCTTTCAACCACTAAATATAACTGTTCAAGTTCTACCCTATACTTTACACGTTCCCTTTCTATATTCCTTCCCATGGATTTTTCATCTTTTGTCACATCTCCAAATGTCACTTCTACGTCAGCCATTTTTTTCTGACCACATTTCTGTTTTCTTGTTTTCTTATTTAATGTTAAGGAGTCCAAGTGGTGTAACTGGTCTACAACCACAAGATTAGCAGTTCGAATATACCAGTAGCTCCTCAAAAGAAAGCTATTACCATCTTCTAACCCCATAAAATGTATCGCCTTGGAAATGCACTGAGGCAGCTTTCCCCTGTCCTACAGGGTCACTATGGGTTGGAATCAGCATGGTGGCAGTGAGTTTAGTTGGCATGTTTGTTCGATTGCGTGTTTTGATTCTAAAATTCTGACCCTACCTCCACTCCATTGCTTTACTTCAGTTGAGGAACAAATTTTTCTGCCTTTATAACAGCAAAGATCAGGAAGAACACATAGTAATCAATGTGAGCCGGGTAAAAAGAACCATTTGGTGCTGGGTGTTGGCTCCGTATCAGGACAAAAGAGAACAGAGAGCACCGAGGTCAACTGAAGAGTTCATTCCAATCCCCAGGTCCGGCTGCTACTTGGGCCCAGTGGATAGTGTTCCAGTTTCTTTTTATTTTTTTTCATGGAATTTTATTTTGTCTCCTAGTGTGGCAGTTACATAATCCGGAGTCAATTTCAGACTATTAAGAGTGAAGGGGTAGAGTTTAAGCCTGTAAATCAGGTCACAGCTTGACCTCACTTGAAGGTGCTAAGGAGATAAATAGCTCACTGGAGGCCAGATACATGCACTACCTGTGAGTATTACTGCTGATAAGCCACATGGAACTATGCTAGAGTCCTGGATCTGGAGGAGCCACGTGGAGACCCCTGTCAGCGTTGAGAGGTTTCCAGTGTCACTGGATCCACAAGACCCACTGACCTGTGATTTTCTTGCATTCAGCGTCATTGCATGTGTTGCGTGAGTCTGAAGAGGAACTTACAAACTGGTATCAGACATGTGGGCTAATATCAAACTTATAGACTTGAGCTGGACTGAGCTGGGATATTTTCTTAATATATAATTACTCTTTTATATAAAGTTCTATCTTATACACATATGAGTGTTTATGAATTTGTTTCTCTAGTCAACCCAGACTAACACACCTAGTTTTTACATGTTGGCAATTATAGCCTAAAGTTTAGAAAACATTTTACAAGCCAAGGAAATCTTGTTCGTCAGTCATATTTAGTTTGGTGGCTACCCTTTTGCAGATTATGATACTAGATTATTAAAGAAGCTACTTAAAAATACTTTACTTTTGTCCCTGTCTGTTCCCATTCACCCAACACAATCACTAGATTACTCTTTCAAAGACTAATGTGAACTACCAACCATGCTGTGTTATAAGTAAAAAAATCAATGAAACCTATTGTCATTGAGTAGACCGAGACTTACAGTGAACCTCTATGATGGAGGAGAACTACCTCCTTTGGTTTCAAAGGCTGTTAATCTTTACACAATCAGACTGCCACATTTTTCTCCCAAGGAGTGCCTGGTGAGTTTGAACTGCTGACTTTGTGATTTGCAGGAAAGTGCTTTTTTTAACTACTAAGGTCCAATCATGTCTCCTTCGTAGCCAAATTAAGGACAAAACCTTAGCAGTGTTTTTACTCTTCTCAACATGACCATAAATTTCCTCTTCAGGCCTTTAAGACCCCAGACGTTATATCTATTGATAGCCGGGCACCATCAGCTTTCATCACCACATTTGCTTGTGCATCCGTTGTCTTCAGCGATCTGCCAGGAAGGTGAGCATCTCAGACTGCTGAATTGTTAGAACAAAGTGTTCTTGTGTTGAGGGACTACTTGAGTAGGGGCCCACTGTCCATTTGTTTCCTTAATACTAAACCTATAAATATAAACAAGCAGCCATCTAGCTGAGAAACAACAAAGCCCACATGGAAGAAGCACACCAGCCTATCCCAATATAATCACTGAAGACAAAGCGGGTGCATAAGCAAAGGTGGTGAAGAAAGCTGATGGTGCCCAGCTATCAAAAGATATAGAGTCTGGGGTCCTATAGGCTGGAAGATACACAAGTGGTCATCTAACTGAGAAGCAATAAAGCCCACATGGAAGAAGCACACCAGCCTGTGAGATCACAAGGTGTTGAAGGGATCAAAGGGATCCGGCATCAAAGACCAAAAAAAGGATCAGGCATCAAAGACCAAAAAAAATCCTTGTATTATGAATGAGGGGGAGTGTGGAGTGGGGACCCAGGGCCCATCTGTGGGAAATTGGACATCCGCTTGCAGTAGGGCCATGAGGAAGAGACAAGCCAGTCAGGGTGCAGTGTAGCAATGATGAAAAATACAATTTTCCTCTAGTTCTTGAATGCTTCCTCCCCACCACTCTCATGATCCCAATTCTATCTTACAAATCCAGCTGGACCAGAGGATGTATACTGGTACAGATAGGAACTTGAAACACAGGGAATCCAAGACAGATGTACCCCTCAGGACCAGTGGTGAGAGTGGCAATACCGGGAGAGTGGAGGGAAGGTGAGGAAGGAAGGGAGAGCAGATTACAAGGATCTACATATAATCTCCTCCCTGGGGAATTGACAGCAGAGAAGTGGGTGAAGGGCGATGTCGGATGGTGTAAGATATGACAAACTAATAATAATTTATAAATTTTCAAGGGTTCATGGGGGAGAGGGGAGCAGGGAGGAAGGCAAAAAATAAAGAGCTGATACCAAAGGCTCAAGTAGAAAGCAAATATTTTGAGAATGATGAGAGCAACAAATATACAAATGTGCTTGACACAATGGATGTATATATGGATTGTGATAAGATTTGTACAAGGCCTCCAATAAAATGATTAAGAATTTTTTCCTCTTATCATCCAATTCTTCCCTATGTAGATGTAGTTCATTCCTTGTATGCTGTAGAAACTTTCTTATCTTAACAAGTTTCTGCTTAACTGTTCCTCTGGACATACTTTTCATTCCCTCTTTAATTAACAACTCTAGGAAGCTTAGTCTATTTGAAGCATTTCTGCTGAAATTGGGTGTAGAAAGAGAAGAGACTAGAAGAAAATAAATATTAAAATTCCATTTTCTTAAAAAAAATTATTAGCATATAATTCACATTTCATACAACTCTATAGTCAATCATATTAAGATGCTCTGTCCAATCATCATAATAAATTTTAGAACATTTTCTTCTTTCTTGTACTCATTTTCATTAGCTCCCTATTTCCCCCCAACCTCCCCTGCCATACCCATCTTACTGTCCCTATAGATTTATCTATCTTGGATTTCATATACAGAAAAACATGCCAAAACAAAACAAAAAACAATAACAAAGTAAAACACAAAAAACTTCAAGAAGAAAGCAGAAAACATGAAAAACTACAACAAATTTAAAACAAGTCGGAAGGGAGATAAAAGATAAGGCGTCACATTTTTATATAATTGCATCTGCAGCCATCCACTCACAAAGACACTCTGCATGGTTGCAAGGCTGGTCACATCCCTAGCCTATGGGCACATGGAATTTGCCAGCAGCTTAATCTACACACATTTCCTCTTCACTTTTTAACAATCTGAAACCACTCTAAAATGGGTCAATGGGATAACAATACAATTTCTGCATTCAAAATTTTGGGCATTCATTTTCAGTTTCAAATACAGTTAATTTTCTCCACAATGTCATATTTTGAAGAGTACATGGGACTTTTACTTGGCATCAATTTTAAGTTGGTTTGGAAGTAGTTTTGATTTATTTGTAAATAATGTAGAGATTGGCTCAAATGACACCTTCCCTGACATGTGAAAACAGACACCTGCGTGCACCCCACTCCTACAATTCCCCCTGGACTCCGACTCCCTAATGTGAGTTCTCAGCCTTTTAACCACCCTTAGGATGGATGCTGCCCTTCCTGACAGCACTAATGATATTCCTCATGGTTGTGCTGTGCGCATGTCTGTGTTCTCCTGTCATGCCCCTCGAGAACCTACTTTCCTTGAAGGTAGATTGGTTGTCCACTTACTTATTTCTATGCTCCCCATATTACCTAGCACATGCCATGTGGGAAGCATCTGAGACCTATTCTCCATCAAACTCTGTCTGTCTTCTTACTGGAGATAAATTGATGCTGACTGGTGGGCTCACCTGGGTCTCAGATTCAGTGCTCAATTAGAGGGTTTTCAGTGATCGTGTTTAGATATTCAGGAGATTTAGACTCTATCAAACCTTGCAGGCTAGTCACAAGAAATGTGTTTCTATCCTTTGTTATTGAAGACAGTGTAAACCATCATTTGCTAAAAAAAAAATACAATGAAGTTGAGGTAGTTAACTTATTGTGCCAATCTGGCCGAAAAACACATGTGGCGTTAATTAAAGGGCAGAGGGATAAATGGCTTGGTTAGGCTTGCCTTTCTAGTTCTCAGGTCTCTTGCTTTCTGATGGTCGGACTAGGGTGCAGCTGCCTTAGCCAGTTCCCTGCTTTAGTAGGCAGGGCTCACTTCTGCAAGACATCGTTGAGAAGAAGCCACATGGACCTACCCTGATGCAGCCCTGGGTGCTGGAGCACTCCTGTGGAGACCCCTGCCAGCGCTGAGATGCTTACACGTTCACTCATTCAGCTTTCCTCCTGCAGTCGGCATCATTGTGTGCGTTTTGTGAGATGGAGGAGAACTTTGTGGATTGGTGGCGGACATATGGGTTAATGTTGGACTTGTGGGCTTGGGCAGCACTGGGTTGGGATGTTTCCTTGATGCGCACTTAACCTTTATATAAAACTCACTCTTATAACTGAGTTTCTGTGGATTTGTTTCTCTAAGTACCCAGAATAATACAGAAGTTAAAATGATACTTTGCTACACTAGTGATGGAATGTGTTCATTGCTTTCAGCAAAATTATTAGATTTTAATTAGTGATCATGTTTGTGATATTTGTGCTGATTTTACAATTTTAAGGGTTCTAAAAAATTGATGTGCTTTATGTGCGTATGGTCCTAGTTTCTCGACTGTTGCTATTGGGGAGGGGTTGGGCAGGGTAGGATTTCATAATCAAAATGACACAAAAGATATTTATTTCTCCCCTAAAAATTAACAAAATGTTGTGTAAGCGTCATTAGGCATAGAGCATACAGAATTTGGCAGTCCTTATGAGAAAGTAATAGAATTACATGTGTCTTTTGGGGCTATTTTGGAAATAATTTGAAAATGTATATAATGTATAATAGCAGAATCTCCTTGTGAGGTGCCAAAACAGGGGCATGCTTCACAAGAGTTTAAGTATGGATTATCAAACATGTCCAAATGAGGGTGTTCACAAGCATTGTTGTTTGGCAATGATAAAAGGGCCTTATTTATTAAATCAAGTGGGAAATGTTTCCAGTTAACATTTACCCTTCCTAGTGAGTTTTCTTATTGGTCTTGGCCTAGCCATTTGCTTATGCATATAAAACAAATCTCGTTAGCATGCTATATCAAATGTGTTCTACAACATTTAAAATGCTCTTCAGCTTGAAGAATTTGAGGTAAGTAAGGTTTGTTTCAGAATGAGGGCAAGTTTATGTAACATTAAAGCAAGGCTTCAAATATGGCGTGGCCCTGTTCAATTATGCCAGCCTGCCAAATAGCTCCACCGCTTCTGTCAGTTTATTATAGTGCCGTGGCTGATGTGTTGCCGAGATGCATCAATATTTCAAATACCAGCAGTATCACCCAACGTGAATGGGTTTCACCGGAGCTTGGAGACTACGAACAGACTACAAACATGGCAATTCAGAGGAATTAGATGTGGCTGCATCAATGGGCTGAGGCTTAGGAACAACGGTGAGCGTGGCGCGGGACTGACAGTGTTTCAGGCTATTGCACATACGGTCGGTCGCTGTGAGTAGGAACTGATCCCATGGGACCTAACAACAACGTGCTCCTTGGAATGTGTCGACTCTCCACAGTCCTCCCAATTCAATCGCCTGCGTCAGGCTCCACCAAAGGCCCCCATTCCTCTTCCGAGTCTCCCGTTCCAGGGCTGTGACCCATACTTTTCCCTGTTCTAGTCCCTGTGACGAATCACTCAATGGTAAAAATTCTGTTCTCTTGTGTTGCTTTGTTAGCAGCGATAGAGTCAGTTCGAAGTCCTGCAGTAAAGGGAACTCAAGAGTTGCCTGTAAAAATGGGCATTTGCAACCTGGGGAGCGCCCGTGTTTTGATTTTCTATTTGGAGGGTTCCTGTTCTTTGCGGGTACACTCAATAGCAGCGTGGTTTTGGGTAGGCCCTGGCTCGGATGGTTCCTAGTACAGTGGTATTTGTGTAGCTCCTCACATTTCGTTGCAGATAATTTTCTGAGATCTGCCATGTGCCTTTCCATCGCTTCGTGGTTCCTGAGTACATGTATTTGATTTTGTATAGCTCTTCTTTAAATCTTTCTCAGAACTCATATTCTCTTTAATTTGGTTAGAAAGTTCAACAGTGTGGGTGTATTTTCTTCCATTTCTTTGTGTACTATTTTATTTTGATTTTTACTTGCTCTCATTCTTTTGTTTTAATCATTAATGTTTTCTGTAGTTTCTGGCTGAGGGTCTCAGATGGGAATCTTTATGTTTATTAGTCTTTTTCTCTGTCTCCTGGGGTATTTAGTATGCATCTTTAGTGTGGTTAAGAGCAGTGTGGGGAAGTGCCACTGGGCTGAGGTGGGGTTGTGGGCGCTTTCCCAACAGGAAGGTTGTCTCAAAAAAATTTTTTTTTTCTTCTCATCAACTCAGTGTTGTTTTCTGACCTCCTGGCATGCTTCCTCTCAGGTGAGCAGGTGAGCTAGTCACAATCCTCTTGGATTTCAGTAGAGCCTGGCTTATTATGGCTTCAGAAGTAATCACGGTGAATGTCTTTCTGCTCAGCTGCATTTAGTCAGCAACTGAAGTCTGGTCTTTGTTTCCCTTTTATTCTCCTCAGGTTACCTCCAGGTGGTTTCTGGCGGTTTAGCATCCCAGGCTCAGTGGAAGGTTCTTCTAGGCCTCTTGTCAGGATTGGCTTGGACCCTTTTAGGGGTAGGCTCTGAGTCGATTGTGTACCGCCCATGTACCCGGATTCCTTCTTTCTGTATATGAAGTGCCATTAGCTGGGTCTCCAGAGATGCTCTAGCTCCCCCAAAGATACATTCGTTTATGGTTTCCTCCTTCACCGGTGTCACTTACAAACCAGGGTTGGTAGTTTGTGTGTGGGAGTGTTGTCTGGTTCTTGCGGTGTTTATTTGTTTGGTTTGTTTTAGGACCTCTTTCCTGAACTTGGCCAGGTAATATTTACTGCTATTTTTCATTTCTTTGTTACTTTGGATACATTCTAAAGAGGTGCATAGAATAAATATGCCTTTAATGCTACACATCATCCTGAAATTCCAAACCAAACACTGTTAGCGGAAGGGGGCTAACGTCAAATCGAGTCTGCTGCTTGCTCAATGTGAATCATCAGGGTAGTCCTTTGATGTGGTGTGACATGGGAAGCTGCTAGGTAGTCAACGCCAAGAGCAAAACTCTGAGAGAAAAAGTGCATATCCTATTAACTATTTCCCAGAACAACCCTTTTAAGAGAACTAGTCTCCTTCCCGGACCCATACTCTTTCTGCCATAAGGAAATGATACTTTGTACCCTCCATTTTAGTCAGTACAGTCTTATTTTTGAACATGAAAAATAGTTTTTACGCTTTTATGTATTGCCTTCCCTCTCTGTATAACTCAAGCACTCGCTCAACAAGAGTCACCTCTAACAATTGTAGAATTTAACTCTCCATCATTAAGCTGGGTTCTTTGTAGGAAACTTCTCTGTCCTGTGACTATTGCATGTGGACACTGGATAGATCTAGATGTGTCAGATAGAACCCATCTTTCAAGTCAAAGAAAATGAAAACTTTTAGTCGGAAGCTCTATGGCAACAAAAATAATTTGTCGGATTTCATCCCATATCATCCTTCTGTTTTTGAAGAAATAGATCCTTAGGATACATCTAAAGACCAAGAGCTGTGAAATTGTAGAAAAATTCCATTATCCTTAAATTAAAATTTCCCACAAACTTCTGTAACAACCCTAGTATTGCAATGGTACTGCTAAGGATTTTTTTTTAATTCATTAGCTTGTTTTTTTTTTGTTTTTTTTTTAATTTGTTTTGACTGACGTGGCATGGGTTAAAAGAAATGAACCAAGTCAGTGATTTTTCTCTTTATTTCTCAGTCATTAGAAATGGGCTGTGCACTGCAGGGCAGCAGGTCTTGGGTTATATGGAAAATAAAGGGCACTCACTAAAAAAATGGTTGAGAATGAAAAATGGACAATCTTTTCTCTTTGCGCAAAACTGTTCCTTAACGTTAAGGTGATTTCAGGACACAGTTTCAAGGCAATGTTTGAAGAGCAACTTCAGGCCTAAGTCTCAAGGCATCCTCCAGACTTGGGTCCAGTAAGTTTAGATTCTTCAGAATTTCCAAGTTGTGTTCCACATTTTTCTCGGTTTTTATCAGAAATTTTCTATTATATTCCTGAGCATAGTGTTCAGTAGGGTTAGCCTGGCACTTTTATGTGTTTTCCGACCTCAATGGGAAAGTTCTTCTTAAAGAGGCTTTGATAGTCACCTAGTCTGAATAAACTCTTGCTCTTTCTCATTCAGATTGCTCCTCCTTATTCCATAACCCAGCTTTCTTTCTGTAGAACAACTATCATCATCTGGGATAATCTTCTCTATAAATACATTTCTTTGTTCATTGTTGGCCATCCTCACTGAGAAGTTTACTTAAGTAGGGATACTCATTTGTTTGGTTGATTACAGTGTCAACAGTAACTGTCACATTATAGTTGCTCAAGAAATGTGTATTGGATGACTTAAGTATTCAAGCATAACTATGGGTTGAGAGCGAGTGAAAAAGAGAAAGAGCTCTATGGCATCTCCTATTTAGAGTGTGAGTTCCTCCTTTCATGTGTTTCAAGCAAATCTATTGTTATGAAGAGAAATAATTCCAGAACCAATTCACTTATCATTTTAGAAACTAAGATGTATTGCAATGTCTAAGCTATTCAGTAATATGATTCCTGGAGGCTAATGTGTTTTCAACAAACATTTTTTGTGCTTAGATGTGTATGACAAAATCCACAGAGGAAACCTATTTTTAAATTGAAATGCCATGTGATTATTTTTAATTAATATCTATGTTTATGCCAAAGAACAAGAAATGTGTCATGATAGTCTCTTTGGCATTTCATTTAGGATTATTGTCTAAGTTGTAACTCAATTTCGTTTTCAGAGCATAATAATAAATATAAAATAATTGTGACTCTGCTTATGAATCATTAAAGGAAGTGAAGAGGCAGAAAAATAGGGGAGGAAAATGAGAGAATCAAGATAGAATAGTTGGCTGGGAGTGAATTATTTATCAAAGAGGATGCCTGACTAATGTTTTCACCCATGAAAATTCCAAATGCCTAATTTTGTCATTGCACCAAACACAAAGTTAAAGTTGCTTGTAAAAACCTATATTCCTAACTGGGGACACCAAGGAATGAAATTCTGTATCTTTAGCTACTTCTGAATTATTATTAAAGGTAATGTTGAGAATTTGCAATGTATTAAAAACCTATCATAGAAGGATTATTAAAACTGAATCCCACACTTGTAACTCAGCTGATAGTCTCTACATTTCCCCCCCAAACCATGTTATTGGGAGCTCTTACAGATATCATCCCATTTCATAGTTTAATTCTCTATTTTTTTATGAGAAAAAATCTCTTGAACTCAGAAAGAACATGAGATCTGTCTAATTCCACCAATTAAGAGTCAGTTGCAGTATTTATTATTATAAGACACTAGCATCCTATTCACAGCTAAGTGGGTTATGAATAAGTAGGTGTCTTAAAGGTAGCTTTTTGGGGAAAGCAATCTACACAATAATTTGGCGAAGAAAAGGAAAAAAACCCGACAAAAACAAAAACCCCAAATAGTAATGTACCATATACCATACTCAACGTTGATAGGTCATCCAATAAAAGTGTCTGTCAGGAGGTTACAGCAATATTTATTAGGCTGTTGTCAGTATCTATGCGACTTCCTGCTTGCTGTGAATCCTTCGGACATAAAATAGATGCGGATGCATTTATTTAATAAGGTTGTTGTGAATAGTAAAGGCGACGACGCATTTGGAGCGCCTCTCGTAGGGATGAACTATGTAGAGGGCTCAGTCACTGTCTTTTCCCTTTCTTATTCTCTTTTACTATTCGAGTACACTTCTAGTATGCTTCCTTTTCGGAATAGTGTTCTGTTTACTCCTGGTACTATCGCTTTTGTTAGTTTCCACGGGTTGATACGGACTCAAACTCCGGTCTTTCAGAGTAGAACAGCTACCCCACGTTTTAGAGGCTGTGAGCTTTGGGGGAACGGATCACGGAGTTCACGTTCGCAGACTTTTTTGTGGGTTCAGGTCATCAGCCTTTCCACTAAGAAAGACTTGCCTGTTACGCTACCAGGTGCTGCTCGTGTCAATGCCACCGATATATGTATGTTTGCAATTTGTCAATGGGATTGTCGAGTTCCCACTCTTCTATGGAACTCTCCATTCTTCACAATTTTCATGTTTTCTCCAGAATTCTGTTTGTCTTTGTGTGAGGCCAGGTCTCGAGAGATGGGGATTCAGTAACACACGCACGTCTGTAGACAGAGATTTGTAGCTAGAAATGGCTCCCCTAGTTGTAGACGTGGGTAAGTAGTAGCGGCTGACTCCATCTGTGGTTCAGATCGCAAGCGGGAGGCAGGAAGCAGGAAGGCAAACCAGGAAGACCACGGGCTGATTTGGGCGCCAAGTCCAGTGAGTCCAAGGTCAGCATCCTGCTAACGGACCCTGGCAGGAAAGGAGCTCAAGGATGCAGATGCAGGACCCAAACCCAGAAGAAATGGCAAGCTTTCCCACGGAGCCTGCTTAAAAAGCAGCAGGCCATGCCTTCCAGGGCCCTTGATTGCATCAAGGTTAGGCTTTATCAAGGGGACTGCTCTCTACCACAACTGAAAGCTGCTCACAGAATTCATTACACCATGTTAGATGAAATAGCAGGATTCAGTCAGTTCGCATTTGTTGGAAAGAACCAATACCTAAGTTTTTGTTGACTTCTCGAACAGTTGTTCATGCTTGTAAGCTGAGTTCTCTCTGAGGTGGGTGGCTGGGTAGCCACCCAATGTGGAAATCACAAATGTACATTCTTTACTCTATTTTACTATTCATCTGTACAATATTGTATTCTAAGCACCTGTGGTAATGTTCTATCCATCTATAAGTATAAAAATTAGATGGGAACTATGTTTGTAATATTTATTTATTCATTTCATGAAACTCCTTGGATGAAAGTGAAGACTATTACAAGTGAGGATGTCAATCCAGAAGCAATATGGAAATACCTTAAATAATGGTTTTATTGTTTTTTTAGGTATTATTTATTATCTTTCATTAATATGTGACACTATAATCTAGCTTAGTGCATCTCTTTAATTGTTCTTTTTAAAGGATTAGCTGTGTGAAATAATAAATTACCTCTCAGTATACCTTTTTTTTTAATACTAAAAGTGGTCATTAGAGCAGCGACCCAATTGTTAAATTATTTAAATCCCCCCTCTGGTTAGATCACCATTGTGGTGTTGATCATGATGTGGTAGATTATGTCATGGAGGTTTACTACCAAACTGCTAAGAACTCTGGCCTGGCCAACTTGACACAAACCCTAACACGCATCTATCTTGAAAGGTCTTCTGTCTAACATAGTATGCATGCCCCAAACATGGTCCCATTCCCATTTCTGTAGTGCTGCCTACAACTGGAATGTATTGATCTGTCACAAATCATACTCTTGTGACTGTATCCCTGGAACTCTCATGTTCTATTTAAAGGATTAGTTTTCTGCAAATCTTTAGAGCTCATTCTGACCTTGTGCTGATGCTCTCCCTCATCCAGATGATGTGTCTTTGTCTTGCCTTTATCTGACTTAGTGTATGTTTTCTATACATTATATTTGAGACAAGATTCTATTTTATTCCCTACAACACACAGAATTTTTACCATGAGTGCCTCTTGAAAAATTCTACAAATCTACATCAAATGGTAAATTATAGTAAATTAAAAAATCCACCATAACCATTGTGGTATATCTATTATACAAAACTGACTTCAGTGGCTTCTGTTATTGTATACTTTTGAGAGTCTTAAGTGAAGGCTCTGGATTCTCTGTTCCAAATTTTAATTGTGATCTGTAGGAGAAGTTGTATGGGGACAACCACATCTTGGTCCAATCAGAAGTCTATAGGCACTTCAAAAATTAATGCATTTCTAAATATAAATTTATTTAGTTGCCTAATTGATTAAAGCAAATTAGAAGAGATCCATATTTGTTGCTATTCCAAAGAAAGGTGACCCAACAAAATACTCAAATTATAGAGCAATATCATTAATATCACATGCATGTTAAGTTTTGCTGAAGATCATCTAACAATAGTTGCAGCAGTACATTGACAGGGTCAGATTGGATTCAGAAGAGGATGTGGAACAAGTGATTTCATTGTTGATGTCAAATAAACACTTGTTCGAAGCAGAGAACACCAGAAAGGTATTTTTTTTTTTCCGACAATGCCCAGACATTGACTGTATCAATCATAGCAAACTATGGATATCCTTTAGAAGAATGGGAGTTGCAGAACACTTCATTATGCTCATTCAGACCTTGTAGATGGATCCAGAGGCAGTTGTACAAACAGAACAAGGGAATACTGCATGGTTTAGAATCAGGAAAGATGTACACCAGGGTTATCACCTCTCCATACACTTTTGAAATCTGTATGCTGAGCAAGTAATCAGAGGCACTGAGTTATCTGAATAAGAACTCAGTTTCAGGATTGGAGAGAGACTTATTAACAGGAAGATGACACATAAGAAGGACTTGAAGCCCTTGCTGATGAAGATTACGGTTTGTCGCGCTCAGTATCAGCTACAACTCAATGTAAAAAAGGCCAAAATCCTCGCAACTGAACCAGTAGGTAACATCATGATAGATGAGGGGGGAAATGAAGTTGTCAAGGATTTTGTCTTGCATAGATCCAGAGTCAATGCTCATGGAAGCAGCAGTTTAGAGGTCACTGGGTAAATCTGCTGCAAAGGCCTTCCTTGAAGTGTTTAAAAGCAAGGATGTTGTTTGAGGATGAAGGTGTGCATGACCCAAACCATGGTACTTCCAATTGTCTCATCTGCATGTGAAAATTGGACATTGAGTACGGAAGGCTAAAGATGAATCAAAGCATTTGAATTACGGTGCTAATGAAGAATCTTGAAAGTACCATTGACTTCCAAAAGACCGAACAAATCTGTCTTCGAAGAAGTGCAGCCAGAATGCTCCTGAGAATAAGGTGACCAGACGGCCCGCTTTTGGAGGGACAGTCCCAATTTTTAACAATTTTTCCTGCATCCCGCAGCGTTTTAAAAAATATCCCAATTTTTGGAAAGAATGCATGACAAGCTAGGGTATGCGGTTTTCGGCTGCCATGTGGCTGTTTCACCAGGGCATGAGTTTTATCAATGGTGTCCCGCTTTAAATGTTAAAATCTGGCCACCTTATGCTTAGATGCAAGGAAGGAGAGAGTTCATCTCACATACTTTGAAAATGTTACCAGGAGAGACCAGTTCTCAGAAAAGGACATGATGCTTGGCAAAGTCAAAGGGGGAAAGAGAATTACTCTAGAAAACATGAACTGACACAATAACTGCAATGTGGGCTTAAATACAGAACAGTGAGGATGATGCCAGCCTGGGCACTGTTCTGTTGGCCACAGGGTCCATATAAGTTGGAACCAAATCACGGCCCCTGGCAACCACAAGAACCACTCCTGCCACAAAATGTGTTAGGCGGGCTTTTCTAGAGAAACAAATCCAGTGACATTTATATGTGTGTATATATCAAAAGACATTTACTGCAAGAAATGGCTCACAGTTTTAGAAGTGGGTAATTTCAGCCTGGCTCAAGTTCGTGGGTCAGATGGTAAGCTGGACTCAGTTGCTTCACCTTTGTTCAAACTCCAAAGCCTAAATCCAGAAGGTCATAGAGGGCCGGGAGAGTGGCAGTGATCTGTAGCCTCTCGGTGGGGCTTAAGTTTACTGTTCCTCTTCTCTGTTTAGGCCAAAGCCCAAGCGGAGTGGGAACTAGTGGCCCAGGTAAATTTGCACGGTAAGCAGGAATACCATAATGGATGCAGTGTTGAGTGAATCCAAGGATCCAGTCACAGCAGAGGTCACAGTCTTTCCCACAGAGTGTCCTTATGGTTGTCATTGTTTTGTTTTCTTTGGTTGCTTTGTTTTGCTCTGTCTTGTTTTCACATGCATATTATTATCTCTGCAGGTCTATCTAGTTAAGATAGGCTGGATAAATAATCTGGAGCAGAAAACAGCAGGACCCAGGGGGACATGGCAGAGGGGGGAAGATGGGGAAGGGAAGTGGTGTTAACCAACCCAGGGACAAGGGAACAATAAGTGATTCAAAAATCAGTGGCGAGGAGGGTGTAAGAGGCCTGGTAGGGATTGATCAAGGATAATGTAACCGAGAGGAATTACTGAAACCCAAATAAAGGCTGAGCATGATAATGGGACAAGAGGAAAGTAAAAGGAAATAGAG
>NW_022103900.1:18386281-18387907 GCF_000313985.2 Echinops telfairi
GGGTTGATGACATTTATTAGATCACAACATGGGTAAACACTACCAAGTTACTGAGAAATCTGGCCCAGCTAATTTGACCCAAGACCTATCATCCTCTTCTATTGAAATATCAAATTAAGGCCCCACTTTGCCAGTTAGCTTTTAAGTTTGGGTCAATGGGCATTTCTTGAGAGTTCTTGCCAGGAATGTTAGCCCTAGCCTATCCCGTGTGCCATGAATCATCACTCCCCACTCCATCTCCTTTCTCACTCTTCACCGAGTGCTGACAGTGTGATGACATGGGTCTCAGGGGTCTCAGGCTTCCTTTGAGGATCTCAACTTGGATAATATCTGAAAAGCTTCTCCAGGTGTTTTTTACATTTTAAGATATTTGGGTCTCTTTCTACTTTGCCTGTGGTCGAGATTGAAAGAAGAGGACACCCGAGGACGATGTAGACATCAGGACCGTGTTTGCACTTCTCTGTTTCGGTGGCTCTTTTCTTGATTAGAACAGGCTCTGCTTTCGCTGTGTCTCCCCACGCAGCTGTCTGGGGCGGCCCCAGGGGATGGCCCAGGTGTCTTTTCAGCTGTGCTGTGCAGTGATCAGAGAAGAGCAGCGAAGAAGGGAGAGAACTAATGGGAGGAAAAGGTGTGGCAGGACCACTACATTGGTTCTAAATTGAGAATGCCCCACCATTCATAGTGGGAGGAAGGCCGGCCTTTCTACTCCTGTGAGGCGTCAGTCTCAGAAACCCACAGGAGCAGTTCTACCTTGTCCTATAGGGTTGATACGAGTCAGAATTGACTGGATCACAGTGAGTTTTGTTTGCTGTTTATAATATTAGGATACATTTTAAATAGACTTTCATTATTATACTTTTATGTATTTAGTGCATACAATATTCCACTGAGGATGTTATATGGAGCATAGTTTTACTGTGCGACAGTGTGGGTCATCGTGAGTCACAAAGGATTTGAAGCAACTATAAAACTAGTTACTATCAAGTCAATTCCAACGTGCGATGACCTTGTGTGGATCAGCATAGAGCTGTGATCCCTTGGTTTTCAATGAGGACTGGTCATTATTTTGAAGTCGGTCACCAGGCCTTTCTTCCGAGACACCTCTGTAGACTCAGACCTCCAGGTTTTAAGTTAGCAGTTGAGTGCGTTAACAGTTTATGTCCCGTGTGGCCTTCCACAGGCTGTATAGGATGTAAGTGTTTCAGACATACAGTAGCAGGAACTCAAAAGGAGGAAACAAACATTGCAGGAGGTCTCCAAAGAGAAAATCCAAAGGTCACACCTCTATCTCTATTGATAGAAGTTCTCCTGATAAGGTACCTGTTGTCATGGCAATGGGGCACAATGGGAACTGAGTGGGAAGGAGATTAGCCAAGAGATTATGGTATGGTAAAAAGAATTAGCATATATAAGCTTTGAAGAAAAGTGCACGCCCTTGGACGGCTTATGGAATCGATGACTAGTTAAAGCTTTTGTGAGCCAGGCTGATTTCTTTCATCTTTACATTAAGTAACATAAAACTTCAAATTTAAGAAGGGGATTTGGGTCTGGAAATTGTCCTGGTCATATTAACATCAGGAGGGACTTTGAAAAGAGGTGAACATGCATCATTATCTTAAACAGAAG
>NW_022103900.1:18389818-18391655 GCF_000313985.2 Echinops telfairi
CCACCCAGGTGCAGATGGCAGTCAGCTGCTCAGAAATTGGGGGTTGAGATAACACTGAGGGACAGGGCCTGTTGCTGCAGGTTCACAAGAACGCCAAAGAGGAACAAAGCATGACTTTAACCAAATATAAATTCTTAAACTCCTGCCTTGGGTACAAAACACACATTTTTCAAGAATCCGAAATGTGAGATGATCTTTAACTATGGCATCTGGGCAAAATATGTCGGGCTATATGAATCATCATCTAGATTGCCGTGAATCAGCTGTGAGGATCAGCCTCCTAAATAATTAAAACGGTAGTTTTCCAAGTACTTATTTAGCTCAAGCAAGAAAAAAGGCCAACTCAGACACATTAGGTTGAACCTCTCTCTTTATGAAAGAACGTCATAGAATTCGTAACAAGCTGAGGTGGATTCCGAAAGGATGAATACCTTACCATCTTAACCAAATTGACTTACTACTAGTCTGCTTTTTGAATCTGGCTGCGGCAGTTAATAAGTGTGAAAGAATGAGCAGGTTACCTTTACAGATCTTAGCTTTCTCATCGACAGAACAAGAATAGTAATTTTTACTTCGTGGTTTTGATATGAGTATGAAGGACACTCTCTTCTCACAGACTACCTCATTTAGGACAATAGCACAATATCTACTATCTCATTTTTTTCCCCATTAACCTCGGGTGCCGGGCAATAATGAATGCGGGGGTGCAAGGTGAGAGTAATGCCAGGCATTTTAGTGTTTTGTTTTGACATGGTAGGGAGCGGTGAAATTTGGCAGTTATGTGATGATGTAGTCATCCTCGTTTTGTGATCTGATAATAATCACCTTTCCTGTTCACATAATGCCATTCTACGTTTGACAGTCTGGCCTTTGTAGTTAACCATGGCAATAAGAAAGAAAGGGGGTTTAAAAGCTTGCTATCATAGTTAGCATATAAGATGTGCTCATGAGGTATTGGAGTATTAAACATTACGATTTATTTTCTACTTCTAGGCACCACTTTTAAAGATCTACATTGAATGCGTAATGTATAAAATCTAATGGTAACGCCAAAAGTATGACTATTCAGCTGCCAGTTCATACACACGTGGGTTTACCTCACACAACATGTGTTTAAGCACCTCTCTATGATTGATAAATGACTGTTATTTCTCTCAGTAATATCCCTGTTTTGCGTGACTAAGGTGTTTAAAATTTTTTTTTCTTTTCAAATCAAAGCAGTGGCTTCTTAGGGGATCTGTGGGGCCAATTCAACATATGGTAGAGAGCTGAACTCAGGCTGACCATTCTGTGTGATTTCAAAGGGGCCACCTGGGTAGATTTTCTTAAAAGACTTAGGGTGACCATGGGGACTTCTTCTGAAGAAGTTTGAAAATGGAGAACTCCATGGAGGAGACAGAGGCCAGCAAAGCCACAAGGCTAGTGAGGTCTGGCCTAGGAGAATTACGCTGGGAAACTTACTCCATCCAACCTGCAGCCCCATTCTTGTCCCTTTAGAGATCTTTTTGTTCCTCAAACTCAAAGGACTCCAGTGGAGTGTGGAGGGCCAATGAAACGATTGTCCTTGTGTTGCTATGTTAGAAAGAAGTGACTTTTCTTCTCTGCACAGTTTGCTCATCTTCAGAAAGCCCTTTCCGCTTCTGCGGAACTGATAGCAATTTTTCTAACAGAATTTTTCTCCCTTGGGTGGGTGGGCGGATAATTAAAGTGTTGACATTGTGTTAATTCTGACTCTCAAACCAAACAACAATAACAACAACAACAAAAAGTAAAACAACCTCATTGCCATTGGGTCAGTGCTGACTCATAGCAACCCTATAGAGAGGGCAAGATAGAA
>NW_022103900.1:18392653-18399593 GCF_000313985.2 Echinops telfairi
CACTGTAGGAAGCGCAAGTCTGAATAAATCCTGAATCCTCTACATCTAGTTCAAGCAGAAACAGATTTATAAACAGAGGATGGAAAAAGGGGTCAGGATATGATCAAATGACTTTTATAGTCACGTGTTAGTGATAGGAATCTTGATTTATTGCCAACACGAAGCATAGTTACATTAGATAGACCATGAACTAGGCAATTTGTCTGGATCAAAATACAACAACTAATTGTACCAAGACTGCAAACATCTGACAACATATGAATAAAGCTCATTGTTTCTAGTATTCAACCTCAATTATGTGCCCCACACCATATGCAGTGATTCACATATACTTGGTCAGGTAATTTAACCTTTTAAGAAGCATCACCAGGTAAGCATGCTGCAAGTGCACTAGCCTCTGCGATGTGAAGGGATTCCTGCTTGTCAGTGACAGAACTGAGATTTAAATCTTTTCAGTACAACGTAACCTTTTCTGGTAGCAAAGTAAATCAATTGGGCAAATCCTGCAAGGCAAAATAAAGGCCGTAGCATCGGAACATAGTAAACAAAAACTCTTTGGAAGGTTCCGAAAAAAACAAACAAACCAACTACAGCACATTGGAGTCATTGGGGGAAAGATCATAAAACACTATCTGAAGGTTGTAGAATTTGAGATGGGGCTTAATGGGCGGCCCGGGGGTGTATTTTGGATCTGAAAGCGAGAATAAGCCCCAACATTGAAATGGTCGTATGGTAGTAGTTCATTGTTTGAGTGGTAGAGAAACAGAACTGGACACACTTGAGTGAGAAAGCTGGACAGTTGCTGGCCTGAGTGGAAGATGTGTGCACTGTTGTTGCTCCCTTGTTCCCGGGAGCCCAGGCTCAGGGGGACTGGATGCTACACTGAAATGCTGTCCCCTTCTTAGACCAGTCCTATGATCGGTTGCATTTCAAACTGTTGTGACCCATGGGGTTTTCATTGGTTGGTTTTTGGATGTTAATCTCCAGCCCTTTCTTCCTAGTGTAGCTTAGCCTGAAAATTCCCCTGAAACCTGTTCAGTAGCATCATAACTCCCATGTCCCCATTGACAGACTGTGGTCCGGGTGCATGAGGTAAAGTGGCTGGGAATCAAATCAGGGCTTCTTCAAGGAAGACAAGAGTTCTGCACTGAACTAAGGTGCCACTACTTAATATGGTAAGCATTGAGCAAATACTGATTTTTAAAATATGCATGGTGGGTGTATAATGGATTTTTAAAATAAATCTTTTGAGCATGCATTATGAACCAAGACTCCCTAGGTAACGCAAATGGTGAAGCACTCATCTATAAACCAGATGCTTGGCAGTTCAAATACATCGATAGGTGCCTCGGAAGAAAGGTCTGGCTATGCCCTCTTGTTGTTATTAGGTGCTCGTGGGCCAGTTCCCACTCACAGTGCCTCTGTGTACAACACAGTGAAGCACTGCCCAGATACGCGCCATCCTCATATTGTTCTGCCTGAGCAGTACATTCAGATGATTTAACAACTTGTTCACTTCCCGAATGACCATTTTGAGTACACAAAAGCAATCCACCCAAAGGTCGCTTAAGATTTCATTCAGTTACTACTTCAATAAGAACAATGAAAGAGGTACATAAAACTAGATTAGAAGAGTTTTAAAACAGTAATGAAAATGTTAAATAGCACCTGCCCCCCCCAAAAAACCCACAAGAAAACTGTTATTTAAGTTATTTCCATATTGTTTCTTGATTGGCCTCCTCACTTGCAATATTCTTCACTTTTGTCTGAGCATCATCAGCTGCATGATTTAGCCTTAACTGTCTTTCACTGCAGGCGCAGGATCTCATTCCTTTAGAGGCAGGCCAACTAGACAGTAGTCATTGTCTTTGATATAGTGGAAATGGTTAGGTGACACCTATTCTCGGAATGTACTGTGTTCATCTTTGAAAAACCCCTTTATACTTACTGCACTTACAGCAATTGTTCTGACTGTATATTTAGCTCTTTGAACATTTCCAGGAACAGCATAATTCACTCACAATATCTGGTGGGAATTTGGGATGTAATACAAAGCTAAAACAAATGATAACGTGTCACCCTCTGGTTGGTTGGCACTTTTTCCCTCTTTCCATTATATGTCTATTTACTGAAGTAACAGACACAAGGGAATAAAAATGTAGTGTTCCCTCAAAAGGATAATGAGTTTCATGAAATGGAATGAACATTACTACAGGCACTTAACACATGCTGTTGAGCAGATGAACATTAAAAGAGAGTAAAAAATGTAAATTTGTGATTTCCACATGGGTGGCTGCCCAGCCACCTACCGAGGGAGAACCCCGAGCACAAGCTCCATTTTAACAACTGGCTTACCAAACTTCACCCAAAATTAGGTATCGATTCTTCTGCATTGGTGTGAACTGGCTGAATCCTACCACTGGCGTGAGTCCCTTGTGACAGCCACTGGGTCATTCCATCTTGTTGATGGGCTTTCTCTTATTCACAAGATCTTAACTCCATGAATCATATTTCTGCTCTCACATACGTGGGGTCAGTCAGTCACCTGCCTGAACAGACTTAACAGTAACTAGTTTACTGGTTATGACAACGCAGGTCACATGATGGACCCTTTGAAGTACTGCCACTTCTTTTCTGACCAGGATTGGAAGCATGCTGGCGGAACATTAGCAGGAGTCGTAGGCATAATGAATGGAGGCAGAGACTGGAGGTGGAGACCAGGTAGGAGCCGATTACAATGGTTCTGATGAACAACACTGAGAGCCTGAATTCACTTGATTTTGTGGCCCCACCCTGTGGCGCCATCACAGGGAACAAGGAACCAAGACATTTTCATGAGCTACATGCTCCTGAAGTGCACTGGCTTCAAGTTCTTGGTGGTGAGTCAGCAAACATTCAATGGAGCTTTAAAATGACTGCTCTTCTCATCTGAAGGTCAGGAAGAGCTACACAGCTGTCTGCAGTTTCTTCCTTAGATTCAACACAGACCTTACGAGTGAATCTACTGGATGTGCAGATTGATTTCGCTCAGTGAGAGTGTGTGAACCTCTTTAGTTACCCTCAGCAGAAGTTTGCTGAGTTAAATGATTACGGGCAGCCTAGGAGATGCTGTGTTTGTTCATAGTCACACCATTGTCTGCTTTTTACAAAAGCAGAGACTCATAGAAGTCTGAAGGAAAAATGTGTTTAATGATTGTGAATGCCTACCCTAGGTGTTGCCTTAAACTTTTAGCAGCATGTAAAGTAGTTTGAGAGGGGTGATGCTGATATTACTTTTGTACAGCTATTTCCCCATGGGGGTTGTGAAATGCTTTCAAACTACTAAAGAGTGCATATTCATATATAGTTCAAATTTCTCTTTCTGTGGTTTCATAAAGAGCCACACAGATTCCATTTCCATCTAGCTAACAAGTATGGGGTCTCTGCATGAAGAGAAGCTATGCTAATCCATTAAAATGCATCAAGAGAAGTGCTATTGTAAGAGCCAGAATTACAACTGCCTGCCTAAAAGCTCTAGAGAGCCCGCTCCACTGGGGGTTCTCTTTATGCATTTGGGATGTGAGTGAAATGATTTTAGCATGTGTGGGGATTTCCCTTTTCCTTACTTATACAATCGTTCTCGAAAAGTCTCAAACATCTCTTTCTGTGTGAATTCTTGAGGGGTATAGAGTGTCTAGAGATCAAGTTCAACAGGGTACATACTCTATTATTCTATACTCTCATAGGATCAAGTTCTACCAAATCTATGGACCGGGCTTTTGCAGTTGACAGTTAGTGGCCATAGGATGGTGCTCATACATGAATCCCCATCCATGATCAGAAAGGTGAAGACATATTCTGGGCATGTCTGTTTAGATGAAACAGACGTCAGCATCAATTGCAATGGCCCACATAGCATGCCATGATAGAGGGTGGCAACAAATCAAGTTGTGCTTGATCAATAGGGAGGAATAGGGCTGAAGTCACATTCGATCAGGGTGCCAATCTCAGCTACAAGCCTGTCTCAGAACTCAACTTGCTTCCTATTGTGTAAAGGAGCTCTCTGGTTACTGATCTCTCCCCCTTCTCAAAAGCAAATCGCTGAGTTTGGATTGTAAAGCAAACAAACAACCCATGTATATGTAGATGACACGTGTGGCCTGTTCCTTTTGGTGATTTTTCTTATCAAATAACAATCAATTTCATATCTACTATTTATGGGCCTCTGTCATGTGCAAGCCCTGTGCATGGCACATTACAGCACCATAACACATAGTTACATTGTAAATGTGCAGCTTCTTCTCCCTTAAATAGATGAAGGAGATGAACTCAGGGAGGTTAAGCCACTTTGTAAAATGTGCCTGGTGGGTACCGATAATTACAGTCACTAAGCTAATAATTGTAAAACAAGAAATACAGAAACAAATTTCATGTGTGCTGTCTTAGTTATCCAGAGTGCTATAACATAAATAGCATTATGGGTGGACAGTTCAAATATGTTTCTACCCAACCCTCAGTGAGCCAAGCCATGGATTGGGCACGATGATGACCTTCGATGCTGACCTTTCAGGGAACATGGCATCTCCCAAAGGCCACACTAGACGGACTCAGCATGTAAGCTTGACTGAACTTACGGGGCCCTACCTCCAAATGACGTACACCCTTGTGTTTAGGACAGAAGTACCCTGATGAGAAAGGATGCAAGGATGGCCACCCAACACAGTGGGAATGGAGTCATTGGATCTTGGGTGGGACCCCGAGCTAAGTGAGTGTCCAATGAATGTAGACCCAGAACCATCATATATTTGGTGCCTCTGTGCTCCTCTTGCAGTAATATGACACGTTTTGGTCTGACAGGCAGGAGTCTGCCCTTGTAAGAGATGATGCAGGAAATTTCCCCCTGGCTCCAACCCCATGCTTAATGGTAAACAGAGCTCAATCAATTAAAAAGTCAATCTATACAAAGCAACATCTCCTGGATTGCAGCTCAAAGTTGGACTATACTTACATAAATTGCTAATATCAACAGTACCTTAAATTCTATGTAATTGGATAAATTATTAATGTTATCAATGCCATTGCCTTATACCCTAAGGGGATGATTGACAATCTTTTTATTTTTTGTTTCTATTGGTTTTTTGGAGTGTTTTTTTTTGTTTGTTTGTTTCTGTTGTTGTTGATCTTGTTGGATCTGGTTTTGTTTATTGTTTTTGTCAAAATATACCCCAAAAGTAAACCATAATCATTCATAGTCTGGGAACAGGCAGATGAATTCTGGGCTCCCACGTAACTCTAGTCCTAATTCAAGAACGGTTAGTTCTTCTAACTTAGCCTTGCAATATCCTTGTCTTCACAAAGAGATCACTGAAGATAAGGGTACCACAGCAAGTGTGGTGAAGAAAGCAGGTGGTGTCTGGCTATTGATTGGAATAGTGTCTGGGGTCTTAAAGGCTTATATTCAAACAAACAGCCATCTAAGTGTGGCTCAACTAAGTCCACATGGAAGAAGTACACCAGCCTCTGTGATACAAAGGTGACAATAACAAAATCCAAATATGATGAAGGGAATAGTATCAGAGCTTAAATTGTGAACACCCAGTTTGTAGAAGGTTACGTAGGATGATGGGAACCCAAATTCCATCTGCAGTGTCTCCTCGGATTGGGCCTCCGGCAGATCCTCTAATCACAGGTGAGGGGCTCTAGCAGCCTTCCTACCAGACAGAGATTATTGTCACTTGATTAGAGTGAATCAATCTATGGTATAATATGATACTTGGTTAGTGGACCGCCCTCTTGATCCAACTAGAATTTTCTCTATGCTCAAAAATTTCTTGATTTTTCCAAGAAAGAAATTTCTTCTCTGGCTTTTTAAATATTCTTGGTGAACCTTTCTTTCTTACTCCATATTTTTATATTTATATTATTATTGTTGTTGTTTTCTTCTTTCTGTTTCATTTAATTTTTTATTGTCCCCCACCCCCACCCCCGCTTTGGTAACATATTTTATTGATTGTTTTCAGGATCAGTACAGAGCAATTATAAACAATTTGCACATAATTCTTTTTTGTTGTTGTTCGGGTTCACACTGGCTGTATTTCAGATGTTTGGGGTTGGGAGGGGATGTGAGGGAGGGCAGTTTGTCCACTCTGCTTCCATCGGTTCAGGATGTCCTCGGAAACTGACTTAGCTCGGCATCCACAGCCACAGGTAAATAAGAGCTCTGTTCTGGGTCTCCGACCTGCTCTGCATCTCTGACCTGCCCCTGGATTGCTGGCTGCTCCGGGATCTCTGGCCTGCTCCTGGAACTCCAGCCTGCTCAGGTCTCCAGCTAGGATTTACAAACTCATCAGGTTGGCAGGGTAACAGGGTTGTGGACAAACAGCACAGCTGCAGGTAGTAATTCAAGGTCTTACAAGAAAGTGTACATTTCTTGCTAATTGGACTGGCAGGATTTGGAGACATCTCAGAAGAGTCAAGGTCTTGTCTGGAGAGCTGGGAGAGGGAAGAGGAGAAGAGGGGCTAATTTGGTGCCATCTTCACCCTGTTTTTTATTGTTTCTGTTAGGTCTCCCAGTTTAGAATGTGCAGAAGGAGGTGAAGCACAGAGACAATAAATGATGCAATCTTTAATTGGGAAGGAGGGGGGATTGAGGAGCAGCAATCAGTGGATACAGGAGAGGGGAGGGAATATTAAAGCTGATTGTGATGATGTCCATCCAACTATTTTTAGAAGCGGTTTAACTATGTATGTGTATTGTGTTAGTCTGGGTACTTTACAGAAACAAGTCCACAGAAACTCATGTATAAGAGAGAGTTTTATATAAAGGTTAAGTGTGCATCAAGAAAACATCCCAACCCAGTGCTGTCCAAGCCCACAAGTCCACCATTAACCCATTAACCCCTATGTCCAACACCAATCCACTAAGTCCTCCTCCATCCCACGAAACAGATGCAATGATGCC
>NW_022103900.1:18400624-18421135 GCF_000313985.2 Echinops telfairi
CTAGAACCTAGGTACCCAAGCATGGTTGACCATTGGAATTACCTGGTGATCTGGTGAAAATACAGCTTCCCCAGGCTCTTTCCTCTAGAGAGTCTAGTTCATTCACTTGTGTATGGAGTCCAAGGTCTGTATTTTCAGGAGACCCCAGGTGATTCCAAAGACCAGCCAAGTTTGTAATGTAGGTTCTAGAGGAGGCTATATTCCTCGGCACCTGCCTCCTTCCTCATCTCAGTCACGCTTTCATTTTCAAAGCTTCTACCACTGATTTTGAAAGTCTGGCCTCCCTTATAAATGGACTCTTGTAATTACATTGGGTTCACCCTGATAATCCAGAGTAATCTCCCCATATCCAGATCCTTAAACAAATCTGAAAAGCCTATTTTACCATGTAAAGTGACACAATCACAGGCTCTGGGACAATACACTGACATTTTCTTAGGCTTGGGGCTGCAGGAGGTCATTATTCAGCCTCTCACGCTCAGCTAGAGATCGTACGGGACTCAGAACACTGAACCTTCAGGCCCACCCAAAGACTACTAGTGTGTATTCTCATGACCAAGACAGGTGACTGGCACTAAATCCTTGGAGCCAAATAGGACCCAGGCTAGTTCTGAATGTTCAAGTTAAATGAGCTGTTAAATTCACAGTTCATGATTCCATGAACTATATTTCTCTAATTTATGATGCAAACAGGCTTGAATTGTACATTTGCCCATGAAGGTAGGGCACCAGATTTACAATTTCATGCCAAGTTATTTAATAGCCATGTCCATCTACTTGCTCACTATAGGGATCAGTGATGATATTACTCACTGTCTTCCATATGAAGAGGACTCTATTTTTGGTGAGTGTCCTCCCTTTTGGTACGCTACTTTCAGTACCACCCCAATGCTTTGTTCATGTTGGTCATGTGTTCTCTGTGCAGGGCTGCCCTCTCCTCTAATTCTCATCAAGTATCCGTCCTAGTTCTTCCTTGGTTGTTGTTATCAGTTTTGAAATGCTGTTTGGTGCCTCACTGGGAGGCTAGACCCCAGCTTCTAGAACCACCACAAGCAGGCTTTTCTTGAGACATAAGAAAGTCGTTGTCTTCAAAGAGACCATAGACTATCCCTTTGCTACCCTCATTGATAGAAAGCATACTTTTAGGCTATCATCGAATCTTCAAGTTCTGTGACATTGCATTTTAAAACTCACCCATTATTCAGAGTTCCCTATGCCCTCACTAGACAACATGCACACATATTTAACCTCAGGACATTTCATTACTAGAAAGACAGTAATTATTCCACGGGAGGTATAAATATAAAGGCATGGTACAACATGGTAACCGAGGATAAGCAACTGAATCTAATTTATACTAGGTACCAGGGAATGATAATTTTGGAAGGAAAATATATGGATGCCAATTGATTTTATGATCTTATGATACTCAGAGTTTTCACAGCAGTTCACACATTAGCTGTTCTTTCCGGTTGGAGTTCTAATCTCTAAAGTGAATTGATGAAGATTTTTCAGATTTTTCAAGGTCCTGCAGAGTTGAACATTCTCCAGTGACATTTCTTCATTCTCTGGGGAAGTTTCTATGGGTTATTGGCAAAATGTTGAGCTGAAAGTGTACCTGTGACATTGTGATGGAACAGGGGACTGCTGCCACTTGATACCTGTGATGACATTGTCATATGTCAACCAGACTAGGTTGAATTGAGTGCTCCCCAATTGCTTTTCCTGTTGGTTTTTAGTTAAGGTGGCCCAGAGGAGACATTCTTGGGTGGGAGTTGGAGGGATGAAGGGAAGCCCTCGTGATTTGATATCCCACACAGTGCCTGGTTTGCTGGCTTTTTCTGTTAGACTTGGGGTAATAGTTAAGCCTAAACCTGCTCCGTCTGTTCCGGGATCCCTTCTTGTCTTCTTGAATCCCGTGCCAGGTGCATATTTCGCTCAGGGATGGATGGATGGTGCCAGTGTCTCTCGTAGGACTAAGGTCACAGACAGGAAGAGCTGAAAGAGATTTCAGTTCTTTGTCCTTGTGTATTCTAGCTTATACATGTGGCTTCAGCTTGTCCTTGCTTTTTTAAATATACCTGTCTTCTCAACTGCCTGTGTGTTAGTCTGGGTAGACTAGAGAAACAAATCCGTGGACACATATATATGTATATAAGGAGGAGATTTATATACAAGAGCACTTGAACATTGAGAAAACATCCAAGAAAACATCCAGATCAAGTCCATAAGTCTGATAGTAACCCATATGTCCAATACCAATCTATGACGTACTCTTCAGACTCACAATGACACCGAATGTAGAAGATCACAGACCAGTGGGTAGAAAGTCTTTGGATCCAGTGGCATTGGAAACATCTCAGGGCTGGCAGAGGGGTCTCTGCATGGTTTCTCCAACATCTAGGGCTGCATCAGGGTGCGTCCATGTGTCTTGTCAGCTGCTATGTCTCCTAGGGTGTGAGCAGAGTCTCTCACCTCCAAGGAGGAAATACCAGAATTCCCACAATCCTTAGGGGAAGGCTATGCCCACACAGAAGCGTCATTGGCTATGACCTGATTGACAGGCTAGACTCTACCCCTACATGCTTAATCCTTAAATTGACAATTATATAACTACCACAGACCACCCCATATCAATTTGACACTTTCACATAACTCTGTAGCCATATGTAATTTTCAAACAAACAATAATAAAATCAAATCTGTACCTAATGGGAGAAAACTAAAATGCATACAATTCAACATGTGCCACCCTCATTTAAACATAACATTTTATAAGTGAACAAAACAAAAGTATCCTATTTCTACCAATTGCAGTTAAGTAACGCCTACACTTTGATCCTATAATCCTATGAATATATTCCCCCACCTATGAAAGTTTCTAAGTCAACCACTTCATGCCTTTATTCCCCCAATTTTGGGTATCCAATTTCTATATTTCCCACTTACATCAACCCAGTGCTCTGAGGAGACAATCATAGTTTTCAACCAGTCAAATCAGGACAGGCCATCCATAAAGTCAACAGCAATGTGCACCAGTTCACAGGCTCAAAAATCTTTTCATCTGGTCGGGTTTTGATCAACTCAATGTGGGCTACCTCTTTAGCCTCACCAGGCTGTCCATTGGTTGCCTTAGACCATGGCCCCATCACAAAATCTCAATAACCCTAGCCCCAGTCAATCCACTCTCATTTTCTCCTCTAGTTCCTGTAAACCAGGTCCATGGGTGTCAGTGACCAGCCTCAACCCATCTCTCTATTGCTGCTTTCTCCCACTTCCACTCAACTAGTGGATCCAGGTGGCTACCTAGCGAGCATTTCAGCCTGTCCACAGGCTTCCTTTAATCTTCAGTCCTAGAGAGTTTTCTTCATGGTTCCAGATTTTTTGCAGCTTCTGACAAAACCACCAGAGTTCAAACTTCAAATCCAAAGAGTTCCTTTTCTTCAAGCTATCAAGCTTGTCCCCAGGCAAGTCTCTTAGAATGCAAATGCCCTGAGAACCCCAAAGCACTGGGTGGGGCATATCTTTTCAGAGTCTTCTCTGCTGGTGTGTCCTAAACCCATCTAAAGATCCAGTTTTAATGGCTGATGACAAATGGGCTTACAAACTCTCTATTTACATACTTCCCAATAAACATTTCTATCAGTTGTTATATCAATAATAATAAACAGAGGAAATCAGTATAAACAAAATAGAAGAAGATAATAAACTCAATTCTTAAAACAGTCAAGTTCAATCCTTATTTAGCCTATGTAAATCCTTATCTAAACTATTCTATTTAGACAAAAATATGGGATTAGGCCTCCAGAGTATCAGCCTGAGTCAGGCTTTCTGCCCGTCATTTTGACCTTCTGTCAACCATTTTCTCTAGCCAGCATGGTCTCTGAGAAATTCAAATGGTGATTTCTACCCATGAGCTCAAAATGTACATTAATCACTTTCATTCTCAACATTTCAAACAGGAATAATCAAAGACTACAACCACATAATAATCAAAACTTTAATTTCCCATATTCTTTCCAGAAAACAACTCAGTAAACTGCAAGGATCTATCTGACTTCTGGCTAGCCAAAGAAGGGACACGACCATGAGGGAGAGGTCAAACCAACATCTCCTCTCCATCTTTATGATTAGTTTCTCTACTACCCCACTTCCAAGGTACCATAATGTGTTAGTCTGGGTAGACTAAAGAAACAAATCCATGGACACACCTATATGTATATAAGAAGGAGATTTATATACAAGAGCACTTGAACATTGAGCAAACATCCAGATCAAGTAAATAAGTCCAATATTAGCCCATATGTCCGATACCAATCTATAAAGTCTTCAGACTCAGAAAACACATGCAATGATGCCGAATGTAGAAGATCACAGGCCAGTGGGTAGAAAGTCGGTGGATCCAGAGGCATTGGAAACATCTCAGGGCTGGCAGGGGTCTCTGCATGGCTTCTCCAACACCCTAGGGCTGCATCAGGATGGGTCCACATGTCATGTCAGCTGCTATGTCTCCCAGGGTGTGAGCAGAGTCTCTCAACTCCAAGGAGGAAATACCAGAACTCTCAGAATCTTTAGGGGAAGGCTATGCCCACACAGGAGCCTCATTGACTATGACCTGATTGACAAGCTAGACTCCACCCCTGCATGCTTAATCCTTACATTGCCAATTATAGAACTACCACACCTTCCTGTGAACATCAAAGTCCAGCATGCTACAGCCACGGTCCTACCCAATAAGCCTACAACACTAAGATTGCGTCTTTGACAAATGCTGTTGTCAGGGTCCTTTGATTTGGTTCTAACCCATGGTAAACTTCCGAGACAACATCACTAGCACTCATGATGTCTAAGGTAAAATCCAGAGAGAGAGAGAGAGAAAATCTCTTAATGGTCCTACCTTTTCATCGTGTGAACCCTGATTGATACAATACCCCCATCCCCTTTATTATATAAATCATTTGTATAAAAACTAACTCCAATCAGCCAACATCAGGAATTTTAGATTTATTTCTTGTTTTGATTCAGTGCTCATTGAATATCTGTTAGCTATAACATTAACTTGTAGTTTGGCTTTTTATATGCCATTATAGGTCAGGATTTTATTATTTTTCTCAATGTAATCTTGCTTTGTGAACCTAATATAACTTTCACATTAAGCATGTGGTTTTAACAAATGTTGTTGTTAGGGTTCATTGATTCAGTCACAACTCATGTGAACCCAATGCTTACCAGAAGGAAACTGCATCATCCTCACAATCATTGCTATATTTGAACCCATCACTAGAGTCCTGACGTCAACCTATCTTACTGAAAGTTTTCCTCATCTTTGTTGACCTTATACTTTAACAAGTAGGTCCTTCTTAATGACATGTCTAAAGTATCTAAAATAAAGGCTTGCCATCCTCACATCTGAGGAACATTTTAGCTGTACTTATTCTGAGACACATTTGTTTGCACTTCTGGTCAAACACCCATTGCCAGTGAGTTGATTCTAACTCATAGCAACCCTATAGGATAGAGCTTGAAACACTGGTGGGCTTGAAACACTGACCTTGTGGCTCCCTGCTCAACACTTAATAAAACACTTTTTTTTTTAAAGAAAGGTGAATACATTGGTTAGCTGACTGGGATAATTTGGTTTTATGTCAACTTGACTAGGTCAGAATCCTCTCATGATGCGATCTAACAAAGTGTGGTCAATTCCGTGATGAGATCTTCTGTGAAACAGTCAAGCAGTTGTGGGAAGAATAGGGTGGCATCCTACCTCCTCAATCTGGCCACAGCCACAATATAATTGAGAGAGGTTTCGTTCAAAGTGTGATCCACTCTTAGTATAGATTGACACTGTGGGGAAGCTAGCTCACTTCTGTTGCTGGATCTGGATCCTGCATCTAGTTTATTGGCCATTCTTATCATATTGCCTATAGATCCCAGAAGCCATTAGCAGACTGCTAACTTTGGATTCATTTGACTTTGTGTTTGCCAACCTGTGTGGACTTCCTGCTTTTCTGTCCTGCTTCCTGTTTGTCAACCCCTGAAGCTACAGGAGTCAGGAGAAGCCCCCAACTTATATCTGGCCAATGGACTTAAGCTAGATTGGATTTAACTACTTCCACAACTGTGTGACTCATAGTAACCCTGTAGGACAGGGTAGAATTACCCCTGTTGGTTTCCAAAAACTGTAAGTCTTTATGTGAGTAGAAAGCTCAATCTTTCTCCTGCTGAGCAGCTGGTGGTTTCCAACTTTGGACTTTGTGGTTTGCAGTCCATTGCCTAATGAATGTGCGAGAACTTTATGGGTCAGAATTGATTTGATGGCAGTGAATCATCAATCACAATTGTGTGAGCTATTTATTGACATAAATCCCTTTCTCTATAGATACACATACAAGCGTCATTCATGTTGCTTCTCTGGAATAAAGTTTGCTTCTCAGCCTAACACACTGAGACTGACAGAACTTTGGTGAATGTTTCTGTTTTTCTAAATTGGAACTAATTCTAATGCCCAGAGACAATACTGTCAAAGCACTATATTAGAAAGTAACTCAAAATGCATGAAATTGCCATTAAAACCATGGTGTAGGTATAAATTACCCAATGGATTAAAGAAATCCAGTAGAGAGAGAAAATGTGCTTAAATTCTCTAAAGCCTTCTGTTTATACCTGCCCATCCCTTGGCTGCTCCCAATTTCACTGTGAATGATTAGAAATGGGCTTCTTTAATGTGAAACTGAGGAGCAGGTGCTCGGTTTAGTGCTAGGCATTTGGTTGAGGTAGTAACACCTCTTAGCTGTAAGGAACTCACAATCTAAGACGTCCCTATGTGTTGCTAATCTCAGTTTCTATAGCCTCCCTCTCTGATTCCATATATATATTTGCTGTTCCAGATTCTAGTTTGTTCTAGCTCCAAGTTAGTGAAAACCAAAGCAAACCAAACTCACTGCATTCAAGTCGATACCACCTCATAGCAACTCTATGGGACAGGGTAGAACTTCCCCTGTGAATTTCTGAGACTGTAACTCTTTAGAAAGTCACAGGCCCTGTCTTTCTCCTGAGTTAGTGAAGGGGTGCCACTAACCCATGAAGCTCTAGATCCTGTCCCTTGAACTAAGGGAGTATTCTTGACATCAACAATCCTCTCACAGCATTCCTCAGGAGACTGATAGAAAGCATACTTTTAGGCTATCATAGATTGGCTGCATCTCTTGGGGAAAAACACACTGCCATTAAGTTAATTTCAACCCTTTGATAGCCTCCCCCGACCTTCCTCAGCAGTAGGCCATCTCTCTTGGGAGAAATTTCCTTGCCCCAAACTCGGTCTAATCCAACATATATCCTCTAGGGCAGAACTCTCCCTTTTGGTTTCCAAGGCTGTCATCTTTGGTAGGCAGTCAAGAACTTGAACCAATGTGCCACCGAACCTCTTTGTCTCTAGAGAATGCTTTAGCGATCCATCTTTTCTGATACCACCCTTGGCTGCCCTCTCTTGGCTATGGAGTGGTTGGGTTGCTAACCACAAGTCAGTAGTTTGAAACCACCAGCTACTCCAAGGGAGAGAGAGGAGGCTTTCTAGTCCCGTAGAAAAACATAGTCTAAGAAACTCACAGGGGCAGTTCTACCCTGACCTGTTGGGTCCCCATGAGTCAGATTGCCTCGATGACAAGGAGTTTGCTTGTTCTGATTTAGCAGCATAGTTAATTCTTCAGGCCACAGCCCCATTTGATTTCTGGCACACAGAAACATAAACACACAAGATAAGAATGGAGCTATTTTGCATGCTGCAAGCCTTCATCAGTAGGCTCATTAGCTGTGCGATTATGGGCAAGTTCCTTTCTGTTTCTCTGTGCTTCACTATTCTAGCCTATGAAATGGGGAAAGCACAGCCCTTCCTCAAAGATTGCTAGGAAGATTAGGCAATTAGAACATTGCCTAGCATATACGTGTTATATAAGCACTTGTTAAAAATATTTTAAAACAGGCAAACAGGTTAGATTGCTAAGTAGGAAACAACTAGTGATGGCAAAGGAGAGAGTTTAAGCTTCTTCTAGAAAGTAGCCCTATATGTAGGAGATGGGGATTGGCATCAGAGGGACTGTGCATCCTAGATAAAGCCCCTGCTAGGTGTAGTAGCACTAGACACAACACTAAGGGTGATACATTAGCAGTTAATCTCCAAACTTGAGTCTTCATCCCTTACAAAGGCTCTGAAACATTTTCTCAAAGGGATATATATATACACACACACACATATACATATATATATAATATAATATAATTGAGCACCTACTGAATTCAAAACATATGCTATGTGCTGGGGATGCCTTAATTCACAAGCTAACCATCATTCTAGGTCAGATGAAACTTACACTTTGATGTACAAGAAAGATATTATACAGACAATTGTATAATTAGCTATTTCATCACAATTGTGAAAAGTGCTTTGAAACAGTGAAGATAATTTGTAACAGGAATCTGGTCCCATTCCTGTGGATCAGGGAACGTGTCATTAAGGAAATTGCATTTAAAGCCCCAAAGCTAAGAATTTAGACCAGCTGGTTAGACCAAAGGCTTGGTTTTGAAGAGAAAGGGGCATTCCCAGCAGAGGGAGTGGCGTGGGGAAAGGTTCTAGAATCTTTTCTTTTGGAAGAATGAAATAATCATTGCTAGCAGAGGTTTTGTAGAATCATCTCTTTCCCCCAAGGGCAGACTGCATTAGTACTACAGTGAATCCTCGTTTATCGCGGTTAATCGGTTCTAGACCCTACCGTGATAAATGGAATTCCGCGAAGTAGGATTCCTTATTTGTAAATCAAATATTTTCGTAGTTAGAGCATAGAGGACATGAAAAAACACCCTTTAGTCATCATTACACTCGTATTACCCAATTTATTAAACGAAAAAGGGAAAATACAGTAAAACATTTTGGACGTTACAATGATCATTTATTATTTATTATATTATTTATGGCATCAATCGTGTACAGTATGAGCCAATCAGTGGCAGTAATGACAGAGCATGCGCTGTTACGCAAAAACCGCGATAGAGTGAAGCCGCGGAAGTCGAAGCGCGAAGTGGCGAGGGTTCACTGTATATAATTTTATAGGTCTCACCTAATTTTAGCAAGGAATATGGAGATTATTCTGATTGGGGACTGGGAAACCTTTTTTGAAATTATAGTAAGGTATTCAAGAACGAATTAGGAATCTGTAAAAGTAAGTAGATTTGAGAATAGGACATTTTAGGACAAATAAATTACTCCAAACTTTTTTTTAATTGGCATCAACAATTTGATAGAACTTTATTTGCTTGATTTCCCTCCGCCCCCCCCTTTTTTCCCCCAGAGATCCAGTGACTGGGCATCCCATGAAATCTGCCGCCAGAAACATTCCCAATGAAACTGTCCTGCCTCCAGGTTTTGAGAAGCTGTTTTTATTCTAAAATAAATATGAGACTGGGCCATTGTCCTCTACAAAATAGCCGCGGTTTTACTTAAATCAAATCCGTTTGGAAATGCTAAGCCGGTTAGGCAGAACTAATGTGCCTCAAGGTGGTCATTCTCTCGGGATTAAAGCTGTGGAACAATTAAAGCTCCTGTTACAAGGAAAATAACAAAGGGCCATTATGAAAGGGGACAGAAATCTCTGTTCCCAGAGGGGGGGCTGACTCGCTGAAAGTCCCCTTGTACATGCCAACACAAAAGCATGATTGCCTAGGGTTGTTTGTTTATGTAAATTAAGCGGGTGTCACTAATTCTGCAAGTGGGACTGCAGAGCAACAAAAAAACGACAATGATTGGTTGGATCCATGCTCCCTGGCTGGTGAGAAATCTGGCCAATTCTGTTGCCTTTGCTCTAAACTCTGTCTGGACATCTTTAGGAAGAGAAGTTTGTTATTATGTATGAAACTGATGTTTTGAAATTACTATTCTTAGAGTAGAAGGTGGGATTAGAGGATTTCCAGGCAAAAGAAGTCATCCGATCAAGGTTCTGCTCGCTTGTTGGTATAATTTCCCTCAACATACATCATGACAGAAGTTCCAGTGACCTTCCGTGGGGCTGAGTGCAATGGAGATACACCACCTGAAAATGGGCAACAACCAACCACTAAAATCAAAGACGAAGCATCCCCTGCTGATGGCACACCACCCTACTACAGCGTGGACCCTCGTCTTGGAGATGAACCCTTAGAAGAGCCTCAGGGGGGAAGTGAAACATCACAACGGGCTCTGGTGGTCAACTCATCCCTGGATGAGACGCTCCTTCAAGGTAAAGTATCTCTGGGCTCTTCAATTTGCTTGCTTTGATTGGTATACTCACCATGGGTTCCAGTATAACAGGAATGACCTAAATATTTTTTTTAAGTTTAAAATCTATTTTTCAAATATGACCCCTTAATTTTACTAAGGCTAGATAGCCTAAGGACTAAACCTCTGCCTCAGTTCAAATCTAGAATGACCTATTTGATGGCTCTATGATATTAGAGAACGTTCTTAGTCTCAGACAGTCTCCATTTTCTCTTGACGAGCATGGTTTATAGTGCTGGTGGAAGAATTATTTAAGACTTATCCGCTTCAGTTGTCTACATAGAGTAAGTGTTGGCTGAATGTTGACAGTTGGTGACAGTGGTAGAACTCTATTAGTATTATGAACAATCTCATTATTATTTGAACAAGAGGGATTCACATTTTCAAATTCTTTTTCAAAATATATCTGAAGATGTCTAAATTAAGGGTTCTATGTTTCATGTAGATATAAAAGGGAAATTATTATTATACCCATAAATAAATGGAACCACTGAATAAATGAGTCAAGGATATTTTTAATCAGCAGAGTTAAAATGAAAAACTCTACCTAGAGTCCAAATTGATCATTTATTTTCTCTCAAACTATCTAAATGCTTAAATATTAATGCTGTCGTTTCTCCCCCTCCCAGAAAACAGAGAAGAGAACCTCTTTATTGTTCATAAGGCTATTACAGACCTTTCCCTCCAAGAAACGAGTACTGAGGAAATGGCATTCAGAGAAGGTAACAGAGCCACCATTTTGTACACAGAAATTGGAGTGATTTGAGTGACAGTTTTTGCATGTGATGTGACATGAGAATGGATTTCATGAGAGCAATCTAGACAATGTCTTAAAGGATCTCCAAGCTGCTGCAGGCAGATAAAGGAGTCTTGGCTTGTCTGTGACTTCCACCTTAGAAAGCATTCCAGATGCTGCAAGGCTGACAGTGAAAGGGCTGGCAGAGGTGACCAGCATGCTCAATCTACCTCTGATTGAGTTAGTTCACTGTGTCAGCATTTCTTTAATTTGATGTCTTTAATTTCAAATGGTACCAGGCACCTTGTGAAATGTAAATGTTTTAAAAATGGGTTTATGCAGAAAGCTGGCCATTGTCAGACAGTTTAAATTACTTTTAAAAATTAATCTATAAGACAACACTAGCTCTCTGATAGAAGCCCCAAATGGTTGCCTAATTCTTGTCAAAGAAAATTCCCAGGATGAGAAAGCTAATTTTATTTGTGCCCTTTCAGAAAATTGGAGAACAGACTAAGAGCCACAAATTCTTTAGGAGTCTGTTCGAAAAAGATGTCTACATCCAAGCAGGTGCCAAAATGAAGTACAGGATAAACTGTACTTTATTAACCATTCATTCATTTGTCATCTTGTAGGCTTAAACAGCTTATCTCAAAATTAACCATTTTATTTAAATGGTTATTAAAGTTAATTTATCTCAAAATTGAAGCCAGCTCTTTTATCCAGTTTGGTTTCATTAATATCAAGGACCTCACAGGCAAAATATTGAAGAGATGATAGATTGAACATCACACAAAATAGGAAATGCCAAGAGAACATGGGTGTGATTGGCGATTTTCTGCATTTTTCTCTTTTGCATGGATACTTCATAGACTGTCAACTGACCATATTCAATGGCTCACTGCGCAGTCTTTAAGGAAGAATATGGTGACAGTCATTGTCAGATAGTTACGTTTTCAGAGACAGTTTAGAAGATGTGTTATGTGCCTTCAAGTTGATCCTAACTCATAGTGACCTTGTAAGACAGAGTAAATAGTCCATAGGGTTTCTTAAGCTATAATCTATAAGGGGAAGAATGTAATGGTTATATATGGGCTGCTGACGAAAAGGTTATCAGTCTGAAATCACCAGTCGCTCTGCGGGGGCAAGTTGAGGCTTTCTACTCCCATAAAACGTTTCAGTCTGGGAAGCTCACAGGGACTTTCTACTCCCATAAAATGTTTCAGTCTGGGAAACTCACAGGGACAGTTCTACTCATGCCTCCTACGCTACAAAAAAGATCCATTTATTTGATTCTTGTGGGGGGAAAAATAAAGCAAAATAAATCTTAAGATTTTAACAAATCTTGAAATGTATACTTACTTAAAATGTAAAGATCATTGACTAGGCTGGATACTTACTACCTGGTAAGAGTGCGGTTTAAGTAGCTAGTGGTATTAATCCATATGTGCATATATATATATATCTTTATATATAATATATATATATCCTTCTATGTAAGTTTATAATGTAATTCCTAGAATCAAGGAAATGAAAAGAAAGCAAAAAACCTAGGATAAAAATTGATTTGTGTACATCTTTCTGTGAGACTAGAACATTGTGCGAAGAGCAAAGAAACAATGGCCTCCACCTTATTTATAGGCCATCGGGAGCCCTAGTGGGACTGTGTGTGGTAAGGCTGGCGCTTCACTGCACACTGCATGGGACAAAGATGAGGCTGTCTGTTTCCATAAAGATTCACAGCCTTAGAAACCCTATGTAGAGTGTTTCCCAAAGTGATTTGATTATTAAGCCTTTTTATTGTGTAACAAATATTAGTAACCCCCAGAATAATATCCCATGACAAACATGTTGGGAAATGCTTGTCCAAAGAAATAGCTTGGAGAATAAAAAGTGGGTATTTTGGAACTTATACATATCTGACTATGAATTGATTTTACTATAGGGCATCAGTGGGAGACGATTCCTCCAAGCAGCAAGGAGCAAGAAATAGTTAGACAGACGGAAAGGATTTGTGAAAAACCCATGGGAGTAGGAGAAGAAGCTAGAAAGAACACAGCCTACCAGACAACTGAAATTGAATGGCTGGGATTTCAAACACCCAACCAAGTCGGTGTGTTGCCTTCTGAACATGACCAGGAGCAAGAGAGTTGGGATGAAGAGACTAATGATGATGATGATGATGATGATGAAGATGAAGTTCGTGTGATAGCGTTTAAGAAAAAAAGTGAAGACGGGTCTCAATTAAAAGATGATGGCGATGCGACTGAGGACTCCCCTCTAAGCAGCCCTAGTTCCCAACCTGTGACACCAGAAGAGCATCCGACCTTGGGGAAAAAGAATGACATCTCTCGGAATGCTTACTCCCGATACAACACAATATCCTACCGGAAAATCCGCAAAGGGAACACCAAGCAGAGAATCGATGAATTCGAGTCAATGATGCATCTATAAACTAACTGGAACTCAGACATTCTCATGTGCTAAAAGCAAAGGTTACTTCTTTTTTTCCCCCCTGGATGCCTTTTTTTGAGTAATTCTCTTTAAAACATGGAAGCTTACTCCCTGTTTTGCTGTAAAATAATGCGGGAATAACCCTAGAAAACAGTCAGTCTGGTAACATCCAATCAAGAAGCATTAAATTCACTCGAGGCATTTGCTCTTAAAAACTTTATTAATAAAACCCTATGGAGCAGACACTGACTTGTCAGCACCCCAGGGCATCCTTCATGATTTGCTCTTAAAAAGTGGCAAGGTTTGGAAATGCAGTCATCAGGTGCAAGAGATGGCTTCTTGAAATGACCCCCATCTTTCTCCTGAGGTCTTTCTTGATGGATGTCCCAGGCAAGGGAAGGTCTGCAGTGAGGATGGCAATACACTTTTCAGAAGGCTTAAAATGAATATTTTAAGGGGTTTTCCTTGGCATCTACAGAGTGAAATTCTTCAGGTCTCCCAGGTGTTACCATACACTGAATTGCTCTGCAAGGGCTGAGCAGTCATCAGCAGGGAGAATTCTGTTAGCTAAATGTTGGCTTTAAGCTAGCAAGCTGAATTACACCATTGTGAGGCTGGTACAAAGGAGGAGCCAGGAAATTGGTGGGCAATGTACTAAAGAGGTGTATCCAATCGTTTTGCTTCTATGACTGAAAATAAAATCTTGCCTGCAACAGTTGAAGTCATTCAAAATGAAAAATGCCAGTCTTATCACACTTTTAAGAAACAACTCTTCTCTATTACCATACTTTCCTTTATTAACAGTTTCTCCGAATAATTTTCTTTCCTTAGAAACCTGGGACATCTGTAGTCAGAACTGTACTAGTTACTATGAATGTGGAAATAATTATCTTAGAATAATTTCAAAGTAGAGTGTAAGGATATATTTTGGGTAACAAAGTTCTGATAGTAGTTGGGAATATTTAATTTATGGGACTTCAGCCCAAATCAAGATATTTAAAAATGTGGTGATAGAGCGTCCCTCAAATCAGCATTTCAAATAATGTATATTTATGAAAAGGGAGAGTATATTTCTATTCTTACTTTGTTGCACAATTTTTGATTTCATGCTTTCATATATATGAACTCTTGTCACCACAGATAAATATATTTTGGTGGGCCTTTCAAATAAAAGGACAATTCCTTATTGTCTGAATGTAATAGGGTCATTGTACTCTTCTACCCTTTGTTTATTTCTTTCTCATTTTGTGAAAAACCCTGGCTTAGCCTTTCATAGATCATTGCTTACTTATGTGTAACAAATCCCACACTCTCTAATGGCAATTTCTTCTAATTCTTCCTGGTCACTTAATATATTTCCACAGTATCATATACTGTTAGTTTTAAAAGACTCAATTTTGAGATCAGGACCTAGCACTCCTTCTATGCCTTCAGAGAACTAACAAATGAGCTATATAGAAATTCTTAACCCGGAACCTGTAGGCTTTATCCCCCACAATGCAACTTTTTAGAATGCATCCTAAGGTCTCTCTTGCCAAAACCAGGGAGAAGATTGGTGCACTAAGATAATTTCCTGATTAATACAGATCTTCCAAATCCTTTCACTTGGACACCCTAAGTTCGCTATTTGGATTATTGATAACCCTTATAATTTTCAACTTCACTTCAAATTCGAGCATGTGACTGCACCACATTGTGAGGCTAACCTCGATACAATGTGCATGTTGACTTGTTCCCGTAGAACTTTACAGAGTTGTGAAGGAAGTCTATGCCATAGGAAAGCAACCCATTCGTATGGGTTTTTAACTCATAGGAACCCTGGTCTTTCTGGCTTTGTACTCTGTTAGATGATTAACCATAGTGAAACTGTCTTGTTAACAAATATTATTTCAGAGTATATTCAGTCAGCAAATGCTTAAGGCGTATGGGTGAAGCAATGAAGTTGCAAATGACCACTGAAACTATCCTTTGCCATTGGTACTCATTGTCCTACTGTCATCTTACACCAAGGCCCTAGAGTTAAATAACCTTAAGCAGCATGATGGTGATGGAGGCTGTTAGGTTGTTTTTAACCTAGGAGTGACAGGGGTCTCCTTCAGTTGGCAAGGGGACATTTCGATTGTTTGAAGCTCCAGAGGGAACTTGGAAACTTCCATGGTCCAGGAATGGAGAGAAGGGCTTTCATGCCACGTAGGTAGAATATGGGGTTCTGATATTTCCCTGCATGACTTTTTGTTTTCCTTAGCTGTGGGAGGAACAAGAATTAATAACAGTTCTATTTCTCTGGCAGTATAAATTTACCTTTTACATAACACTATCTTGAATGCACAGAATATATGTTAAAAACAAAACTCACTGCCATCATATAGATTCCAATTCATATTCATGCATGCATATATATACACATATATATAACACTTTAAGTAAAGTAACACTCTGTCCAATTTGTGTTCAATAAAAGATTGTGTTCTGATTTGTGGTTTCTAGACTTTTTTCTGTGGTTTCCGATGGATATTTAGGACTTTAGCATATCAGAGTCTACAAAGGCCAACAACGAGTATCTTGTCCGAGACCAAGAGAACACCACCCTACTTTAATTTACTTGCATTATTTAAGATGTTTTCAAAATGATTGTACATGTAGCTATAAAAATAATTTCTAGAACATTTATATAAGTTGTATAGGTCCTGATTTATTAGTTTAGGTGCATCTTAACTCCAACCACTTGCCTATATCTGCATAGAAAGGCAATCCATGTAAACCACAGTGACACTTTTATAGTAATTGTCTCTGCTGATTTACATTTGGTAGCACTCTTGGCACATTTTCAAATGTAGGAGAGACATTAAAATTTTTCAAAGTGATAGAATAGAAAACTATGGAAAAGAATGAAACACCAGAGCATCCTAAAGAAAAAAATATGCTTAACCATGTGAGAAAAGCAACGACTTCTCTTACAGCCTGGACTTTCATTGCTCCACAAAAACAAGAATGCTATTAAACGTAATGTCACAAGTTCCAGCAAACATTTGCTAATATTAAGATATCAGACAGTTGCATAACAATAAATAAGAAGACACAGTGCATATACAGCTCATGAAGAACAATATGTGATCAGGCCATAGAATAAACACTAATACTAATATTGATATACTGATGGGCTTCAGAAAGCTCCCAGATACACAGTAACTACAAAATTAATTGATATAGTAAGTCACTACCATCTCTGGAGAAGTCTTAGAAATAACTGTAGAAAGTGGTCTGAATTTTTCCAGAAGTTTTATATCATCTATTTGGTTCTCTTATAAAAATAATAATTCAGGTAATCAGAGGTAGAGAAATTGGGTTATTAAAAAATAATCAAGGGGGAACCAATTGCAATGATCAACACATAACACACACACACACCCTTAGAGGGTAATGAACAACAGAAACATGGGTGAAGGGAGACAGTTGTTGGTGTATGAAAATAATAATAATTTATAATATATCAAGGGGTCACAAGAGTGGAGGGTGGGGAGGGAGAGAAAAAAGAGGAGCTGATACCAAGGGCTCAAATAGAAAGTAAATGTTTAGAAAGTGATGATGACAACATAAGTACAAATATCCTTGATACGATTGATATATGGATTACCAGAAGAGCTGTAAAAGTGCCCATTAAAATTATCTTAATAATAATAAAGTTTTAAAGACCAAAAAATATTTAAAGTAAAATCTAATCTATCTTTATTCTGTAAGTTTCAGTATAGTTCTTTCAGTAACAAATGCTTATCAAGGAAACAATAATGAAATTCATGGATTTGATGACCCTCTCTTATTTTCAAGTCGACCTCCTATAACTAATATGTATAAAATTAGAGAAATTTGGGCAACTGCTTGAAAGAGAAGCACTAAGCCATGTGTATAATCCTAAACTAAATTATAAGTGTCCTGATAACTTAGAGTATCCAGAGCAAAATAAAATTTAGTCCGCTTCAGGTATTTCTGTCCAAAAGTTCAGACACAGTCAATTAAAAGAGAATTAAAATATTTTTTGAATTCTAATTTTTCTTTGTTTTAAGTAGAAGCCTCTAGTTTTTCTTGCATGCAATTCAGTGCATCAAATAAAGAAATCCTCGCTGTATATTTATAAACATTGATTTGTGTTAAATTGTCAGGTAAAGGCTGTATTTGTGATATGAAAATAGTTTTAATATTTAAAGAAAAGTATTGATATTTACAGATAGCTATGGCCAATATCTTTAAACTGGCACATATTTATCATTAAATAATGTAGAAAACTTCTATTTTCAATGAAATTCTTTGTTACATACGTGATACTAACTTAGAATCTCAGCATGTTACACGTTGTTTTATTTGCTAGAAAAATGAGAAATTTTAGTTGTGCTTTGTGTGGAGAAGAAAAGATTCATATAAATTTGTGAAGATTTCCTAATTGGAATGGTCGCGATTGTTACCCATTCAGTGAAAAGCAGAGGAATTAGTGTGATGACATTTTTCTCCCTTTCTTTCTTTTACACACAGGTACCACCATCACATGCGCAACCATTTATTAAGCCTCATCAGGGATGTATGATATTTTATATTGCTTGTTCAAACCTGGCCACAAACTGGCTATTCACTAAAAATACGTGTTTTGTACAATTTCTTTGATTTGTGTGTTTATTTTTCTAATTTCAAGACATTTTGGTTTACAGCAAGCATTGAGTTACGAGTGGAAAATCAAAATCATATGGAAACAATCTACTCAATGAAGTGAACTTAAAAGTCATGGCTTGTCCCTTAAATGAAGAGACTTTTAAATTTCCATGCCCCACTGTGTTCAGCTTCAGCGATCTGTCAGCTTTGTTTAGTACACCAAGAAAGAGTCGGCCCTGCAGCTGACAGAAGAGCAGCCTCCTACCAATCCTCTTCTATGTGTATTTTTTCCAGGAGATGAACTATAAAGGTTCCTACATCAAGCTTTTAGATGAGCGAGACACATTGTAGTGAAGCTTACACATGAATTGTTGAATAGAGCACTCTGGCTTGTATTTTCTCTCTCTTCAAAATCAATGAGAAATCACAGGTTTTGATTCCACCTTCTTGCATTATCTTGGACCTCAATATCAATAATCTGCCATTAAGGGGCTGTAACTGAAGTCACCTGGGTTGACTTGTTTATGTGTGTGCATGTGTATGTGTGTGCGTGTGTATGTGTGTGCATGTGTATGTGCATCTATCTAATAGATACAGACATATTTATTTGTGGTTTGACTATCTTGCTGTCCAACATTTCACATTTATAACAATTGTTAGAAAAGATCTAGCTTGTTCACTAATGAAGTTTGGTAGTAAGGAATGTTGAAGTGCTAGCTGAGAGGAGCCATGACGGTAGTGGCTAGGGTCACGTGATCAGCCTGGCTGGGCCATGAGGCTCAGTGAGTTGGCAGTTACATAATGATCTGTTCGGCAGTCTGGCAGTGATATAGTCATCTTTTGTGACTTTATATTGTCATCATCCACTTTGCATAACACCAATTGATCATGTTGATAAGTGAGGAGGAAGGGTGGATGTACAAGGGGCACAAAATATCGTGGAAAATACAATGAAAAAGTAATGGCATTGCCCCACTAATGTTGAAGCCCCTCATATATATAAATCATAGTAGCATAGCCTAGTCCCCAAATTCCTCTTAGTTGTTTTCCTGTTTATTTAACTGGGAGACTGAAAGTTACTCATCAAATTACCACATAGTAAGTAATCAACTATAATTGGTTCCATTTAATTGTCCTCATTCCTTGGGTTTTCTTGTTTTTGTCCAAAATAAAAGGACCTTAATCTGAAGCATAATTTATTTCCTGTGTCCCAAATATGAAAATTAGAGATGTTAAGACAATTAAAACTCAAAGAACCAAACTCCCTGCCATCGAGACAGTGCCACGCACAGTGCCCTCGTGGGACAGGATGAAACTGCCCCCGTGAGTTTCTGAGACAGTAACTCTTTATGGGAGTAGACAGCCCCATCTCTTTGCTGAGGAGCGGCTGGTGGTTTCAAACTGCTGACCTTTGAGGATTACAGCCCAACGCATGACCACTACATCACCAGGGCTCCTCGCACGATGAAGATGGTGCCAGATGGTGCACCTTGGTCCCATTCTTTTGCATGAAAAATAATTTCAAGGCATTCCTGACATCAAGATTGACTGGAAAAGTTTAATTTCTATACACTATAACTGATGCCCTTCCATAATCCCTAAGACTGGTTCTCAACCTTCCTAATGCCGTGACCCTTTAATACACTTCCTCACGCTGCGGGGACCCCCCCACAACCATAAAATTATTTGTATTGCTCCTTCATAACTGTAATTTTGCTACTGTTATGAATCTGGTGACCCCTGTGAAAGGGTTGTTCGACCCCCAAAGGAATTGTGACCCCCAGGTTGAGAACGACTGCCCTAAGATGATGCCAGAGTAAGAAGGCCTTTTACTCTCGAAGAGAATGTTTCCCATTCGGTGTGCTAAAGCTAACCACGTTTTCTGATCACAGCACACGGCCGTTTGTAGGTCTGCAAATGACAAACTATTGAACGTCAGCCAGCAGAGTTGAGTAAATTTGATACTGGGGGTCAAATATGACTACCAACAACAGCTGTGCCCTTTTGTGGGGAGTGGGGTGGAATCTCTGGGCCACTGTTGAAGAAAGAAAGGGATTCAGCAAACGGACAGGTCCCAAACACTGTAATAGACGGTGAGCTAGCTTTGGCTTAAATCAGCGCTGCCATATTATCAAGACTGTCAGCATGTTCAAGGCAACAAGTCAAATAGACACCTTTCCAAGAAAACCAACAATGAACCAAGTCAAGGCAGGAAGAGTTCTGCTACCAATAGTACAGATCCCTGTTGAAGACCCTTGAAGGCATATGAGGACTCTCATACTCGTGTGTATCATCTAAGGCAGCGGTTCTCAGCCTGTGGGTTGAACAGCCCTTTCACAGGGATCGCCTGATTCATAACAGTAGCAAAATTACAGTGATGAAG
>NW_022103900.1:18422585-18476078 GCF_000313985.2 Echinops telfairi
TGTGGAAAACTTGGGTTAAATTGCTGGCCAATGCACCTCTGTGCAGCCACCACTCATCTGTCCGAGGAGGCCTGTGTGTTGCTGTGATGGGAAACGGGCTTCAATGGACCTTTCTGAGTAAGATGGTCTAGAAAGCAAAAGCCTTTGAAGAAATCCTGAAAATCAGCCAGTGAAAACGCTAAGGATCTCAACAGTCTCCGCAGTCAATCGGAGGGGTGGCGCGGAGCCACACAGCCTCTGGTTCACTGGGCAGGATTGCCATCAGTCAAGGCTGATTCAACTCGCAGGGAGTAACGGCAACAAATCCTTGAGGGACCCACTGCACCAAAAGGGTGTATGGCTCTTTCTTAGGGACCTGTGAAGCACATTTGCTGGGGTCAGTGGCTACAGATGGTGGACTGAGCACTGCACTCTGGAGGCTCAAATTCTAATCCTGGTTCCATCACTAACTGGCCTGGGAGTTTGGGACAGTAATTTGTCTCTGGGTTGTCATTACTTTTTTCTTCTTTTATTTTTGGTACCGAAATGAATGTAAAGGATTATCATGGTCTCTCCAATTCTTTGTTGTATGTCCTTCCCAAATCTCAGATGCAGGCCTCAATTTGAATCAAGGAAGTATTGAAAGCCATCTTTTCACAACATATGCAGTGTTTTCATTGGGTCCACACCCAGTATTTGACATGAAGAAATATAGAGCATGAAGCAAAAGGTAACTTTTTTGGACCAGGATTTGGGCTGGTTTCCTCCCAGCCCTTTTCCTGACGGGTGTGCACTTCATTCTGCTCTTGCATTCTGTTTCCTCTCTTTATTTCTACTGTGAAAAAAAACCTTTTAGGGTCAGTTTTTAGCATACTGTATTCTTCTGATTGCTACTAAGTCTAAAATAGTAATTTACTCTTTTCAGACAAAAGAATCTTAATATATTTCTGTGCTCTATTTCTGCTTTATTTGTTGCAACTCTTCCTGTTTGGTCCCACATTAAAGTTTGTTCAATGATTAAAATATCTTTTGTTACTACACTATGTTGTGCCCTAGCCCTATATGTATGTATGCATTGGTGTGTGTGTGTGTGTGTGTGTGTGTATAAATTTGCATAAGTTTAGCAAGTTACTGGTGCAACCGTTTTTACAAACTTTAAGTGTATAGAAAGCAAAATTTAAGGAGCTGAAGCAATGCCCGTATTTTGAATTCAATAAGCATTTAAGGGTGCCTTCTCAGCTGGGAAAAGATTTTTGTGGTACTCTGGAATACAACTCTGCCATCAAGTGGGATCATACCAATATATTTCATACAGACAAAACTGTAGGTGGTCTATAATCATACCAATATATTTCATACAGACAAAGCTGTAGGTGGTCTCTAGGGGTTACACACTAGTCTGATGATGAGGTCTTCCTAGCCATTAAGAACTCGAGCAATTTTTGTTGATTGAAAAATAGCAAAGACCAGATTTTTTTGATGGTACCTAATGAGTTGGACATTATCAAACACTATCATAATGAGTATCTTTGTGCTTCTTCCATATGTATTTTTGTTTTAATTTCCAGTGCCCTGTTAGATTGTATGGAGAAAACCTATGGGACCAGTTCCAGAGGGCAGGCAGGGTAGGAGGCAATTACAAAGGTCACACAATTCTGAAAAAAGGACCCTAGTCCAAACTTGGATTGCTTCTTTGAGTCTTAAATATTAAAACATTGCTTTTTGTGTCTTAAATATTATGGCATTTATTTCCATCTTCCATTCAAACACTATTTAAATTGAACATTTCAAGTACTGCTGAGAAATACAGTCACCAAACTTTCTATTATTTGCACAGTATTTAATGGGCTTATTAAGTACCTAGCTGGTGCAAATGATTTGTGCTTGCCTGTAACCAAAAGGTTGGTAGTTCGAACCCACCCAACCTCATTGTAGAAGAAAGGCCAGGTGATTTGCTTCTGTGAAGATTACAGAAAGGAAAACCCTAAGATGCTCAGTTCTATTTTGTGGCAAGTGAGGGCCCCGTGAATCAGAATGGATGGGTTTTGTAGTTGGTTTTAATAGGTTTTCGAAATAATAATAACAGGTCCTCTTCAATCTTCATAATAGTTTTCAAAATTCCACTTTTGACTTGGCTTCTTTGGATCACAAGGAGCTGTCTTTAGGGTCTTCTGAGGAAAATTTCCTTCTAAGCACAACAACGGATGATGGTTTTCGAAAATGATGTGATTCACCTGTAGAGGAAAGAAATCCGTGAATGAGTCGCAGGCTGAATTTGACAACTGAGATTTAAAGAAATAGAGACAATAAAAATAAGTAATTATAGTTTTGATTCCTTAAGAATAAAAACAAAAGATAAATAAATAACATAAAGACAGGGTATAAAGGTTTGTTCATCTTTGCCTCAAACTAAGTATTCCTATTTCTCTATATTGCCAGAATTTTTAATTCTTTGACAACAAAAAGATGAATGTTGACAATATGGCTTATATATTGCTTAAAGGAAATAGTTCTAGATGACATTTACTATATTTGATAATATTTATCATTTTAATATTTACTACTGATAGTAGTAAACAAACAAAAAATCATGTATCATCATTAAAAGTGAGTTAAGTTTTTAATTAAATCCAGACCTTACAATGCAAATTTGTATTACAAAAGCCTAGAAATTAAGTAGTTTATTTATGAATTAAAATAATTCTCAGGTTATTTCAGAAGCTCTGTAATTTTAAAGTACTTATTGAATATTCTAGATATGCTACATACCTTACCAAGCACTTTTTCATGATTTCCTAATTTTTCTACCTATAAGTCGTTCCTATTATTATGACTTCTTAAAAGATCATCTTAATTATAAATATTTAAAATAATTCAAAATATATTTAAAAACAATTAATAGTGATCAAATGCAGGTTATTGTCATAACTATTTTATAAGTGATGCTTTTATAAAAAGATTGTTGCTCTTGTAGAATTTTTGAAATATGACAAGGTTTTGTAAAAGAACCGATCTTGAGCAAACCCATTTTAGATTTTCTATAATGTGTTGCAGACAGATCGTACGTGACTTGTCTCCAAACGAAGACACTTGCTATGGGAACTAGTGGTAAGAATACATGGGTAGACATGCAGTCCATGTCCCAAGTCCTCATAGCCACCCTTGAGGTTCTTTTTTTTAAGGACACGTCAAGAGCACGGCAGCACATGGGGGGGGGTACCCTTGGAAATGCCTTGGCAATTCCAATCTATCAGTGTACCATTTTAACAACTCTTTTGTGTTCAAATTCATTAGTGCCTTTCCCCCCCTGTGATGTTCCAAAACCCTTAATGCTTTCTAACTGGAGAACTATGTTGTTATCAGATATAGTGTTGTCCTCAATTTCCTCTGTTGTTTACGATCACATATCTTGGGGACCTTAGCGGGTTTAGGATAAAGGCATCTGGTAAAATGAAGAAAAAAGAAAGTCAATTTTCAAGGAGATTTATGTATATGACACTGACGAGCGCCCAAAGGCAGAAGTTGTTACATGTTACACAGCCATCCTCGGTCTGTGAAGGCCCAAACAAGGCCCGGAGCAGAGTTCTAATTTCCACTACCTGAAAGTGTCTTTTTTACCAGAGACGCCTCCTATCGAGGGGGATCAAATCTGGGCCCGTGAGGGAACTTCAAAAGGTTTGTGGAAGAATTCCATTATCTTTAATTCCATTTCTTTCAGGAACTTCTAATATCAGCTAATTAAACCTTGAGTTCTCAATGGATCCAACCCAATTTACAAATAAGCTCTGGATGATATTTTTTTATTTGTAAACATTTATTCTCTTGAACTGAAAAAGGCTGGCATCAGCACACATTGTACAGTCTTGCAAATTACGCAGAAATTGAAAAGAAAGGTTCCTTGTTCGTAAGTGCAACGAATCTGTGATGTCCAGTGATCCGCTGCAAACAATAGAATACATTTTAAACCACTGCAGAAGTTCCCAGCACTCCTTAAATGCATTTCCTCAGGTGACTAAATAAGATCCACAAGGAGGAGCAAGCGAGTTAAGTGGCATTTACTTACTGGAGAGATGCTTAAGCATAAAAAAAGTAAGTATTTTCCTGTTTCTACAGTGATTTCTTCCTCTTGGAAGCTAAGTGTTGTGATCAAGAGGTTGTTAAGAAGATCATTTACTTCACCCCAATGCTCAGACTACCTAAGTGAGGAAGCAAAGGACCTTATGGGGGAGTTCTGTGTTTTCTGGAAATTCTGTTGTGTGTGGGGATTCTGGGTCAGAGCAGTCTTCCATTTGTGGGCTCTCCCTAGTCTACCCCAATGACCCAGAAAGATACTAAATGGTCTCCCATGGTGGTTCCACTCCTGCATCACCCCCCCCCCTCCCCACTCTGTGCTGGGTCGCACTGTGCTGGCTGCAAAGAGAAATACAGGTGGCAACATGTTACGATCGTTTTGGAGACTCTGCTGTACTATAGAAATAGAGCTTTGGATCTGATACAAGAATTCAGAAATATAAAACAAAATCACTATAAAGTTAGGAGGCATTTGAACAGCATTTCCTTGGAAAATGCTGATAATTATGTATCATCCCGATGTGGATTTCTTTAGTCATTTGGGGCAAAATGCAGCTCTCTCTTCCTTCTGTGGATATCACTGGCCTTTCTTCAAAAGCTGTAATGCCATAGGAGTCTCTAGAATGTTAACAGAAGCTCCAGATACCAAGCCAATCAGAGATGGGAGAGAACCGGGTCATCCCCGAGGCGAAGGGCCCATAGGTGGTTCCTGTTACCGAGAACTGGCCCTTTCCAAAATGTGAAAGTCATAGTTCTTCTTGCTTGTTCTCAGCTTAAACTTGTTAACGAGTTAATCTGCTTCTTCAAGGCATTCTGCGCAGCTGAAATGGAGGGGAATGAGGCTAAGAAGGTGTACGTGGAGGCCAAGTCGCTGGGTTTAGAGCACTCGGAGTGGACTGTGCTGTCTCCGCCCCCAGAGTCCCAAGCGGAGCTGGGACTGTGGGTCCCGCAGCCACCGGATCTTGGCGCCTATTTTAAAGCGTTCTCCAGAGGTTCTCGGCTTCCATGCGAGTTGTTCCATCTGGGAGTTCAGTAATTTGCAAGACCTTCCCGATAACTGCTTCTCCAGCGCCAAGGTCAGTGGACGCAGTCTTTTTAGCTTGTTTCCTTCCTCGGTTTCCATGCTGACTGCCAGGCTGGCCCTGCTGGTTGGGGATGTGTCCGGGTAGAACAGCCGGCGGGTTGTATTGCAGTGGTTGGCCAAGTACTGGATATCTGGTATCACCTTGCCCAGAGACAAAAGCTCAAGAAAACTGGGGCATTATGAAAAGTGGTGGTCCAGAGGGGTGGACAGCTTTCAGGGTTGACAGCTGAGCTGGTGCTGGCGACGGAGCTGGCGAAATAATGGGGCTACTGAGCTGAGGGCTGGGCTGGACACGGCTGTCCACACTGCTGAATACCACACACTTCAGTCCTCTCTGGTGATCACAGTAGCACTCGTTTTGTTTCCACTGGGGAGGTGAGTGGGCGTGAGAGTGGGGTTTGCTTGGAGCGTTGAGTTGCATCATCACCATGCCTCCACCAGGTGGCGGAGGCGGCACAGCTGTGCACTGGTGGCTCTGCAGCGGCTGGGTACTGAAAGGGGGACCTGTCCTTGTTCTGGTCCTGGACGTGTCAAGTAGCCTACTGAGGAACTTAAATTATTTTGTTGACCAGGTGGAATGACACTGTACTAAAATGGCATTCCTGTCGTGGGCATAGATCGTTGATTAGACTGATTAGGGAACATAACAGGCTGTTGATAAGTCTGATGGGCAATTCCTTGAATTTGGTTTCCAATGTTGTTGGGTTGGCTACTAACTAGACTCTGACTTCGGGGTTGCTGAACTCCAACTATCCCTTGAGAGTTTTGCTGCTGGTTGGGTCTAACTTGATAACCTGTCTGCTGTGCAGGCTGTGGCAGTGGTTGGTTGAGATGGGAATTGTCGTGGACACAGGGGACTGGGCAGTCCTGAGGTTGACTGGACTGATAGTGGCCTGGAGTACAGTAACAGGCCGGCATCTGTGGTGAGGACTGCGGGATATAGCCCTGTTGCTGGAGCCCAGGCTGGCTGAGAGGATGAGGAGGCCGTAATAGCTGGCAGTTGGGACTGGTTGCCCAGCTGGGAGGGGAGGCTGCGGTGGAGGATGGTGAGGAGGGGAGGCTGGGACAATATAACCAGACTGCTGTGGAGACGGGAGAACAACCGTGGACTGGAACATGGTGGGGTGCGGGTCAGAACCATCGGCAGATGATTGGCTGGCAAGGCTCATGTGGTTAAACTGAGACCCAAAGTTGTCCTGCTGTGAGAAAATCTGATTGGCGGCCTGTTGCTGAGTTGGTGGGGGCGGCAGAGGTGGCTGTGGAGGTCCAGGAGCGTTCGGATTGGTTGTGGAGTCATAGGAGGATTATACACAACTGGACTCCCATCTGGGTTATGAAGGGCTGACCTGTTTTTGAAAGCCTGCCTATGCTCTGGCTGCTTCCAGAACTATCACCTCTTGTTAGGACTGAAATCCCACTGAAGCTGCCGGTCTTGGTGACAGCAGGCTTTAGGTTGCGGAGAGAGCTGTCGGAATCCGTGCTGCTCCAGGGCCTTGGCTCCGAGTACTTGAGCTCGTTCTCTGTGCTGCTGCTGTGATGGCTATTGGTTGATCTCCCTGACGCATCTTTCTTAACCCTAAATATCTGGCGCCTCTGCTGAGTACTACTAGCATCTTCGTCTTGGATTCTTTTGTCAATAATATAATTCTCTTGGGAACACAGGGAATCTTGGGAAAATATTCAGTCTCTAGCGCTCTGATACTCTTCTCTTTCTTCTATAGATTTGCTACTTCTGTCATCTTTCAATTGGCTTCTCCTCTGGTTATCATCTTGGTTAAAGCTAGAGTCATCTCGCTTCAGGATATAGCGTTTCTGAAAGTCTTCACCTTTATCATCCTTGATATGTTCGCTGAATTTCCGATCCAGTATTCTTGTATTGCTAGTTTTGTATACTATGACAGACTCTCCACTCTGATCAACATTATGGTCTAATCCAAAGTAAGCAGCTAGTCGGTGTAAGAGATCCTATGGTACGATGTCATTGGGGGGAATTTTTTACGTGGAGACTCATTATTACCAATGAAATCTAAAATGTCTTGTTCCAATTTCAGCAGCATCATTCTGTCCCGGGGATTTTTTAAAAATGTATTTACTAAAACTTCATGTAGATCTATGCCAGTAGAATCCGTGTATTCTTGACTGGAATCTCTTGATAACATTTTTCTGGGTAACTTATCACTGGCTTTTTTTTTTCCACTTCATCTTTTGAGGGCGTCTCCTCTTTTTCAAATGATTGCATTAAGTGGATCTGGATTTTCTCCTGCAAATCAATATTGTTGTCAATACACTGTTCATTCTTCTCTGCCAAAACCTTGCTACAGTTTTCTGACTTGATAAGATTTTCAACTTTGGTTCTATCTTTCACTTCTGCCTCCAAATTCTTCATCATTTCAGATTCATCTTTTATAGTAACAGTATCAGACATTCTCATTAGTAAAGGTTATTATAGAATTCTACAGGGAACATGAAGCCTGATGTGTTCTATGGAGTCGGGGATGTGGTGTCCCACAAAAATAAAATAAAATAATCGTAGGTTCCTTTCCACAGGTGTCAACCAGGATGTCAATGGTACTGAACCATCTGGAATCTGGCAGGAGGAGTCCCATGTCCTTGTTACCACTGGAGGGTCCTGGGCTGTTTTCAATCACATATATCATCCCTCTTAGTGGCCCATGTAACTGAGGAGGACAAGGCGGTTGGACTGCGGCATGGCAGGGCGAAGGCAGGCTGGGAGCGTGCAAGTAAGAGTCTGACGATAGGGAATTAACCCCATCACCAGCCAGGACACCGGCTCCAGCGGCCGCCACTAGCTCTGGATGATTTAAGGGCTACTTGCTCCTCCAAATTTCCAACACTAGCCTGGAATCTTAACTCACTTCTGTAAATGAGAAACATGTCCTTATTTTCTCTCCTTTTATCACACATCTGGTACAGGGGTAAGGAGAAGATAAGGACAATTTATTCAGCATATGTCAGTATGCATCTCCCCAGAGTATGCAAACTAAAATAAATACTGTATGTACTAGCCATTCATAGTTCGCTCTAAGAATATTAAATTGACTGGAAGAAATTGAAATGGAGCGGAGTTATGAGAGGAAGGTTAGAGAATGTATTGCTGAAGCCTACGACTTTTAGGCCTGGGCATGAGAAAGCAATATATATATGTATGTATATATATATCTTGCATCAGAAGGAGGAGAGAAAGCAATATATATATCTCTTGCATCAGAAGGAGGAGTGGGGGTACCCCATATGCCATGTAAAAAAGTTTGCTTACTTTGCGACCAGTTCTGAGGGGGAAACACAAAGATCCCTAAGTGCCTAAGGCCTCCAGGGACATGGCGGTACCTGTGCTGACATGAAATTGCTGGATGCAGCTCTTCTAGCCTTAGTCTCTGTAATTCCCACCAAATGATTGGGTGAGAGCCTGCAAATCGGTGTGTGAAACACTAATAAAGGGCATGGGTCAGTTTTGCCATTCTACTATGTATACGAATGAGCCAGCTTAGACGCAGGAAGAAAGAAGCCCCTTGTCTATCGAGAAAGAAGAGCTCTAGCAGAGCCCCCAGCAGAGCCTCTGTGAGATTCCTGCCTGATGTGACGGCGGCAGCGGGGAGGCACTGGAGGCCATAGCTCCAAGACCGTGAGACAGAGCAGAGGGAAAGTGCTGGAGACGATGAGGTGGAGCCATGGGCTTCCTGGCTCACAGAACAGGGCAAAGGCCAAGGACCTGAGAGAGCCAGGTCTGCCAGCGATGCTGAGAAGAGGTGCTGTGGACCAGAGAACTGTAGCCTCAACACTGTGTAATAGTTGTTAGGGGCCTTAGGGTTAGTTCTGAATCACAGTGACCCTATGTGCAACAGCACACACCAGAGCCCGGGCCGCGTCATGCTCACCGTTGCTCTTATGTTTAAGCCCATCATTGTAACCCGTCTTGCCAAGAGCTTTCCTCTGTTTATCAAGCATGGTGTCCTGCTCTGGACACTGGTCTTTCCTGATAATATTTCCAAAGTATGTGAGACGAAGTCTCACAATCATTGCCTCTAAGAAGCCTTCTGCCTCTACTTCTCCCAAGACAGACTCGCAACCTGTTGCCTCCCCTATCAACGCCACACTCATGCGTCTTGCCTGTGAGTTCTGTGGGGCTATGCGATGCATTGTCAAACCGAGCAGAGACATGGAGTGTGTTGGAAAGGGCCGGTTAGTTCAAACGGGTAAAGGAAGTTGGGAAGCAGAGGCATGTTTGACCTCTGCGTCCTAGAACTCATTCTTGGGTAGATGGGAGTTGGAGTCTCCTTCTTCTCCTGGTGTAGCCAGGGGAGGTCAAACATGGCTTCCTACATGAGAGTGAGCTATAAGGAAATCTGAGAGGCAGACCTAAACTGACACTCCCCACTCCGGTATTCTACGCCAAAGGGTATCACTTCTTTGTATCCTGTTAAAATAAAATTGGGAAAGACAAAGGACTTTGAGAATGAACCAGGCAGCAGGGTCTTCTGGTAAACATAAGCAAGTATATCTCTGGAGAAACATGCCTGATTTGTAGCACTTACCACTTTCCGTAGCATGAATCTCCCACCATGACTATTTTTAAGAATGTCAAGTTGGGATGAGCAGCATGCAGGGAGCTCCTGCCAGCTTGGGCCAGCAGGCTTCAATCCACCACAGAGAGCTTAGGTTCCTGGCAACCTGGGGGGTGGGGGTGGGGGTGGGGGTGGGGAAGGCTCATGATATAGAAAAGGAGCAGAGTGAAGCACTGGATTCACACTTCAAGAGCAGGACTTATAGGAAACGTGCTGCTTTCTGCCACTTCCTCTCCCTATATGCTTTTCTGGTACACAATGAAAATTCTAGCAAAAATCCTTACTTATTGCATTGTTGATTGACTGAAGCAAATCCCCTTTTGAAACCCAGATGATAGCAATACAATGCAAAAAAAATCTGGAGTCTGTCATTTAAAATAACTGGTTTGAAAGACTATTCATGAAAGAAAAGAAAGAAAACGACCATTTGCAAAAATATCTATTCGTCTCGGTGCTAACTTTTACGCTGCGCTATTGTTACAAACATATTTAAAACTTCTGATTGAAGACATTGACAATGAGCGTCTTATGTCCTACTTGGATGCAAGTTGAATTTGTGGTAAAGAAATGGCACAAATATTTGGCTTACCAGTTCTGGTTGAAAGAGAGATGTTGATTTATGCAGCCATTTGAGCCCTTTGTCTCTGATATCACAAGGGTGCAGCTTTGGGGCTCCTTGGTCAGGGAGCGGAGCTAGGCACGATTCTTCATGTTTGATAAGTCTTAACCAGGTATAGTTAAATTGTTGGAACTGTGGGCAAATGCACAACAAGATGGGTCACTTAAAGCAGAAGAGCAATGGGCTTTGTCATTTTCTTTAATTCTATTACATTCAAATCCTATAATCGTTGTTTTGCATTGAAATCCTGGGAATGACACTTTCAGTTCTAATACTACAGGCAGATTATTTAGAAGATCGAACGTCATGTATCCCATCTTTAAGTTGGATAGCAACGATGTCTGTCTCTAAGCAGTGAAGTCATGACTGCCATCTGTTTGGCACATAACCAGCCCTCAACAAAGTACATTGTAACAATCAAAGTTATTTAGGATAATCAGTTCATATCTAAAATAGATATGTTTCAGATGCTCTGACTCTCAGGCAATCCAAGTAGTTGAAGAAATAGAAACTTTCAACCACCGAATGACTAGGGACCTAGGCCAAAGGGGGCTTAGAGTCAGTTTCCTTGTGGGAATTAAGACACTTTCTTATTTTTTGATTAAGACAAATTTGACAATTGGACTCTTGAGGATTATTTTATTGGGGCAAAGATCCGTCTTTTCTGCTAGCACCGGGAATCCTCAACTTTACCATGGTAGCATCCACGATATGCAGGAACTGCTCTGGGTGAAGTTACCAGTGAGTCCCGTTTGGAAAGGTGTCAGTGTCTACAATGAATACTGATATGGGTCAAGGAACTGTTGTGTTTCCTGTTTTAATAAACTGCTTTATTGGTGGCTCTTACAGCTCTTAGAACAATCCATGCATCAATTGTATCCAGCACATTTGTACATATGCTGCCATCATCATTTTCAAAACACCTTCTTGCCACTTGCACTCTTGGTATCAGCTCCTCTTTCTTTCGTCCCCACCCTCCCACCCTCATGAACCCTTGATAAATGATAAATTATTGTTTTCATGTTTACAATGTCTGCAGTTTCCCTTCACCCACATTTCTGTTGTTTGTCCCTGTGTGTGTGGTTGTGGGGGTGGGGGGTTATACTTCAGTCCTTGCACTCGGTTCCCTCTTTCTCCCCCTTTCCCCCCCACCTTCCCCCTACCCTCATGGTATCACTACTCCCATTACTGTTCCTGAGGGGTTTATCTGTCCTGGATTCTATGTGCTGAAAGCTCTTATCTGTACCAGTGTACATGCTCTGGTCTAGCCAGGTTTGTAAGGTAGAATTGGGATCATGAAAACAGTGGGGGGTGGGAGGGAATAAAGAACTAGAGGAATGTTGTGGACTTCGGTGCTGTACTGCACCCTGGCTGACTCATCCCTTCCTTGTGATGCTTCTGTGAAAGGATGTCCAATTGTTTACAGATGGACTTTGGTCTCTCCACTTCAATCCCACTCAGTCACATGGAAGGAACTGTGTTTCTATTACTTTCATGTGGTGTAGTTGTTACTTATTGGGCCATGATCTGCATGGCCAACAATTAAAAACCACCAGCAGAGGGCTTTCTCCTCCCTTAAACCAGTAATTTCCGAAACCCACAGGGGTCACTAGGAGTCAGAGTTGCTTCGATGGCAGTGAGATGTATTTTCTTTAGTTCTTGCAATCTATTATCACCTGCCTGTTGAATTTCCTTCAAAGGTCTGTGGGAAGCTTGCTGTTTCACAAAGTCATGTGGACCTTTCAGGAAAAATGTGGAGGCTGTTGGGACAAAGACATGCTTCTACCCAATCAGACGTGTGTAATGGATTTGAAACGCATTGAGTCATTTATCATTGAGATTTAATTCTGAGAGTCAGGCATGTTCTTGTCCTTTGAGCATCTGCCTCACCTTAGAGTTTGTTAGAAATGCAGAGTCTCAGGCCCAACCATGGACCTACTGCAGAGACTCTGCTTTGGAAGAACGTCTCCAGGTGATGCAGATGTGCACTAAACTTTGAGATGCATGGATAGAGGCTACCTTAGGTGTATGTGTGTCTACTAAGAAAAGCTGCATGTAACATTGACAAAAGACATCAAAACTAGTTGTAAAGTTGAGTGAATACAGAGACTTTTAAGTTTAGTTGAGGAGTGAAACTTAAAGGTTCAATCCTAGGGTTTTAATTTCTCTCGAGCATTATTTTGGATAAATGCTGTAGTCCCTGACTTGGTATTGTGCCTGATTAATTCTGCTGAAAATAAGATAACATCATTCGTGTTTCTTTGCTCTTTATTACTCATACAAACCACAAGAGGCAGATGCTAAAAATGAGCAACACAACCAAAAAAGGGAGCTGCAGTTGTTGGAAAATTGAGGCCGCATGATTCATACTTTTGAATATTCACATCCCCTAACAAAGAATCCATGGGTTATGAAGAACAGAACTGAGGTTTTTGGAAGAACCACTGAATTATCAGACTCAAACAGCCATTACAATGCCCTAGATTTTGAGGAATAGTATTATCTAATCATTTTCCTTTATATATTGTGACAAAATGGTGGTTTTCTTCTACAACATGCTACTTTATCTCACCTTGGAATTATTATTGAACATGTTATTTTTTTCTATTGATTTTTGATACTTTATCTTCCCTCTGTCTCTAGTTTCCCTTTTCTTAAAACAAACAAACAAACAAATAAAACCCCCAAATGTGCCTACATCTCAAATTTCAAGCCACTGCTGGATTAGGGTAACAGAGGTAATGAGGTGGCTTTTCCTTCGGGCCGTTGCTGTGAGTCGCTGTCAAGTGCATCCAGAGCTACGCAGGGCTAGAACAGCCCCATAGGGTTTTTAGGTTTCATGACCTTTTGGAAGCAGATGGTCAGCCCTGTCTTTCAAGACACTTCTGGGTGGCTTCTACCTCCCAACCGTTCGTGCCCAAGTGAAGAGGTTGAAATAAGAAATCATAAAACTCTAAGGAATGTCATTAAATGAAGGCAAAGCAGTTGAGACTTGGTGAGTCTAGGTTGTCCTCACCAAACAATTTCTCTACTCAAGAGTGATTTGCAAGTCTTTGTGCGGATGCCATTCTTTCTACTCACTCTTCCTTGGCAGCTAAACAAAATAACTGTCCCCACAGAACAAAGAACTCTAGGGGACATATGTTGGGGTGGAAACTCAGAACGCACTTCCAGCATCACAGAACCCTTGTGCTGCTCTCTCTGCCCCTCCCCCCACCCCTCACCCCGGGACCGAGTTTGTTAGTGTTTACTATAAAGCTGCCCACCTTTGATCATGGATTCAGGGAATGCCAATTACTCCTTTAAGATGCAGGTGCATAGGGAATTGGGTAGAAGCAGAGACTTCAATTGCTGAGTAGTATACAGGTTTGACGATATGCGCATTGACTTCGATACTATTATATCCTGATATGTTATATGCTATATGTTTCACACTTTTGTTTTTGTCATTCTAAAAAACAGGACTATTTGTGGGACCCTAAGGAGCTCTTATGGCACAGCAGGCTGAGTGCTGTGCTGTTCACTGTGAGGTTAGTGGTTCAAACTCACCAGCTGCCTGGTCCCATAAAGATTCACCCATGCAGAGACCCTACCAAACAATTGTGGCTCTATCCTACAGGATCACCAGGCAAACGAATCCACTCCATAGTGCTGTTCAAGTGTCGTTTCTGTTCCTTAAACAGCTGCAGTGTTATGAGGGGGCTTCAAAGGGTTCTTGGGGAAAACTCTGTTCCTTTCACTTCTCTTACCACCCCTATTTAACTGAAGCTTAAAGACACCAGGCTTTTATAAGTTAGGGAGCCAGACTAGATCCTTGGAAAACTGACTTCAGCACCCAATCATGACCCCCGGAGTCACTGTCTTACATTGAGTGTAAACTCCCTTATCACTAACCTTAGGATTACATAGATATGCAAAAGTTCATTATGGCTTCTATTAGGCAAAATGAACTTCTTGAGTGATGAACGACCTGGTGTCTTATCTTGCTTTACTCGATGAAACAGAGAACCCCAGGTTAGCATACCTTGCTGCTCCCATCACAGTCTTCCAGCAGAGCCGTGCTGTTCACAATGGAAACGCATTTACCCAGGGCCAGGTTAATAAGCTGGGGGACAAAATGTAAGATAAAGAATGAAGAAAACAAAAAATAAACAACACAATCAGACATGTTCAGAAAACATAGTGTAACACTATAACAAGGCTGAACGCTGGCTCAGGGACTAGCTTGGCACAGCTTAGCACGGTACCATTGCATTGGTTGCTAGCTCTAACAGAGGCATAATATAATCTTTCTGAAGCACAGCTTCAGTCTGTCCATTTAGGTCTGTGGTTCAACCACAGAGCCAACAAACAGAAGCTTTTAATGAACCCTTGCCTGGAATGCTGTATGGAAAATGAGCAAAAGGTGGCATGAAAAGGAGTGATTTTCCTCTCTCAAGTTCTTCTGATGCATATATTAGAAATCACTGCACATCCTGGCAATCTAATCAAGCCGATGGTTAGTTACCAGCTCTGCTCCCTGGCTGACCCCTTCAGCTATTTGACTGCCTGGGCACTGAATCAAAGATAAATTGAGTCCTTCAAAGAACAGTAGATTCCAGCTCATTCCCCGTCAGAATCTTCCTAATGACTCGGGCAAGCTACAAGTCATTACAGGAAAGTCACGAAAGCTAATCCAGAGCCAACCTGAAAGGCACTTTCCGGCCGGCCCCCAGTTTTTGCATGGATTTACAGGGTCAAACATAGAGGCAGGGTTCTCTAAGTCACCTTTTAATGCAGAAACATGTTGATTCTCTTGCTCCCTTTGACATCCCGGGGGCAGGGCTAATGAGATGGTGGGTTTATAGAGCCATTTAGATCTCTAGAGGAGCTCTGTCAAGCCGAGTCACTATTTTATGTGTCAGGAAGGCCTCCCAAGCTGGGAGGGCTCAGGTCTTTGTTCAGAATGGCACCCGTGTGTCCCTTGCTGGTCTTAGTGGTGAGTCAGACAGAACTCAGATTCCAGGCTGTCAACTGGATGCTGGTCTTGAAGCTCACACAATAGGCAGGTATCACCAGAGGCTGGTCAGTGGGCTAGTTCTCATTTTCAAGCATACCATTTAACTTGTTAAAAAAAAAAGAGGGATCTCTCGGGACTAAAGAAGGCAGAAAATCTAAGCCCCAGAAGGAACGTGGGCAGTCGTGATAGACAGCAGGCTTGCACTCTTGTGCCACAGGACAATAGAGGCAGATGGAAAATGGTGACACAGCACACAGTTGTTGCTTGCCGGAGAGTCAGGTGCCAGTCCGGCAAGCCCCCATCACACACTAGAGCTGCTCACACAGAGTTTCAGGACTGTGGCTTTTCTGCAGCCCATGTCCAGACTGATCTCCTTAGGGTCTCTGGATGGTTTCAAACCACCAACCTTTCTTTCACTTGTAGGCAATCCGGAACTTTCTGTGTCACCCAGAGACTCTTAAATGATATACTAGAAAAAAAACAACAACCAATGTACCTGTGAGCGGGACAACAGGGAAACTTGATTTCATTGTCCCGGCGTCCTAAAGAAGCAGCCTCCCTGAGAAGGACAGGCCTTATACCAATCCTTGTTTGGGCTCAGGGATGCTGAAGTACAATAGGGATATTGAAGAGGAACCCTCACTTTTCAGAAGGAAAACAAATGTGAAAATACTGCCGGGTTGGTTGCTTCTGGGCTGCCTGGTACAGAAACATTCAACCCGGTCCCCGAAGGACAGAATGAATCTCCATCAAAAGTCCTCAAAGGAAGCTTTGTTCCCAATTTAAATCTACAAACGCAGGCGAGGAGGAGACAATCCATCCCCAGTAAATAGGAGCAATCACAACGGGCAGGATTTACCCACTGAGAAATTGAGAGAGTTGATAGACATTCACGAAGGTAGAAGAAAACGTGGGCCAACAAGGGGAAGTGGTAGCCCCGTTGCTCTCTAGATCTTAATGGCAACAGATATAAGTATTATGCATTTGTGGATGATATGGGAAATACTCTGTCTCTCAATGAGTTTGAAAAGCTCTGAATTCCGCACAGCTAAACCGCCCCTTCTAGAGCCTCTCCTCAGAACCACCATGGTGCTGCCGCTCATCCTGTTAGGCACGAGGGAATGTAGTCTGCTAAATTGATTCGACCATGGAATCTGACTTTGGCAGCACCACTAGTAGCATTGTCCAGAGAGTAACTGGGAATCCCTGCATGAAGTCATTTTCACAACCTTCCCTCTGTGTAGTCCCTGAAATCACCTGCTCAAAGCACCGAGAGACATCGGGAGGGAAAAGAAAAAGACCAGCCCATTCCCTGTCTACCGCTTTCCCAGTCAGCTGACAGAGATTTGACAGAAGGTACAAGGAAATTGCCCCTGATTCATCTAGAAATGATGTATGGAGTGTTAAGAATTGTTGTGATTCTCTTCCTAGGAATATTTTAAATCTCTTCCTATTTTTAAAATGTTATAATCATGCCTGCTACTGTAAATAATTTTTAAAATATCAGGTAGTGAATACATTTTAAATAATTCATTCAAATCAATCATTTTGTCTTCTAAGGTAAGGGGTAGAATGTCCCTGTAGTTCATTCCAGAATTGTTAAACTGTAAGTTGTTAGCTGACAGCTGAATCCGATGCAAATGAGTATTATTGATGCTGCTCATTGATGAGCTTTAGTATTGTAGTTTAATCAGATATTCATGTGTGTATAAAGACAATGACAACCAGAAACCCATTCTCCTGGATGGATAGCGTGTGGAGCGGGGAGGACGAGAACCTGGGGAACACATAACAAAGCTACGTTGTGGAGTTTGTTTGCTCAGACTTTGAGGGCTGTTGTTACGATGGAATTGTGATCCCCAGAAGATGTGCTGACGTCCTGCATCCTCTAACTGTGAATGTTGCTTTGTTTGGCAATAAGGTTGCACTTGTGTTACCGACTGACAAGGACATGCAGGAGTGGGCTGGGTTCTGATCCTTTATGAGTGGTGTCTTACAAGAAGGAAGAGCAGACAATGAATGGGGTACCCAGGAGGGAAGCTACCTGCAAACCAGGGGACATCAAGAAACACCCTGGGCTACCAGACACTGGAAGCGAAGAGACTTCCCCTAGAGCAGTGGTTCTCAACCTTCCTAATGCCACGAATCTTGAATACAGTTCCTCATGTTGTGGTGACCCCCAACCACATAATTATTTTTGTTGCTATTTCATAATGGTAATTTTGCTACTGTTATCAACTGGGCAACCTCTGTGAAAGGGTCGTTTGACCCACAGGTTGAGAACCGCTGCCCTAAAGCCGCTGGGAGCTGAGTGCAGGCGGAGAGAGAAAGAGGAGGTGGAAGGAAAGGGAGAGGGGAAGGTGTGGAGGGAGAGAGAGGGGAGGGAGAGGTCGTGGGAACTGAGGACAGTCCTTTGTATGCCCTGACTAGACCTCTGATTCTTAGCCTACAAAAGGATGAGACAATAAAATTTCATTCTTTAAGGCTAGCTTTTGGTGGAAATAAAGACATTAGTGACTTTGAAATAATGGTTTAGTTAATCTTATTCTACATTTCCTAGCAAAAGCTCCCAATTCATTATTATTATTATTATTATTTTTAATGCTAAGAATGCTCCCTACTGGTTGCTTCAGAAAGGAGCAAAAGATATATTTATTAAAATTTGTATAAGGGAGGGCGACAAACCAATAATGAATAAAAATAAGCAATATGTCACAACACTTAAAAAAGATATTGACTTAATTTTGATACATTATAAATCAGACACCAACAGAATGCTGTTCAATAATAGAACTCCTGAAAAATTCCCGGGGAAGAATTGCGCAGGACAGCTTCACAGTGGAAGCAAAAAGTAGTGGTTTGGTGCCCTCTGGTGGTTGAAGTTTAGTAATGCGCTCCCTGTCATTCTGTGTAGCCAAGATAATCATTTCTTCATGCCTAGGGGATGGGATTAAATGAATTTCACCATTGTACGTGGCATTGTTCTTATTTGAGCAGAATATGAATCCAAGGTGCTTTCTCAAATGAGTTGCATGGGATAAGACATCACCGGGGCCTCCCCCAAACCAAACTGGCTGCCCGGAGCCAATGCTGACTCCTGACAACACCCCATGGGTTTCCAAGACTGCAGCTGTCATTGTCTAAGGGAGTAGGAAACCGAGTCTTCCTCCCAAAGAACTGCCGGTTTCAAAGCACCGGCTCTGTAGCTCAGGGCGTTCCCACTCCACCACCAGGGAGGCTGTGCTGGCATTTGAGAGACTGAGTCTACAGAAGGACAGAGCGCATGAAGGAAGACAGGAGCCTGGCTCACAACCACAGTAGAAGCCATCGGTGGGAATCCAAACCTCCAGCGTCTTTAGAAATTGCCTCCCCCAGGTCAGGGTTTGGTTGATAACCACATGTTCTAGTTTGCCTTGCTTCCAACTCAGGACCAACCAGAGAAAGTCAGTCATGCTTGCAAACCCACCACACAGTTGGCTTTGGTTTTACATATCCTCTGCTGACAATCTCCAGCCAGGACACAGCCAGAATGTTCTATTTTCCCCTCCCATAAAGCTTTTCTTACTCCTCGGCCTACCTTTGAATTTCTGTCAAGACTAAGTGATGGTCATGAGTCCTTGGCTACAGCAAACTCTGAATAAACATCTTTCTGCTTGTTCTCATTTGAGGGCCTACATTTATTTCCCCAGGGTTCTGACATATAAAAATGGTTATTTCATACAAACAGGCCATATACATTTATCAGTTGGATTTTGTAAAGATAGAACAATTTTTTATGCTAGTCCCATTTTGAATACATCCCTCCAGGAGATCTCTCTAGGCAGAGAGAGTGCAGGGTGGTTTGTTCAAACTGCTTGCTAAGAAAAAGTCTACAAGACAACAAAACAAAAATCCTCGGCCCCAGAGAGCCGTCTTCAAGAGGGCCACGTCTTGAGAAAACATGAAACCTAAAAACAATAACAACAACAAACAGTACGAAAAATATTTGCGATTAAAATTAAACTGGAACGAAACAATAAAAAAGATCTGAAATGAAAATGGCCAAGAAAAAGTGTAGGCCAAGACTTGATTCATCATTTCAAACCCTTGTGTTCTACGCCTTGGGCCCAGGTCTTGGCAGCCTCTTCAAATTCAGCCTCCCTTTTAGAATGGGGTCAAAATAGCTTTCCTCCATTTCTTCTCTTTTGTGATTTTTTGGTTGGTTTTCTGAACCTTTGCCTCCAGGCATCCCCTCCTGCTTGTCTTCGTTTTCTGCACATTTCCTTGTGCTCTGGATTCTTTCCCCACCTTCCTCTAACAATCTCTCATTTGCAACTCCTTTTTGAAATCTTCAAAAAGCCCTTCCTAAATCGTGTCATCTCACTGTTTAATGCTGCCCCATGATGGTTCATAAGTCTTTGATACAAATGAAGAGAGAGAGAGAGAGAGAATGGGAGAAAGGAAAATTTTATTATGCCTACAAGGACCAGTGTGACAGGATCCCTGCCTCCCCTCTCTACCTACCTCTGGTGCTATTCGACTCTCTTCAACCACATCCACATGTTTACCAGTCCTTGCTGCTCCCAACCTTCACCCATCTTGGTGCCTTTGAGTGAGGGCATCCTTTGCTTACATGGCTTGGATTTAATCTTTCTTCCTCTGAGGCAACTTCTTGCTCGCTCTGATTGAGAATTGATGGATTCCTTCTTGTTCCCTCAAGGAGCCCTTTGGGTCCGAATGGCAAGGTTTATGGTTCAAACCCACTAACCACCCCAAAGGAAAACGTTGAAGCAGACTGCTCCCTAACAGCTGTATAGCCACAGAAACCCAATACAAAGTCACTGTGACTTGGAATCCACTGGATGGTAGTGGGTTAGGTTTGGTCTTTTGGAGAACTGCTATATGTGCATTTTCACTTGACTTCTTAGCTTTTGTCTTCCCTACTCTGCATTGTGTTATCCACAGTGGGGTTCAGGACTATTTTATGTACCACCTGATAATCCAGTTCTATAATACTGACTGGTCTGTTGACATTAAGTATTTAGTGACTTAATTAATGACAACAACCTCCTTTAAGGATGTTGACATATATTTAGTCCTCAACCATGCTCTGCCCCATCTGCCCTCAGACATGTGCTTATCAAGTACTAATCGATCTCTCCCACACCTTTTTTGGGAAGAGATGCTTTCGTGCAATGGGGTTTTCTATTGGAGCTTGGACTTACCACACCGTTAGCTCTTACAATGGGCGCTTTCAAGTCCGGAAAAACGTTCTCCAAGTACCATTTGAAGCTTTTGCATTTCAGCCTCCTGCGAAGGTCCCTTTGCTGGGTGAGGTTTCCAGCATCGAAGCCTTGGTCCATGAGGTGATCGCCGTGGCCGTAGAAGAGCTCCTTGTATTCATCCAGCCAGACCTCGGCAACACGCACCAAGTTCCGCTCCACTGTTTTCATACGGTCTTTCGGGAAGGAATACGGGTTGTCATTTCGGAAGATGTGCCCAACTCGGGAGCAGGGGACAATCTCAATTTCTCCACCGCACATCCACACCTGGAACAGTTGGAGAAACATCCATCACAGGCTGACTGTCCACAAATCCTAGGCCATTAATAAGAAAACATCAAGCACACACCCTCCACGCAACGCCCGCTCTCAGCCTGGAAAACGTTCTTCGATTAGGAAGTGTGACTGAACAGGGTTTAGTTCTCGGAGTCATTGGGCTCTGTGGAGTCCCTTCTGACTCCAGGAGACCCTCCGTCCGCAGGGTGGCACGCTGCCCTGTCCGGCGTGCACGTCCACCTCCAGAGGATGGGACTTGAGCCCCTGCTGCAGTCACTGGGTCAGCTCGGCTCATTGACACTCTTGGAGCAAGCAGACTGTCTTTTTCCAGGGACTGGTCTGACCACAGGCCCACAGTGCCTGGAATAAAGCCTTGCTCACCTCACTTCTGGTTGTACTTCTTCTCAGACAAATTCCTTTATTATTCTGTCTTCCGTAAAAAGAAAAGAAAAAACAAACAAAACTCACTGCCATCTGGTCTATACTTAATCACAGCGACCCTACGGAACAGAGTAGAACTGCCCCTGTGGGGTTCCGAAGCCACATTTTAAGGAAAGGATTCTACCTGTGAAGTGGTTTCAAACTGCGGGCCACAGGTTAGCAGCCTACACACCACCCCCAAGTAATCAACCCCCTGTCACTGAGTGGATGGTGACTCAGAGCTACACTACAGGAGAGGGTGAGACTGTCCCTGCCGGTTACTGAGACTGCAACTCAAGTAGAAAACCCCATTTCTCTCCTAAGGACCGGCTGGTGGTTTCGAACTGCTGACCTTTTGATCCCAGTCCAACATGTAACCACTGCTCCAGAAGGGCTTCAACACCACCATCAGGGTTAGTAAAACTTTTTTCTTCCTCCTTTGCCACCAAAGGATTTCTTCCTAAGGAAATCATCACAGACTTCCATTGTATATAGAATGTGTAATGGGAGTCCCCATTAACTCCAAAACCCCCAAACTTACTGTCATGGAATCGATGCCGAGCCACAGTGACCCTACAGGAGAGGGTAGAGCTTCCCCCTATCAGTTTCTGAAACCGTAACTCTTTATGAGGGTGGAAAGTCCCATCTTTCTCCTGAGCAGCGACTGGTGGCTTTGACCTGGGATCGCAGCCCAACGTGTAACCACGATGGCCCCCGGGCTCCGAGTCCTCGTTAAGCCATGTTCAATCAGAGACGGGATGGCTTTCCATTGTCTGCTCGTGCCTTCCTTCCCACATCGTGTGAAGCTCCATGGGGTGTGTAGAGCACAACTTGAAAACTGTTCTCTTCCTCGGGAGCTCTGAAGTAGCACCCCGGGGGTACAGAACGCCCAGTCCCAGAGTCAAGCAGCTGCTTGTCAGATGTTTTCCCACTGTGGCTGGTGCTGCAGACATGTGTTTAGATGTTAATGTGCCCAAAGACCCGGCATGGCACACACAACCAAAGGATCAGCTCCCTGGAATCCCCTAGCCCGTTGGTGGCTGCTTTAGAGGTACTTTTTATACCTCTTCCACTTGGGGTCTCCAAAATGTGATCCTATACTAAATGTTTCCATTGTTTCAAAGAAAAATGTTTTGGGAGAGTTACTTTATATCAAGTGTGAACCTCAAATGAGCCCTCATGGTGCTGTCCCGTAAGCATACGACTGCTAACCTCAAGGTTCTCAAAGTCAAGGGTTCAAACCCACCAGCCACAACATGGCAGGAGATTGCAGCTATCTACTTCCATCGAGATTCCCAGCCTCAGAAAGCATGTCTAGGGCCACTAGGGGTCAAAACTGGATCAATGGAAGTGAGCTTGAAGTTTGGGTATGAATTTCCAAACACCATATTCTATGCAGAAGTGGTGTTGTGAAATATAAGGAGCTCTGAACAGATTTCATGATGTATTTATTTTCCCAAGTTTAATCTGGGATAGAAAGCCATTGATCCAGAGACTAGAAAATTTCTGTGAAATTTCCTCCAGGATGCAACCATATGTCAGTTAAATGAAACCATTTGAAGGCAACACCTTGTCCATTGTTAGGAGCATTTGAAACCCTCAAGGATACCTTGAATGAGAGCTCCATGTTTTCTCCACCCCACACATCCAGCCCAGGGTCATATGTCCCAAGTTCAAAAAAGTAACTTTTATCAATAGAAAATAATCCACCAGCCATGACTGGGCACCTGGAGAGAGAGAAAAAAAGAGGAGTTTAAAGTTGGATTTCATGGGAACTCAACTTTTGAAACGTGGGTTACTTGTACCCTGGTGGTAGAGCGGAGAGACTTTTTCAGAATCGCTCTGTCTTGGATGGAGCCACAGTGACCTCATCGGTGAGGGGCTCACAGACTCACCGGAGTACTGCTGCTCAGACTCAGGAGGAGGAGACCTGGAATTTGAACTGCTGTTTGGCCTGTTTACTCTCACACAACCCTCGACTGAAGTTCCTGGTTACTTAATTTAGTACAAACAGAGTGCCAGGCACTAGTCTAAATATTTTATGTGTCTGAAGAGAGACTTTCCAATAAGCTTTTCAGTAAATAAGTATTATTATTATTATGAAGAGACGGCAATAGAAGGAAAATAAGGAACTCCTCTGAAGTTACAGACTTGAGTGTTTTTATACATTTAGGGTTCAAATGAAAAAGGACCACGATGGCATCGTAATTAAGTGCTGGGGCACCAATCGTGAGGGCAGTACCTCACACCGACCAGCCATGCCATGTAAGGGACATCTGTCAGTCTGCTTCCAGGAAGATTCCAGTCTAAGGAACCCTATGGAGCAATTCTAACCTGTCCTATAGGGTCTCTGAAGGTTGGGATCAACTTGAGCAGGAGGTTTGTTTTGGGTTTTGGATTCAAATATAGACAGCCTGGCTTGTCATTCACTCCATGCTGCTGCCTCTCTGCCATAGCTACATTTCTAGTGCACTTTATCATCTACGTGATATCATTTACATGGTAAAACAACCTAAGCAGTAGTCACTTTTCTTGATCTTAATGTAAAAATGAGGCAACAACATCTCAGAAAAGTGAATTAACTCTTTTTTTACACTCAGACTGCTAGTAAGAATAAAGTTGAGATTCAAACCAAGAGAGTCTGACCACCGGGCCTTCACAACTATTATTGATCATGGAGGACAGAAATTTACATAAAGTCAGCATTCAATGAAGGCATTGATTAGTTCCCCTGGTGGTCACTACTGTGACCAGAATAGTTTGGAGGAAGAGTGCCCCGTGTCTGAGTATACAAGGTAATTCAGGTTCAAACCTGCTCCTGCCTTATTTATACACACAGATGATCTGCACTTACCAAATATCCTTACCAGACTATCCAGTGGGTATTGTTTTACTAAAATTATGTTGACAATAATCTGGCCTCAACCACTAGATGGGTCCTCAAAATGGGAATCTGAATTAAACAAAGAGGTTCTTTAGGTGTGGGATTAGGGAAAAAATGTATATTCTATTGAAGTCCCTATTTCCCATCTCTCTCCTGGAGTTAGTGAGATGTTCCAATGATTGGCACCTATGTTTTGCTTAAAGGTAGGACTTCCATTTTGCTCCTTGGGGGTACTGATTCTGAAGAGCTGGAATCCGGCAACAAAGAGGTATGATTTACTGAAGGGTAATAGAGGAAAACCCCAGGAAATGCACAGACTGGCCTCTGGCTTTCTCTTGGGACTTACAAGCTTGTGTCTTCTCGCTGCTTTTTCTAGTAGGATTCCTGCTCCTCTGCCCAGGGTGGGTTGAGGCTTTGTGGTGTGCTCCATGCTTTCCGGGAAATAAGAAGCCCCTAATTTTGACTTCAGATCAGAATTATTTCTTAACTGATTCACAGAAGTTTTCACCCTTCCCATGGAGTAGGTGGAATTGGATCATAAAAAGAGAGTCATAACAATGGCTATTATTGCAATAATTCTTCTATTGCTATTATTCACTGTATTAATTTCCACAAATGTTTCAAAGGTAGCATGTGTGTGATAAATAACACTTCCATCTATTTTGTGCTTCTTAAGTGATAAATTTAGGGTAATGGAGCCCTGCTGGCCCAATGATTAAGTGCTCAGCTGCTCAGTGAAAGGTCCCTGTTTCCAACTTACCAGCTGTTTCAAGGGAGACTGGCTTCGCCACATACTGTTGTAAAGATTACTGTCAGAAACCCCATGGTGGAATTCTACTCGATGAGCCAGAATCTACTCAACAGCATACAATATCAAACTTAGGATGAACAGGAATTGGGTTCTGGACTGAAACGGATGCAGATGACTATTTAAAAAGTGAAGTTTGGTAAGGGGCGTTAACTTGTCAGAAAACCATTGCTTGCTTTTGGCTGTCTAGCGACTAGAACTCTAATCCTTGAGGTTACATTAATAAGAGACTGTGCTTTTTTTTTTTGAGTTGCATTCTATGTCTAACAAAAATAGGTTCATGATTGTCACTTACCTTATAACATCCGTTTCTTTAATTTTGTTTTTTGCAATGACATCTGGTGGAATTGTTTTCCAACCAAAGTTCATGGGCCAGACAAAGACTCCTCTTTGAAAATTGTCCACGGTCATGTAACTAACCCAGGGAAAAGAGCAAATGTGCCATTTGAATCATATACATTTTTGAATTCTCCACCAACTGAACTCAATGCCTTGTTAAAATAAACAAAAATACAAAATAGGTACTTATAAAGATGATTCTAGATTATTAAAACTTTTAATAATTGTTGAATATTTATGAGTTTAATTTGCTTGTTTTCAGCTTATAGTTTTTCTGTAATAATGCCCTAGCCATTTTTGAGGGAAAACAGAAAACACAACACGTAGCAGGCACATGCATGTTTATAACAAAAAAGAAGAACCAAACTTGAAAGAAATAAAGATTTTTTGTTTGTTTGTTTCAGTAGCATATAAATAGGAAAGAACCAGACAGTGAGAATTTGGATATTTTGGCACTGAGGATTGAGAATATGTGATGACCAAATAAACTGTGGTATTGGTCTTTCCTTTCTCTAAGATAATTATCATGAATTTTAATTTGGTTTTAAGTAGATACATTGTGTATTTCTCAGTGTTGAAAAGATGGATTCTTTAAAGTTAAGGTTGCTACTGTTTGCTGGTGGTGAAAATAGACTCTGTAAAGTTATCACAGTATTACCTCATATCCTTATCATTGATGACTTCAATAACTGGACAGGCCACTTTCTTTCGACTTAAATAAACTCTTTCCAGGAGAGGCTCCAACCAGCCAACATTACATTCCACATGAGAGTCTAAGAATGTCAGCACATCACCTAGAGATCAACAATAACCACAACACAGGTATCATTTACAAATTCAGACTGTGCACCCTACATGATCAGAGATGTTGGGTGTTATCCCAGAAGTCTGATCGTGAAAGCAGTAGTCTTTACTTCTCAGTGAATTCTTGGTCGCTAAAATTTCATCCTATAATGAAATGGATGAAAATTATTTCGTCAGAATTCCTGTATGGCAAATATCATTTATGTCAGGCAGAAATTGATTAGCCACTTAGGATAGGTAGCAAGATGCCAGAGGGAATCCTCAGTATTAAAGGTAATTCCTGATGTCTCTTCTAAAGAGGGCGACCTCCATTCACTCTGGGTGGCTGAGACTCTGTTTTGTGGAAGATCAGGATACATATGAAAATACAAGTTTGACTTTAGGGAAGACGAAGAAGATACATTTCTTTACATAATAAGAGAAATAAAGTAGAGAAACCAGCAAACCAGGAGATGTTATAAGAAGGCTCATAGAAAAAAGATTAAAAAGAAATCTGTCAGAAATGTTTATTTAAAATACTTTTGCTCTTATTTTCTGATAGTTGCATGAAATAACTTTTTGTCTTCACTCAGTTAAAATCTCAGTATCATCTATGTCGTTCTGAATATTTTTACACAAGTAGATTGTATGTGCATATGTGTATCTGTGTGTCTCGAGGGATCATTAACAACCTTCAAGGAATCAGTTATAATTTGCTAAGTGCTTACTGTATGAGAGACAATGTTTTAAGCATTCTACCCAATTGCCTTATTTAATCCTTGCCACAAACCTAGAGGACCTACCAGGTTGGCCACCTTCACCCCATGCCAGTCTCTGAGTTATATTCTCAGCTAAAATTCACACAGGATTCTAATGCCCTTGGTCTCCCCACAGCTTTGGTGTTCCCCGTGGCAGTGTGATGCCTGCTTAATCAAGGCCGTGGCTAACCCTATAGGGGAACACCTTTCAGCGCCTCTCAAACCTGTAGGCATCAGCCTTCCACTAACGTTGCTTAAAGCGGGGGCCTCAGACCCTGCTGTTCATAGTGAACAGAAATTAAGAGCAAACATCTAAAACTTCATAGAAAGTTTCCAGAATGATTTATTGTCTATTGACTGTCCACACACACAAGTCAAAAGGTTTTGCCATGCAATCATAGACATTTTTATTAAATAAAACCAACAAAGTTTGATGCTATTGTTTCCCACTATGTCCTCCATCTAAAACTGCACACTTCTGAAATTCAGGAGGCAGTACCCACTGTGCAAGCCCACTTTCAGGGAAGCGTTGGACTGCTTGCCACAAGGATGAAGCCCACCAGCTCCTCTTCCATGTTTGTTTTGTTTCCCCCAGCTGCTCTTTAGCAGAGAGACCAGGCTCTCTGCGAGTGGAAAGACTGACAGTCCGAGAAACCCTGGCATAGGGTTGTTAGGAGTTATCATTGATTTTTTCTAATATTTTCCCATTTTATATTTTTCTGTTTATATTACATCAAAATGATAGTTTGAGCATACTTGAGGGCCTCAAATTATGTTCTTTTTAACTGTTCCTTGAGTTTGGGGAACAAAAAGAATTCTGAAGACCTGGGTGGTCCCCTGGATGGAGGAAGTTTCCCTAAAGAAATTCTCATAGGACAACCCTTACTACCGTCAAAGAACAAGTAGGTGCATTGTGATGGGGAAAAAACAAAACAAACAAAAATGCTTCGGTATAACATTCCCGACCTTTTATCACAAAGTAGTTTTTGGTTTTCTTCCTAATAAACCCTCGTACCTGACCAGTGTCATTTGAGAAAACTTATCAAGATTGCCCCATTTTGGATTCCCCCCAAAGAGTTGTATAAGGTTCCGAACTTATTACTTTGCTTTGAAGTTAACTGGCCAGCAGATCCTCCGGGAGGAAGACACTGTTTTCACTGGATTTTTAGAGGCACCTGATGAGACTAAGACAAGTGAATTACTGAGAGAATTTGGCTATCGCCGCTTATTGATCTCAGAGACATGTGTAAACATGTTTTGGTTGTAACAAAATCATGCATGCATGCACTGGGGCCCCAGTAGAAATACTTTGTTTATTTTCCTCATATATATAGCATACATATTATCATATATGCAAAAAGTGGGCTTTTGTTTAATATATACCTTTTAATTTATTTTCAGATAATTTATTTGCATTGTATTTATATTTTACAGATTGTACATGTATATTTTACAGATCATATACATACACATGGATGTGTACGAGTAAAGAACTTCAGGTTCATCTTGAAGTTCTTTCATACTGTCTTTTCCTCCTAACACAACAACAAGCCTATAAGCTCCGCTGTGCCCTAGAATTAAAAAAATCCTCAGCCAGCTTGAGAAGCACTTTTTTCTACATGAAAGCAAAACTAAACAAAAGTATTTGCAGTCAGGTCAGGTAGAGGCAAGCAATTAAAATATACAGAGCTGGACTGTTTGTAATAGAAATTATGACCTGATTGTGGGTTGATCACTAAATCTATTAAGTGCGATTGAATTGTGGTCAAAATTGTAAATAAAAAAAAATAATAGAAAAGAAAAAATTTAGACGCTCACAGCCCTTGTTATTTTATGAGACTTCTCCACAAGTATGGAAATATGATCTCTTATCCTGTGCCATGGTCACAATAGGTTGGAAGTTACTGCATCACACCGAGTTAATGTGTTCAAGGTTCTAATTGATGACGTGTTTGCATTGTACAGGACTCAGAATCCAAAGGAACTGTTTTGTGGTTGAAACGAGGGGCATGTGGTGGAGGCAAATTCTTTGGCTCATGTGCATCACATCGCCTCTGAAGGCAGCTTCCAAAGTCATCCTTTGTCAGACGATGCTGGAGGCTACTACAGCATGGTTTCTGCTTCCTGAAGGCGAGGAGAGAATGTTTTTATATGAAGTACATTCTCTCTTTTGTATTCATAAAATTTCTCCACACGAATATCTAATTGTCATATTAGACTTACATGGGAGAAATCAGAACTCATTTTCAATCCTAAATCTTCTTCTCCAGTTTTGGCCCTGATTCCTACGCAGTTATGCAGATATGAATTCTCAGGTTCATCTTGAAGTTCTTTCATACTGTCTTTTCCTCCTAACACAACAAGCCGATAAGCTCCTCTGTGCCCTAAATCTGCCCACATTGCCCATCTGCCCTGGTAGCTCCCTAGTTCAAGGTTTCTGGACAACTATGATAACCTACTAACCCCTCTAACGTACTAACTAGACAACCCCTCTTTCCTTTATCATTCTCTAGTGAGAGGATTGAGGCTTACCCAAGTCTCCATAGAGTGACCAGAGTGAGTTTTTAAAATGTAAATAAATATTGCTCCCTTGTTTAATTCATTGGCTTCCCATTCCACTGAGAAAACTGCCCATGCTTCTTTAATAACGTCTGTACCAACGCTCCAAAAGCCTGCCCTTTCCGTTCTTCCCAATCAACCCTCCCACCATTCTCCTTGCCGCCCACTCCTCTCATTCATGACGCCTTCTTCCTTGCCCGCCTATTGTCCTTTCTCCCCGGGACGTTCTTCACCCAGATTCTAGCTCAAGGGTTACCTACCTAACACTATTGATTGACTTCTTTATGTTTGTCTCATTTATGGGTCACAATGTACTTTCCAAAGAAATTTAGACATGGACTTCCACTGAATTTTTCTGACTAAAATCTCTCATTAGGAATCTAAGCTGTCACTGCAATGCCATTTTATTGTTTGGGGTTTGTTTTTTCAATACGTTAAAAGAAAAATGCAATACCAATGGCATCACTGGAGCTTTGAATTTGGGTTTAGTTCCAAGGAAGTAAGACTTAGGTGTGCAGGTAATTTGCTATCAGAACATGCTTCGTTCCAAGCTTGGGGGTGGGGGGGTCTGTTATGGCTTAGCCTACAGGCCATAGCAGAGGAATGGCTAAGTGTTTCATGGCAGCATCATGGCGTAGACAATAACACTGCAGGTTCTTGAGGGTGAATTCCAGTCCTGACTCCAACACTCAGTGGCTGGGAGACCTTGATCAAAACGTAACTTCACCACGTTTCCAGATCTTTATCTGTTTAATGTAGAAAGTACTTGGCTTACCTTCTAGAGAGAAGCCCTAGCGACCCAATGTGTAAATGGCTCTGCTGGTTAGTAGTTGGACCTGCCAGCTGCTCCATGAGAGAACAGACCTGGTCGTCTGTTCCTACAAAAATCTCAGCTTTTTCTACTCTGTATCATAGGGTCCTGTGCGTCCAAATTGATTGACAGCACACAACAACCACCACATAGAGCGAAGCCTTGGTGGCCCTTTGGTTAAGCACTGGTTATCAACCCAAAGGTCAGTGATTCAAGCTCACCAGTAACTCCACAGAATAGAAGGTCTGGTGATCGGTTCCTATGAGGCTTTCAGCTCAGGGAACCTGTGGGAAGTTCTACTTTTTCTCAGGGCTGCTATGGGTGAGCATCAAGTTTACAGCACCCAACAACAACGGTAGCCTTAGAGAAATATTAGGAGAATTAAGGCCATGAATAGAGAAATCACTCAAAATGGTACTTGCTATAAGGTCAGCTATTATTACAAGGACCTAGCTTCTTCCACAGAAGAATGTTAAAAATGAAACCAAATGTGTGATGTTATTTTTAGAATACTCATGAACACAGAAGATTCACCTCCTTCTACTCAGAGACCAGCATCCATAACAGAGTGGAGAGGAGAGGAAAGGAAGTCATATTGCCCTTTGAAAATGCCTGAAGAGCTCTAGAGAGAGGAGATGTAGGTCAGGGAAGAAGCATTAGTGGGAGGGGAGAGATTCAACAGTTAATAGATTGTGAACATCTAAAATACCAACTGGGCCAGGCCTCAAAGGCCCTGGCTTGAAGGCATTCCCAGTGGACAGATTTGGGGAAATTTGAGTAGCAAAAAGAATTACACAAAGCGACCAAAATATACATTAGCTTTTTTAAAACTACTATTCCATAGTAATGAAAAATGGGCCTCGGTTCAGGGGGAGAACACACACATACCCAAAGAGAGAGAAAGACAGGCAGACAGACAGACAGACACACACACAGAATATGAATCAGTCTAGAAAAGCTCTTCTTTGTAATTAATAAAAGAAAAAATGATAGAAGCAGGGGAAAATTTTTTTCCCACAATTTTGCAGACCTAAGTGTAATGATTGCTTCAGACAAGGGTCATCAATGAATGCAAACCATTGAGTAAAATGTTGTACGTAAACCAGGGTAGGCACATGAATCAAGATAGCATCCCATAAAGTACTTCTTACTGCCAAGAAATCTATTTGGTTTTCACCATCCTAACCAAGTACAAAAAGTAGTATCACCCAGAGTGCAAAGTTTGACATCTTCTATTTCTTGATTTGAGACCATCAGAAGTCAGCAATGTATTTCATCTATGTGGTGATCATACCAAAGACATGAAGCTAATATGAGGAAACAATCAGAAGAATTTTAAATGCTGTCACTTCTACCAAACAAATGTCTTTATTTAAAAAATATATATGATAGAAATATTTTACAGAGTGATGATACTAGATTAAAAGAGAAGAGGCACAGCTCATGAATGTTAATCATATCCTAAATTTTAAAAAGAAATTGAAGAAGAATTATGGAGAGAGAAAGAAGGAAAATAATCGGTTTGAATCATATTTGGAACAGCTCAGATCAGAGCAAGGGGCTATACACTAGGGGATGTTTAGGTTTGAAATGTGTGCTTATGTAAAGGAATGTTCTTATTCTTCCAAGGTGTTTGCTGAAGTATCTAAGGATGCAATGCTATAAAATCTGTAAATTCCTTTTCAAAGCTCCAGGAAGAAGTAAGTAAGACATAAAAGTAAGTTTATGTCTATCACAGTCTGTGTACATATGTGTGTGCTACAGGAGATACAAATGGGGACTTCAAAAGGTGTATGGAAAAATCCCATTATCCTTTTGTCCAAACCAAAGACCTCACATGCACATTAGCCATCAGCCACTTAGTGTGGAAACATAAAAAATCAAGGAATAAACCAGATGTTTCCCAATCAGACAGTGGCAAAGTTTTAAACTCAGTATGACAGGATGTCAGCGAATGTTGGTAAATGCTGTGTGCCATCCCATGGGCAACTCCTCGTAGACCCAGCTTGGTTCTTTTCCCATGTCTTCTCTTGGCATTGCACCTGATCTTATTACCAGTTTTCATCCAAATCCGTTGTGAATGGATGATTCTGCTTTTGTTTCTTGGCCAGGAATTTCCGAGAGTCTTAGGAAAAGACATTGTCGGGACAGAAGGAAACTGCACCCAACTAACAACCCTTTAGTGCTCTTTGTCGGTGGGCTTTTGAAGTCTTCTCATATTACAAAATGCTAAAAATTGGTTACACGAAGTTATGGATATATGTGTGTTCATTGTACTGTAAATTTTGCTAAATGCTTGAAAATATATATTTTTTCAATGGAAGAAGGAAAAATCCATGGCTTCTTACCTGTTGCATGCTGGGCGCCTGCCAGTCTGGCTCTTATCAAACCATGTCGCTCTTTGAGGTGAAGTATGCGGACTTTTGGAAACTGAGACATGTATTTATCCAAATGATCTTTTAGGTAGTCTGTACCAGAGGGAGGGGAGAAAAGAAATCACACAGATGGGTGACGAAGCCTAGACACATTCCAGGAGTGCCTCCCTCGTGTCAAATTCAACCCTTCCTATTGTTGCTGAACTGTGTTCCTCAAGCCATGATTTTGTTTGCTGATATTTTCTTTAATGGATTTACCTGGGCTCAATACTATAAATGACCTTACTTCCCAAATCCCAAAGCTTTTTCTTGCTGCCAAGTTGGGCTGAGGAGAACCCACCTTATCTGAGTCAAGACTATCCCTTGAAGTAAAGCCTGTTCAGGCGCAATCCCCACCCCACCCCACTCTACCCCGTGTCGCTTCCAAGACCTAAGCAGGAGGCTCAGAAATGTGCACAAGCAGTGAAATCTGTACTGAAAAAACGAAGAAGGGAAGAAGAAGATCCGTGAAGAGCAATTGCTTCCAGCCCATGCCCCTCTCCACTCCAGGCGTCCGCCTTCATCAAATTGCCTGTCTCTTGCTGGGTGGCTGTAGAAGGATCTACAGCTACAGCTACAGCTAATGGAATATTTGAGAGGTGTTATGGGCCTGTTTATGTGCCACACAATCACTTTTGTGTGACCAGTTAAGCTGCTGACAGCTTTCCCAGGTAGGAACGGCTTCCCAGAGAACTTCGGCTCAGTTTCCTGTCAACTCTGCATGCTTTTTCCAACACAGGGTCCGACAACTGTATACACTTCAGGTCCCACCAAACCTGGATTTGCCTCTCATAACATAGCTTGGTAACTGAATATTATTCTGTTTAAACTTTCCAGGCCACTTAAAAAGGGAAACTCGATTTCCTTCGGCGTCTCAGTGCTCCTTAGCCTGTGTAATCCTGGAAGGAGCTCTGTGGCTCAGGAAACTGGTTCCCATCACTGCCGTCACTTAAGCTTTTCTATTAAGGTGCTCATTTTCTTTTCCTTAGAACTTTTTGTCGGGCGCAGGGAGTTGTGTTTTGGACAGATGTAACATAGGAGGGCATGGCCGCTGTAAGACCACCTACATACACAGTTTATTTGACAGCCTGTGGAGTGACAGTCCTCACTGTAATAAACAAAACTTCATGGAAACACCTTGAACCTTATTGGAACTTTTTCTTTCTGGTCCCAGTGGCAATGTGACTTCTCAGCACTTGATTGAATATGTGATAAGGTCGTCTGTTTCTTTGCTTCTCCTGGGGTATAACTCCAACTCTAGGGATTACTGGTAGAAAAGGCTGATTATTAATTGTGAGACATTTGCCTAGTAGAGTGTACCCAAAGGGATTCGTGAAGATGTATAGGACATTTTGGGGTCTCTGGCACTTCAAAGTGCCTATCTCGAAAGAGTACAGTTAGAAAATCGTGGTGACCTGGAAGAGAAGCCTAGGGCAACGGGTGGAACAACAACCCGGGATGAATGTTAGCGCTGACTTTTACATCCTGTGTACTGTTACCTCATCCCTCCAAGATACCCCAGCCATGGTTTTAACAAGCCTAAACCCAAGTCCACTGCCATCAAGTCAATTCCAATTCCTCGTGACTCCATGTGCAGAAGAGAACTTTCCCACAGTGTCACCAAGCCTATACAATCATGACAGAAACAGACCGCCAACTCTTTCTCCCACAGAACAGCAAGAGGCTTTGAACTGCTGACTTTTGAGTTAGCAGCTGAGTGCTCTAACCCCTGCCCCAGCACCACTCCTTATGCTCCATCCAACAATTGTACTCTTGGCTTCCAAACTGTGATGGCTTCATACCAAATTTGGATTTCTCAGTAGAAAGCGTGGGTAGTCCACTTACCTTTGGTGCTGAAGTCATCCACCAGCAGAATCTCCCGGATGAGATGTGCGGGCGAACGGTTAAGGACACTGTGCACTGACCTCAGGAGAGTGGACCACACTTCGTCCACAAAGCACATGATCACACTGGTGGTTGGAAGGTGATTGTGAACTAGCTGTTCTGCACACCTGGACCAGAACAAAAGTAGAGCCTCAAAAGATGTGCTCACAAGAGCCTTAGGGTGTTTCAGGAAAATCACCCAGTGGAATTGTGTAGATAGATCAGTCAATGATAATTTCCTCGTGTTTTTATCGGTGTGTGGGGGGGAGGTACAAGGAACATAAAAGAGCAGAGAAAGAGCAACCAGTAACAGTTGTGGCCACAATAGGATTAGCGATACTAATGTTGAGAACCACCTGTGGAGACTTCCTTCTGTACTGAAAAGAATGTGGGCTCTTCTGGTGGTTAGACTCCATTTTTAATGCCACCTGCAACAATCCACAGAACGTTATCTAATGATAGCCACTGAATCTCTGTCTGATTCCATTTTCTAATGTCTAAAATGAGGTTATGGTTCTTATTTGATAGAATTTGTTGAAGCTTAGTGATAATACACATATTTGGGGGTCTACCAAAAGGGAGTTTTATTATTATGATTAAATTCTACATCACAAGGCATTATTGTGGTTTATTTAATGCTATAAAGTAGTTCATGATTGCTCTTCCAACTGGTCATTTCTGCGTACCAAAGGGCCTATCAGGATTCTTTCTCCCACTCTGCCTGGGGAGGCATTGGTGCTGCCCTTCACGTCCCTACTTGGATGGGTTTTGCTGAGATTCTCTCTCTGCTACAGAGGATCCTCAGCTGAGAACATTTCCATGGCACAGAAAGGAGAAGAGGTTACAGTGTGTGCTTGCGTTCAGATGGGTTGCCGTTGGTCTTGTGTGTTTGTTTTTTTCCATAGCCTGCATTTCCTACTGCCTCACTGATGGTGCGCCCGCCTCTGACACCCTCCACAAGGCAGAGCCAAGAGGACCTCACAAAGAGGATTTTCCATCATTCTAACACAGCTGTTAGTACGAGCCCCCAATAAAATGATTTTTTAAAAAAGAAAAGACAACAGTCAAAATGACAGTGTTCTAAATAAACAGTATAGGCACTCTAAATTATTTTAATTTAACCTGAGATAGTTAAGGTTTATTGTGCCAGCCTGTCCGATAAACACATGTGGGGTTAATTGAAGGGTGGAGAGATAAATGGCTCAGGGAGCCTCGCCTTTCTAGTTCTCGGGTCTCTTGCTCTCTGATGTTCGGACCAGGGTGCAGCTGCCTTAGCCAGTTCCCTGCTTCACCTGGCAAGGCTCACTTCCTGTGAGACATCCCTGAAGAGAAGCCACATGGACTTACCCTGATGCCGTTCTGGGTGTTGGAGCAGCCACGTGGAGACCCCCACCAGTGCTGAGATGCTTACACACTCACTGATTTGGCTTTCTTCTTGCAGCTGGCATCATGGTGTGTACTTTGTGAGATTAAGGAGGACTTTGTAGATTGGTGTCGGACATATGAGCTAATGTTGGACTTAAGGGTTTGGGAAGCACTGGGTTGGGATGCTTTCTTAATGTACACTTACCCTTTATATACCTAAAACTCCATATATGAGTTTCTATGTATTCGTTTCTCTAGTCTACTCAGACTAACATGTAATGCTACCTACAACCATCTTTTGCTTTGCCAAGAAGAGTAATCAAAATCCTAGAGAAACTAGTTATGAGTCTATTATTAATACATGGCAGGCTTGGCATGTAAACTGTGGTCCATGGTGATTTCACAAAGCATGAATTCCATAAACATAATGGTGGCTCTCAGAGCCAGTGCATCTGACAGATAATATCTATATTTTGCTTATTATAGAAATAGAGTAAATGAGAGGAAAAGCCATCATAAAACCAGAAGTCAAAAATCGAAGTATGGGCCGGTCCGCACCCTTTCTGGAGTCCTCAGGGGAAATCTGTTCCTCACTCTGTGACTATCACATGAATCTCTGCCTCCATCTTCTAATCTCTCCCTCCACACGTGTGCCTGTGTGAAACCTCACTCACCTCCTGAGGCCTTGACCTGTGTTTATGGCCTGTGTGCATAGCTCAGGGGAAAAATGTCTGCAAGATCGCTAGCCTAATCACAGCGTCTACTTTATAAATTAGTGTCCACTTGTAAGGCAATTTTCACATGTTTTGGGGATTAGAAAGGGACTATACCTTTAGGGGTGGATACTTATTCAGCATACCCTACAGGTTTAATAAATAAAAGTAAGAAATTTGCTTTTCTGGAAAGATGACATATATTATTTCCTAGTAGGGGAAGGTATTTTTATTCACTATATTTGAAGTTTCTTTAATGTTTTGAAAATTACGCATTGAAGTCCAAGAACATGTGTTTTCATTATAAATTAATACATTTACATATATACATGCCTATAGCTATACCTCTATAAACAGCCTTTGCCTCCTACTTCTTTCCTCTGTTTCCTTTTATCTTCCTCCTTCCCACTATCATGCTCTCTGTGGTATTTACATAATTTGGTGTCAACTTGAGACCAATAAGAGTGAAGGGAGGAGTTTAGTCTGTCAATCAGGTCACAGCTTGATGACCTCATTTGGAGGCACTAAGGAGATAACTAGCTCACTGGAAGCCAGACCCAGACTCTCTGCTTCATCTTCCTGCTGATAAGACAGCTAAGCTAGAGCCCTGGAGCTGCAGGAGCCACGTGGAGACCCCTGCCAGTGTTGAGATGCTTCCACTGCCACTGGATCCACAAGACTTTCTACCCTCGGGCCTGTGATATTCCTGCATTCAGCATCATTGCATGACTGTGTGAGTCTAAAGAGAATTTATGGACTAGTATTGGTGTAAGGGGTAATTTTGGACTTATGTATTTGATCTGGACTGAGCTGGGATGGGATGTTTTCTTAATGTACAATTACTCTTTGATATAAAGTTCTCTCTCACACACATGAGTGTCTCTGGATTTATTTCCCTAGTCAACCCAGACTAACACACTCACCCTCGGTTCAGCTCTTAGTAATTCCTCCTTGATACATTGCACTTGATCAACCCCCACCAGGCATTATACCCCTTCCTCACCATCAATTTTAGATCTCTTGTTATTCCCTTATCCCTGAGTTTGTTGGCTCCCTGTTCCCCTCCCCGCCTACTCCTCTCTCATGTCCCCTCAGGACTACCCATCCTGTTAGTTTTTCCTCAGGATTGTTTGTCCTGCCTATCTTACATAGATAGACATAGGGCAAAATTAACAACAACAAAAAAAAGATAGTTGAGGTCTGTCTGTTGACCCTTTTGAGGGTTTTCTAACCAGGTCTGATGAGGTTCCAAGCCCTGACCCCAAAATCAGAAGTCTATTTTCAGGATTCCTTGGGACTTTGTTACTTTGCTCCCCTTGCTGCCCTGTTGCACTCTCTTCGCGTTTCACCCCTCTCTGTGTGTGGCAGACCAGGCATACTTTCTGCACAGTGTCTCCAGTGCTGTCCCACGTAGCGCTATGGGTCAGTGAGGGAATGTAGTGTCTTGTGGTATGGGCTGGCCCTACGGTCCTCTCTGTTCACTGGCTCAAGAGCATGTTAACTGAGAATACCAAATTATAATATTGAGGAACACTGATCAAAAGGAATATGGACAAAAAGAAGAAAAGGAATTAATTATTTCCCAGACTTAAATAAAACAATGTACTTCCATACTACTATAGTTGCATCCAACTCTCATATTTGTGGGATAAACATTTGACAGACTATCAAAACTCTCAAATGTCCTTTAAGAAGCAACTCCTAACCCTACATCTCAGCATCTCTGGTGGTAAATCTCAAACACTAGAAGTGAAAAGGTTAGAGCTTCCTAAGGACTGAAGGGGTAGTACGAAATCTCTGCCTAGCTTACTGTAGAGCTGCAATCATTTAGTACAATTATGGATGATGAACATTGGATGACTATGTATTGAATGAATAGATAAATGAATGGTGAAGGAATGGAGCTTAAAATAAGAGCTCAAATCTTGAGAGAAGAGATATTTTCAGACAGGAAGTTGAAAGGTGGTGGTGTATATAGTTAAGTTTGTGTATATGGGATAAGAATCTGAAAGAGTTTGCAGCTGATGCTGGAGGAAATAGTATTTGTGACAGAAAGGATAGGGGATCGAGGATGGAGAATAATCAGGACAAACAGTAGGAGCAATTGGGGAAAATGCTGCCTGCTATGTGTGAAAGGATTTTTATGGGACATTAAACACTTTCCTTCAGTTGGAGATCCCAAAATATTAGTCAAAGGACAGGTATGTAATTTGCTTCAGTAGTGTCTGACAATCTGAGTGTAGAAGGTGCTATAGTACCTTGTTGACTGAATTCGTCTAAGGCTCATTAGAACAAATGTGGTAGAGAGAGAAGTGACAAAGAACTTCGAGAGTACCTGTGTAAACATGTTCACTGCTCAATCATGGGGGTCTAGGTCAGGAAAGGCAAAGTAGGGCTCAGAGGTGGTCAATAGTCTGAGGGAAAGGAACGGCTAGAAGGTATCATTGACTTCTGACAGTGCTTCAGATTTCATAATGTAAATGAATGGGAAACACTCAATTCACCCTTAGACATGGCCACAACATTTGGTCCTGAGAAAAGCAAAGCAAACACAATCAATTCTTGAAAAAGCACCAGCTGCACCAATTCTATGTGAGCATCTAACCATCGAGCCTACCTGTGAAATCCTGAGTGTTACTTTATGGTTAACATTCGTCACTATTTTTAAGAAACTTCCAGTGATTGATAGATAAAAATACATAGGGAAGAGCTAACCAATCAGATGCATTCAAATGATTTTCCTCTACACTAGAGCAATCGGAGAGAAAGACATGGCTAATAAGTATTGTAGCCCAAGCCTGAAATTTGAGATGGGAGAAGCTGGCAGCAAAAGGGCAACAATGTGAGAGATTTGGGGAAGGCAACTCTGGCGATCACATTTCTAGCTGACCCCCCCAAGATGTCATGGTACCTTCATCCGACCATTAAAACCTCAATGCGTAGGTAATGCAGGTCTCCATTAGAAGCAATGTTCCAGGTATTAAATTGTACCTTTGTCAATGGTTTACGAACATACTTAGGTGGGTTTCAGAAATCGTCTTGAAGATGACAACGTGGAAGAGTACATTGCCCAGATTTTACCTGTGCCTGGCAACAGAGGCGGTGTTAAAGGACAGGGAGGAGAGGTACAGAAGGAGAGGTCGCAAATGTCCCATGAAGGTTTTAGAACTGCTTTCTTTGGGTCATGATGTTAGGCCCCCTCTAACAGTGAAATGCTCCCAATCTCCTGTATTGTGTTTGCAGGCATCTAGAAAAAAATGGCATGCTTTGTTAATTCAAAAGCACCATGGGTCAGATTAAAAGGGTTTTAACATCATCAAATTTTCCATCATTCTGATATTTTTAGAATCATCTCCTTTCCACAGTTTGTAAAAACTGTTTCAAGTTATTCTATATTAACCCAACTATCATCCTTTATTTACCCCCTCCCCCAATTTTGCAATTGGAAATGTTGGTTTCTGCTACATTGAAGTGAAAAGTCCTAGCTCAAGTACAGTCTCATCCAAGCACAAGCTATTTTGGGGTTTGTAACTTTTTTGAGGTTATAAAATCAGATTTTGATTCTATAAGCCCATTCATTACAGAAATACGGTATTTAAATATAGACGTTCCCTCTCATACTTAGAAATTCACCCTTTCCCTATTTTGTTTGTTTGTTTGGGGGAAGTGTACAAATAACAAGTCCAAGGACGTTAAACAGATGAGGGCTCTCATGCGGAGCTTTCCATGTACTCTAGCATAGCTGCTGAACTACTGTGGCAAGATGGAAAGACTCTGAATTTAGGAGTCAATTTGAAAAAAGAAGACTAAGGATTATATTTTGAATCCTTTCAGCCATGTGACCATGGCCAGTGACTCAACCTTCTCCAGCGCCTTGGTTTCTTCCTTTTCAGATGAAGATGGCAATGCTTTCAATACAGAAAGAGTGCACAGATTTGATGGATGGATATCAAAGAACTTTGGAAGCTTCCCGGTGAAGAACACGTGTGCAGACCTATTCTTACCCACAATGTTAATACCCATATTGTGACTGGGCGCACTGCCCTTTCCCACGGCACTTCTTTGATCTGAATCTGCCCAGGGCTTGTCACTTATCGACTCTGAAGCTGACGTGTTTCAGTCAGTAACTGGTTTGAATGTGGCCTATCAAATACAGAATGCTTCAAATCAGAAGATTGAGGGAATGATAACATTCTCTCATTTCTATGAATTTTTCATTGTATTCCAGTACAGTCAAAATGTGCTATGTGGGTCAGGTCTCAGTCTTCACAGGTTTAAACAGAAGGTCGAGGAGAATATTTCTCAACTTCTATTTGCAATTCAACTACCACCGGGTGTAATCCTTCAGGGGCCGCCATGCCCAAAGCTCTGCTATCTTCAGGAGCATCGGGAAGAGACTGGAGCATTTAGCAAAAAGCCCTGCCTTGGATTATACTCTTTTTTTTTTTCTTAGACCTTAGAATTATTGGACCTTTCATTTGCTTTCACTGATAAGAATGTATCGTTATATAATTTTTTAAAGTTTGTATTTATATATATATATATATTTTTTTTTACTTTTTATGCTTTGTTTTGTGTAGGAGAGATTACCCCTGGAATTTAGTGAGACTTACCTAGCACCTGATGTAGCATCATTTCAATCACACCAGCCCCCTCTCTTCCAAGGGTGTTGGCCACCTGAAGCTATGGCTTTTGCGGTCCTGTATATCCTTCAAAGCTGCTGGATATATAAACCACCTGCTTAGAGCTATAAACCACCCTCATCAACTTCCATACTTTTACAATTGCCTAGTTTGAGTAGGCAGCTGTCAGAGTGAAGTTGATGGGAGAGGGAGAAAAGCCGGCGGTGGTTGGATGTAAAGAAAGAGTATGAGGAGGAAATTAGGAGACTGTGAGAGCAGTTCTGTTTTTCCTGTTGTGCATGGCCATGGCCATGTCCTTTCCAGCCTTAGGCCTTCTCTGTGCTATTGAATGAGAGAGTTTTTGAGGTCCCATCTTGACTTAATATTCCAGAATTCTCTCTGCAAATTGTAGGCGCCTTCCCTCTTAAGGTCATGCTGTTGCTCCTGCTGGGACCACACCCATAGGTTTCCGACTCTCACCAACTCTCGATGGCAGAGTAGAATTGTCCCATAAGATTGTCTAGTCAGGAATCTTTGGGAAAGCAAATTGCCAATCTTCCCCCGTGGAACTGCAAAGTGGATTTGAAGGATCAGACTTTTCTGCCCACCTTTCTGTTAGCAGCAGAATGCTTAACTACTACACCACCAAGGATGCTTTTCTGGATGATGAGAGCTGAGAGAAAGAGGCAAATTAATTTAACTCAGGTCTTCACATGGAAAGTAAGAATTTCCCCCAAAGAACGACACACACACACACACACACACTCTACATGAATACACACATGCACATACTGACACTGAAACATTGCTCCTCCCACTTTAGGGGCATCTCAGCAAGCCTGTCTGATTTATGTGGGCAAAGAGAAAATATGCAGTGGAATGAAACCATATAGTTGTGGGACTAACTGGAATGTCAGCTTCCTCTCTAAGCTTCAACTTTTTCTTGCATAAAGCTAGAGAAGGATAGCGTTTACCTTGACGAGGTGCATTGAAAAGGCAAGTGCTGCAGGGCTTTGTGAAAACATGTGTCATTTAACTTCTTCGCACACGTGTCTGTAAGTCAATGTTGTAAATCAGGCCAATCGAGAAAGCACTTTAGTTTGGAATAATATAACTATTTCCGATGGAGACATTTCATTCTGAAAGCAAACAACAAAACTGACTTTCTAAGAATTGTTCTTTTCCCTGAATTTTCTGTACTTTCACCAAAAAAAAAAAAAAATCGTTCCACTCTTGAAGCTCTGTTTTGTCTGGGTCACTCAGAATAACCTAACAGAAAGTTATTTTCTGGAATGAGAGGATATTATTGTAACAATTTAGTTAAATTAAGCAGAAGGTTAAACTGAGCCTTGAATTAGAGGTGTGAAAAAGCAGTGTGAAAAGATTCTGATACTTACATTTACTAATTGTGCTCTCCTAGAAATCTTCCCAAACCCTTGGTAGGGTTTAGGAGGCAAAGCCATTGATTTGCTGTGACATTTTCTGGGGTTTACATTAATTAGGAACTGTTTGACAGTTTCCCGCTAATTCAAAAGCAGAAATGTGTTTTGCATTTGTCTCCGCTGATCCTCTTCTTCTCTCTTGTTCTATAGTTAGGGGAGAGTGTGAAAACCAAGAGTAGCTAAAGGCAATGGCCTTGTCTCTTGGCCACATTTAACCTTTGTTATATTATGATTGCCCCTGGGTGGGAAACATGATTAACTACTTGGCTACCCACTGAGAGGTGAACATGTTCAATTGACCCAGTGGTGCCTCGGAGGAATGGACCACTGGTCTACTTCTGAGAAACCAGCCATTGAAAACTTTATGGAGCTCACTTCGATAATCTCACACGTTCGTGGGTCCTTGTCCGTTGGACCACTTCTGTGTTTTTTTGTTTGTAATCTAGCTCCAACCCACATTCATTGCCATTGAGTTGATGCTGACTCAGCGAACCTATAGGGCAGAGCAGAGCTGTGCCTGTGGGCGTCAGAGACAGGAACTCCCTGTGGGAACAGATGGTCTCATGTCTCAACTGTGCTGGTGGTTTTGAACTGCTTGACTTTGAGGTTAGCAGCTCAGCTCATGACCCACCATGCCACCAAGGCTGAGTTCTAAACTATTTCCATTTCCTACTTTCTTGCATGGCTTACCAGACTTTGCAGTGAAATAACACACCATGCCCCAACACAGACACAAATTACTCAAAAGGCACCATTGCATCGCTTTCACTCACTGGGATGAAAGGAGAAAACAATCCTCTTAAATCCATCACAACAGTCCTCCCACCACCCTCCTCACCCAAGTGATTTGTCAGGGAGATTTCCCAATTTTAGAGAACATCTTCCAACCACTCATTAATTATGATAAATGTAATCTCGTCAATGAAATGATCTATGCCATGTTTTAAAAACAAATCAAAGCCCTCTGAATTCATTTAACTTTGAAAACGTTTCTCTCCTTCCCAGCTTGGTAAACTTGTAGAGACGTGAAGTTACAGAGAATAAATAGTTTATTTTTTCTCACCTAGCTTCTCTGCCTGCAGTCATTCACAACACACACTGTGTGTTCGCATTTTTGTTTTTGTTTTTGCTCAGCTAGGATTGGAAGGGCAGCTTCGGGATGCAAATTAAGGTTCCAGGGAGTTTTTTTCTTTCTCCTTAGTAATTTAGACTGGTTTGTGGCAAATACATGGTTCTATCTTTTGCTTTCCTCTGTGCCAAAAGAACACTCTCTTTAGCTGTGTAGGAATCAAACATTTGGTCAACCTTCCAGGCTCTGGGCTAAGAAAATAAAGACCAATTTTAATTGCTCCACTAGGGAGCTTGCCAGCATTCTATAGGGAAAGCAAAGTATACAATCAAGCAATGGGGCCAGGTCACGAGGATATGGGAGTGGTAGAAAAGCAGGCCATCCTTCCTTTTGTACTTTATAGACTAAATTTGGGCAGCACAAGCTTCTTTGAGTCATTTCTCTCAAAATGCAGCTCTGGGAAGCACCCTCTTAAAATAAGGTCAGTTTTGGAGTACCATCTGCACTACAGTTTCAGACAAAGCAGCCGGACTGCTCCGAGGAGAACCGCCCAGCATTTTCAGTGGACTAGACACGTTTCAGCAAAACCTGTGTTTATGGGTAATCATTATTGCTAAGCAAATATAGAACTCTATATAGGAGCAAATATAGAACTCTATAATGACCATTGAGAAAGTATTGTAAGTATATTTTTAACTGTAGGCAAACACTGAAGTTATATTTTGCTTACTAACGTATCAGACATATTGTCTCATATTGGACTTATGGATTTGATCTGGACTGGGCTGGGGTGTTTTCTCAATATCCAATCGCTCTTTTATATAAAACTCTTTCTTATACACACATGAGTGTCTATGTATTTGTTTTAGTCCACCCAGACGTACACACCTGTATCTTGATTACAGAGTGCTGTGTTCGATGAGAAGGGAGTAGAACAGAATGCGACAGGCTTTCTCCCCTTAAAAAGCCTATCAATTCCCCAAGAAGACAAAACAAGCTTGTCGAAGAGAAGAGAACACAGCAAGGAGTGTTTGAGTGACGAAGACCACTGTGCACAGTAAGGTCACTAGAATTTGGAGGTTACGGTAAAGTCATGGTTCAGTGAGAGGCAGGGCTGCCGTTGAATTTTGAGCCTGGTCAGATTAGAATGTATGGGGGTGGTGTGGACTATGTAAGGAGAGGGTTATGGAAGTCTATGTGAGGCGACCAGTGAATGAAAGCTACACTAGAGAGTCATGACCAATTATGCAGAAAAGGGTAATGAGACTTTCCTAAGCAGAGGGCCTGTGTTGCCAGAACGTGACAGACAGAGTACAATGATTGCATTTCAAGGAGCCAAAGCCTGAGTGGCACTAAAGAGGGGATAGTGTGGGTGATGCTTGTCAGGATTTCTCATCATGGAATTGAATTGTGGAGATGCCACAGGTTGGCATGTCACCATCTCAGAGGTGTTTCATTACATGGCGTATAGGAGATTACCCTTCACCTGAGACAACTCACATGGAATTAAAGTCAAGTTCAAAAGGCAAGTATTGCATCCAATCACAGTAGATAGTTACTGAAGATGTCAACTGGAGAAGCATTATACAGAATGGTGAGAGGGTATAACAGAATTCTTTGCATTTCCCTTGCAACTTTTCTGTAAATCTCAAGCAGCTTTAAAATATGAAGTACATCTAAAAAACAAAAGAAACGGTGGTAGTTACAGAATCTGTTGTCTAGCCAGACTAACACAGAAACAAAACAAAACAAACCTCAGAAGGAAACAGCCACCCCAACACACCCACAGGAGCCCAGATCTACTGCCTGACAGCCCACCTGAAAGCAGGGACTGCCGGAGTCACAGCAAACGGATCCGATTGATTCCATCCTTTTCTTTTGCTCACAGTGAACTTTAAAAAGGAAAGAAGACAGACCAGTAGAGAGAGATGCCAGGAGCTTCTGTAAAACATGTAAAAATAGACTGGGGAAGTACCTTCTCTGAATGTGTATGCTCACTTGTGCACAATGACATTTCTCTACAGGGTCTGAATGCTTCTACAGAAGTCACCGTATAAATCACAGTGCCCCTTCCTACCACCCTCAAGAGAAATGTGACTAACCCTGGCTATGTCCTCAAGGACATGCCAAAGAACGTGTGGAAACGTTACTTAAGGAATGTTTAATTCCACAAGTTAATCACCGTTGATGTCTTTTTCCTCCACTTTATTTCCACTACTCACATCGCCCCGCATTTTCATCTAGGCATTTTGGCAGGCTGAAGGGCTTTGATAATGGAGATTATTTAGAACAAGCAGTGAGAGTCTGGACCCCATCTGCATGCGTGTTGGACAGTCCCTGGGTACATTTGCATACAGGACTGACATTGCCAAACCTGGGGACAAGGGACGGCCACTACTATGCCATTTAGACTATTTCAATAGCACAAATGGAATGTCATGAGGTGCTGCTCGACATGGCTGCCGTGTAATGAGAGAGATAGAAGACAGAGGGGAGTGGGAACTTGGGGGCCCCAAACACAGTTTACTATTATCAGGGTAAGAATAGAGGGAAGGCAAACTGTCTCCACAATTAATTCTGAGTTTGAGTATTTTGGAGAATGGTGGGAATACTTGGATAGGTTGGAGGGGAGTGCCCATCCAGAGGAAAGGGAGAGCATGTTTGAACTCGAGAAACAAATTACAGAGCTGCAGTAGGTGAAGGCATTCTGGGAATACAATTTGTCTCTAGTTTAGTTGCTCCAGAGTCGATTCTGACTCTTGGTGGCCACGTGTGCATCACAGTAGGGCTGTACTCCCCAGGGTTTTCAGCGGTTAGTAATTTGGAACTAATTCATCAGGGCTTCTTTCTGAGGCACCAAGGCCAACCTTTTGATTAGCAGCTGAGTTAACGTGAAGGGCATTAAGAGCTTGAACCACCCAGGAACTCCACAGACCCGCTACCTAGTGCCAATATTACCGCAGCATATCAACGACATCTTCCTTGAGGAGATGATCACATGTACCATATATCCTCGCGTGCAAGACGAGTTTTTCAGCACATTCTTAATGCAGTTTTTGTGGTAAAATTAGGTGCCTCGGCTGATATTCGGGTTGGCTTATACTCGAGTATATACAATAGCTAGTTATTAATTTAGTTAAAGAGGGTAAGGGAATTTAAATGAATATAACAGCAAAGACATAGGTTTATTCTTTGGTTTATTATCACTTTCTTAATCTGTGTTCAATGCGCACTTGTGATATTCCATTGACTGTGCTGATCAATCTCTAACAGTGGGTTTGGGGGAAATCCAAAGGGCAGTTAGGGAGCTATTTCCCTGAGCTCTTAAAATTTAAAGGTTGAAGGGAGCTGCTGGTATAGATAATTTTAAGACCAGCTCTCCTGGGTTCTTATAGATCTCTGTGTCTGTACCTCTCTCTCTCTCCTTCTCCCTCTCTCTCACACACACCTTCTCTTACTATATGCTAAAACTCCTTTATGCTGATTTGTAACATCTATAACTTTTAAAAATCTGGCTGTACGTATTCTTATAAGCCACCTCTGATATTTTTGAGCAAGACAAAACATAAATAAACTCTAAGCTAAAATAGCTACTCTCCATTCCTGCCAGCTTGATGAATCAAATGCTTTTCATTTGTATTCTCTTCCAACCTTATCCATATAGATACATAATTTTTACATATTAAGAGTGTGAAAGTATATATACAGAAAGAAAATGATTTTTCCTCTTTCTAAAAAGAGTGGCCTTCAGACATAGACTATCTAGTGATTAAACTGTGCGCTCAAGCCTACAGGGGAAATGGAGCATCAGGAAGGAGGCTCCCCCATGCCTGTATTAAGCCAAGGTGGGTTGTGTGATCAGAGGGAGGCGTCCTGTTTGGCCACAAGCTCTGAGTCAATCTCCCAAGCACATGTGTACATTTCTCCAAAGGTCCTGACAGCCTCCATCAGAAGACAGAGCCCCAATGTAACTTCCCTGTGCCGTAACTTCTAATACTCCATAAGTCAGGAACAAATGCTGGGAACCACCCTTCCTTCTACCAATCACATGAACGTTAGCACCAAACTTGCTTTTGGACTTTCCCCAATTTCCCTTTTCCTGGTTGGGAACTATAGCCGATTCTGTTCAGCATCTGAATCTTTTTTGTGTGTGTGAGAGAGTGAGTGAGAGTGAGGGAGTGAGAGTGAGAGTGAGAGTGAGTAAGAGTGAGGGAGTGAGAGTGAGAGTGAGTGAGTGAGTGAGTAAGTGAGAGTCCAGCATCTGAATCTTTCTCCTGACTTCCTAAGAGCATGCGTGCTCAATAAAGGGTAGTTAGAACTTGAACAGGTGATCTTGTGAGACACATCACTTCAACTCACAGGTGTCCCAAATAGTTGTTTGGATTCCCTTTTGGCAGGAATCAGCAAGGGATGGAAAGAAGAAACTACAGCGTAATTTTTTAACATGGGTTTGAATTGGTTCTCTGCAATCACTGGCGCAATGGCCATAGGGCACTTTAAGTTCCCAGGATCTCAGTTTCCTTTTCTTTATTTTGGGTAGGCTTTTGTATTCTCCTGAAGGATGTATCACCAGGGTGAGTTGTATGAATGGCTCACTACAGTGATTGGTCCAAATAGGCCATTAGTACGTGGCTGAGAGCCATGTACTAAAGGCTAAAGGAGCCCTGGTGCTGCCATGGGCTACTCACTACAAGGGTTGCAGTTTGAAAGTGCCAGGTGCTTCCTGGGAGAAAAATGCCACTTTCTGCTCTTAAAGTGTTTCTTTAGTACTTTCTCTGAACACTTTTAATACTTTTAACACCTTCTAGTAATAAAGAGTTACAGTCTCGGAAACCCGCCAGGGTATTTCTACCCTGTCCTTTAGGGTGTCAGTGAGCAAAAATTGGCTTGACTGAGTTGAGGAAAGCTGAAAATCACTTCATTTTACCTGCATCTGCAAATTCTCCTCTAATTAATAAAGAGAAGCGAGGGGGGGGGGGGATTGAAAAGGTTTATCTGTATCTGCCTTCTTCCTAACAACACTGACTGAAATACAACAATGAAGAGTTTTCACCAGAAGCTATGTGAAGCATTGAATTGTCCGTCTAAAATATGTACTGAAACCTCCCCTGTACCTCGATAGTCACTCTGTTGAGAAATAGGGTTTCTTTAGGGATGTTAATGTGACAAAGCAAGAGAAGGGTGGGTTCTAAATCACATCAGTTTTGAGCTATAACACAGAACAGACCAGCCACAGAGATGCCTACAAGGGAAGACAGATGCTATTGATTATTCTCCGACCAGCAAAATAAGTCTAAAATTTTTTGGCATACTGGAATGTAGGGGCACTACACAGGAGGATTCAGTACTCCGACAACCTGGATTGAGACTTTTAACATCCATAACTGTGAGAAAATAGTTTCCTTTATCCAAAATCCCCATTTGAGGAATTTATGTTATAGCAGCACTAGGTAACTAAGAGCACAAAAGACCACTGGTTTCATGACCTTGATGTTAAGTTTGAATCATGTCATTCCCAAATGTTGACTTCCAGGCCCACATTATTTTGGAGAAAAAGGCACAGAGGGGGTTGTATTCTCAATTAATGAATAAAGGAAGTATAGCTACAAAGTGCTCTCAAAAGGATAAGGACCCCAAATAGATCAGCATCAGATAAAGTATTTGGGATTTGATGCAGCTTTTTTTTTAGGAAAACTAGGTGGATTCTTTGAATTACAGGTTCACAAAGCCCTTTGAGTCACTGCACAACCGTGGGAAAGTGATGTAACTTTTGAATACTCTCACGTGTTAATTTGAACCCATTTCCTCTGCCTCTTTCCCAGGACTCATCTAAGGTCATCTAATGTGTGTGCAGTCAAAATGTGAATGGTAAGATGCTGCAAAATGAAGGGAAGATTACTGTGCTGACGTGGGTCATTTCTACCTACTGACTGATTCTTTCCAACATTATGTTTCCTGTATAAACTGAACACCTCAAATGTCTGCTCTTCCTGTTGACAGAGGAAACGCAAGTGTAGGGTATAAAAGTCACCTCTACACATTATCCTGCGGACAACTACTCGTGACTAAGCTGAATGAATCCTCCTGCTTAAGATAAGACTCCAACCAGGTCTGGAAGGTCTTTCATTCATGTTCCTTTCCAAAACAGGTGCCTTACCAACATCCTAGTAAGAATGATTGATTTCAAAATTACAGTTCCTTCTCACTGCCATGCTACAGTGGAATACTCTGCACATGGTGAGCCCTTGAGCGAGAATGGACTTCACAACAACTAACAACCACCAACAATGCACGTATCCTTTAAACCGTACCCTTCATTTATGCCGAATTATGAATGGAGTTCATTTTATCACCTTAAAACTCCCCCAAACCCACAGCCATCAAGTTCACTTGAAAGGGAAGCCTAGTGGGTATGGTGACATCAGAATTTTTCTCTGTGTGGGTGGTTGTATATCTGGGCAATGTCTAGTGATTAATGTTGCTTCATTCTCTAGGCACCCAAAAAAATCTCACAAACCTTTCTAGAATTAAATAACTACATAAGAACAAAACCAAACCCCAAATTCCCTGCCATCAAATCGATTCCAAGTCCTAAGAGCCAAAGCACTTGGGAGTTGAAGAAAGAAAAGAGAAGTCATCTTACCCAGTGGGCCTTGTGTCCTCAATGGCTCTGTCCACTGGGATCAAATCACTAAGGTAGACATTGAAGTTTCCTTCTTTCCATCGTCGCTCGGCCTCTTTCTCCTTCCCACGGGGAACAATGACAGGGCGTCCAAACTGGCCGGGAGCTTTGGGATCCCTTGGAGAAAGTGTCTCATCAATTCTTAACACCTGGTGCATCCCATGGGGTTCAGGTAAATGGGCTTTTATATGACTTTGATTCTGCACTGCAGGCTGGACTTGGCCTGTTAAGTTAGCTTGTGCCAGTTCTACCTCCTTAGCTAAGGATTGGTCCATTTGAGACAGTCTTAAGAAAGCCACCTCACTTCTATTCCTGGAAATATTTTTCTCTTGATTTGCACCCAACACTTTAGGAAATATAGTTTGGGTTTTAGAATTCATGATCGCTTTGGTATCCACCTTTAACTCCTCTTCCTTGGTTATGATCACAACATGGCTTTCAGAAAAATTGAATTTCTTCCTAAGAGCCACTTTGGCCCTATCAGCCTTTGGCAGGCCTCCCAGCTGTGTCTCATTAATGGATTGCTTCTTTAATCCATTTGGGTTGGCGGTCAACTTAGAAGGGGGAAGATCCTTATTGACTTCGTGCTTTTTTGCGTTCAGTTCTTTGCGCTGAATCTCAGATTTGTTTAAGGCTGGTGTATCCCCGGATTTGGGCCCCACAAGCAGTGTCCTCTCATTGGTGACTGTGTGTGAGTGCTGCTTTGGCTTTTCAATATGAAGATTGGCAGTCACATTTTGGTCCCTTTCCACTGCCTTTTTGGATGGATCACTGCTGAGAGCATGGCTTTCTAAGACCTCCTGGTTTACACCAAGAAGTCCTGTGTGTAGAGACATTTTGACCCACGGAGTTCCTCTTGCTGCTGTGGATGGGTCTTCCTGAGCCCCCTGAGCTGTTGTTTGCTTTGGTCTCACTCGGTGAGAGGAGGTTTCGTGTTTGGTCCCTTGCTCCTCTGTCTTTTGCTTGGCATGCGTTATTGGGAGGGGCTGTAGGTGCACGGAGTGCCACAAAGGTGCAACCTTGTCCCTCCCTGGGACGTCCTGCACTTTTCTTTCTCTTTGAGTTGGGTCCAAATCTTCCCCCGCGTAGTGCACACTCTTCTTCGTCTTTCTAAAGTTCTCTTTGCCCCACATCCCTTTCCTATTTCTCCTCAGGCCGAGGTGCATCTCTCTCAGGCCGCTGTCAAACAGGTTCACTTGGTCCGGCTGCACTCGGAATCCGATCTGCTCCCTCCGGGCGTCCTCCTGGCGGACACGAGTGTTGATCTCGCTGAATGAGAGGCGGAGAGCTGCCATGTCAAAGAGCAGCCAGATGACAGAAGCGGCGAATATAAACGCCAGGACTCGCCCGCTTCCTCGGAAAAACTTTCGGATCTTGTTCATGGTACAAAGGCGTCTCTTGCAGCCTGCCCGCCCTTGGAGCCTGCTTACCTTGGGTGGAGGGGCGTAAAAGCGGCAGCCGCAGCAGCAATAGCAGTACCAGCAGCAGCCCCCCGCCCCCCTGAACACAGCAGGAAACGGCCGTCCACCGGGAGCTCTCAGCCCCGACTGCTTGTCACTCTCTGCCTGCGTGGCATTTCCAGGCAGAGCATCCGTGCCTGCGCCGCTGGTCCGGGCTGAACCTCGGCCAACACAGGCCTTGGGTCACTCTGGGAGCAGCCGATTCCCGCCTCCAGATAGTTCCCCTACCCCTCTCTCGCCTCCTGGAGCCCAAGCCCACCTTACTTTAAGTGCAGGGAAGGTGGGGGCGCGGGCAGCGCGTCTCTCCTCCCAGTGCTGGGCTCCAAGCTGTATGTAACTCAACACCACGTCTGGTAAGGAAAACATCTCAAGCCATTCCCAGAAAACTTCCTCCGGCTCTCACCTTCAGTGGGCTGTAAGCGCAATTACACACAGAGGGAACTCAGAGGGCACATGTTCCTGGTTGGTAACCCCACCTAACCCACGCCTGCGCTTTAACCCTGTTTTACCCAGGTGGCTCCAGGGACCGGCCTGGGCAATGAATCACCGCACCTGGTGTGTGAGTTTTACTGGGAACCGCTGGACGGAACCCACAGCCAATCGCCGTAGTGCTGACTCACAGCCACCCGGCAGGACAGGGTAGGATGTCCCCTTTCCGTTTCTGAAGCTGTACATCTTCGCAGGAGCAGAGAGCCGCGCCTTTCTCTCAGGGAAGGGCTGCTGGGGTCCACCTGCTGACCTCAGGGCTCCTAACGTCAAGAGGGGGCCTAGCACATTCTCATGGGCCGTGGTGGACATTTTCCTAATGTCAAAATCTTTTCTTGGCCAGGGCGGTGGAGGGACGACCCACTGCCATCAAGTTGGCTCGTACTCAGAGTGAGTGTTCAGAAGATAATACAATTGCCCCTTTGGGTTTCCGAAAGAAACTGTGAATCTTTACAGGAAGAGAGAACCTATCTTTCTCCCAGACAGTGGCTGGTAGTTTCGAACTGCTGCCCTTGCCAACACCACCACCAGGGCAAATGTGTCTGAGACAACATGGAAGCTAGCACATTCGCTTCTAAATGTTTATTCTCATTTTGGCTGTTAGCTTGTCACAGACCAGTACCAGATGTTCTGAGGAATAGACCAGGGCTTGGATCACACTTTGATGGATAGACGAGGCTCCCACTGTAGAAACAGGAGGGGAGAATTCTCCAAAGTTCTGACTGATGGGGATGACAAGCGATAGTTGATCTTGTATTTAATCAAAGCTTCCCAGCTGAGTGTGTAGCCATCGAGAAACGCTGGCCTAAAATGAAACACCTTAATCCTTTTGTTTCTTTCCCCTCCGTTTTCCTGAAATGTATGCCCAGATGTATAAAATAAACCTAGCAACACTATAAGTCCAGAACAACTGGATCAGAATCTTCCTTCTCTTTTTTAACATCTGTGGTTACAAAAGTTGTGAACGGAGGCGGAGAACACCGCTCTTGGAGGAACTCTGAAACCTCCATGCACTGAGGGGTCAACTGAGGTCTGGAAGTCCTAGGGAGGGGTAAGAGGAGAGACATCCGCGATGTTAAACATTCTTAACTGTGGCCTTCAGCAGCATTAGGTCTCTAATTG
>NW_022103900.1:18476831-18486693 GCF_000313985.2 Echinops telfairi
ATAAGCTTAGAGAGAAAAGCAACTTGCAGCAGTGACAGAAAGAATTGGACTTGCATCTGGAATATACAGCTGCATCACCATACAGCCATTTACTTACATACTGTACAAAATTCATTCTCTAGCTACCTGGTTTTGTACGGTAATTCATCTTCAGTGGTTTTGAATCTAAAATTTTAAAAAATCACCTTGCAAGTTAATGTGAAGATTCAAGAAAAGGATTCATTCATGTTCCAGGGCATATACTATATGCACGATAGCCTCTGTCCTTGATAGTGTTGCTGATGCTTTGCGGTGGTAGGTGTGTGGGGTGCATGTAGGAGGCAATGTACCAACGTTTTCCAAAACCCAAATAGCAGATGGGTGACTAACATGATTCTGGCAATAATTCGGTATCTCTGCAAACTTTGTTTTTTCTTTATGTTCCAATTTTTTTCTATCATGGACTCAATCAGTGAATAATTGATCTTAGCGAACTCATAACATGCCTCAAGCAGGAGATGGTTGATATCATCTCACCCTCGCACTGAACTGAGTAGAACAGAACACCATCAAACCGAAACACAGCACAATGATTAATGACTAATGATCTGGAGTAAAGTAAGAAATGCTCTCCCCTACAAAGACGCTTTACCCTCAAGTCTGTTCTACTCACGATTACTCCGTAGAACAAAGAGAATGAATTTCTGAGACTGTGAATCTTGCATCAAAATATTTTGTAAACATAAAAATAGAATCTTTGAAAACATTTTACTATATAAGACCCATGACTGTTGAACTGTACTCCCACCCCAAGTGGCAGCTGGAATCATTCAAACTCCTGTTACATCCTTTCTATTATTGACAGCTTTAAAACATTGCCCAGAATATACTCTGACTCTTCTGTAGTCATTGGCTGTCAGTACATCAGTTTCCTACTTTCTCTTTAGCTTGACCTTAGTCAAAACAAACGATTTGAAACAAGAGAGGATTATGCAGAAAATTAAAGGGAGCCTTAGCTTATATATCCAGGTGAAGTTCCTTGTTCACTCAGGCATATTCTTCATGTCTGCCTGTTATTGAATTCAGAATGAGACCCAAAGAGTCTCCAAACTAAAAACCAAACTCGCTGCCTTCAGGTACGTTCTGCTCACTGTGACCCTGTAGAACCAACAGCTCTGTCCCTTTGGTCTTCTGAGGCTGTGAATCTCGCTGTGAGAGCAGACAACCCCATCTTGCTCCCGTGGAGTGGCTGGTAGATTTGAACTGCCAACCTATGGTTAGCGGCCCAATGCCGAACCCAGGAAACCCAGTTCCTTAGAAAAGGAAAAGTGGCTTGGGAGTCAGATCTAGTGTGGCATACTGACTCACTCTGTAGTAGTCCTATGGCTATTAACAGGCATTTCTTGCACGAAAGAACTCTTTTCACCCTCAGAATTGGAACCTGTGAAACAGACACAAGTTGGTTGTAATGAACACTACAGCCTCAACATTTTGAAACTTCAGGGACCCAGGACCAAATTCTGGTGACCCTGCCAACTATACAGCACTCATACGTACATGTTTTCTTTTCTGGATATGTCTGAGGCTTTACATCTTAGATTAATGATAAAATGTGAATAGAAAACAAGAAACTTAGAGGTTCTATATGCACATTTGTATGTTAAATAAAACTGCTTTAATGCAAGAAAAAAGAAGGCAATAAACATATGTAAAACATATGTTTTAAAACACCATACTAAGAAGTCAATATACAAATATTTTCATGGTATGTAATACAGTTTCAAAATTAGATACATTAATTTCACTGTTAGTATTAGAAAATGAAACACATACCATGAGTTGGCTGTTTGAGGTACTCTGTAGTTGAAGAGCCTGACATGTTTTCCTAAGTGGGGAAATGGAGGTAGCTGGTTAAATTTCCTAAGAATCTCTAGTTAATTGAGGTGAATGAGTCTTAAAATCTCAAAATACAAAATAATCACTGGGGGGGCTTGTAGGGGTTATCTGAACTCTCAATCTGATTTTAACTATATGCTAAGATTTTTAAATTGTAAAAAGGGGTTTAGAAGGGATAAAAGTATGATACTATACTAATATACGTGGTTTCTGTCAAGATAATAATATTAACAGAAACAATTTATTGAGAACTTCCTGAGCATCGGCCACTATACTTGTTATTAATATGAATTATCATACTTAATCCTCAATATTTAATGCTCTCAGGCTACATTATAAACTGTTTAGCAACACAAACTCTGTATATCATGAGAGTTGAATCTAATTGTCCCTGTTCTACTACTGTTTCAAAATCCCCAAATCATTTTCATTGATAATCAGTTGTCATCGTTGTGGGGTGTCGTTGAGGCAGTTCTGACTCAGAGTCAACCCTGTGTACAACAGAAGGAACATGGCCCAGTCCTGGGCCGTGTTCACAACTATTCTTGTGTTTGAGCCCATTGTTGCAGCCACTGTGTCAATCTTTCTTATCAAGGGCCTTCCTCTCATTCACTGTCCCCTCTATCACACATGATGACCTTCTCTCCCATAAACTTGGTTTTATTTTATTTTTTTTAAAACATTTTATTAGGGGCTCATACAACTGTTATCGCAATCCATACACACATCAATTGTGTAAAGCGCATTTATACATCATTCTCAAAACATTTTCTCTCCACTTAAACCCCCGACATTAGGTCCTCATTTTTCCCCTCCCTCCCTGCTCCCTCCTCCCTCATGAGCCCTTGATAGTTTATATATTGGTATTTTGTCATATCTTGCCCTGTCCGATGTCTCCCCTCACCCCCTTTGCTGTTGTCCGTCCCCCCAGGGAGGAGGTCACATATAGTTCCTTGTCATCGGTTCCCTCTTTCCTACCCACTCTCCCTCTACCCTCCCTGTTTTGCCACTCACACTACTGGTCCTGTAGGGCTCATATTTGTATTCTCAAACTTCCCCAAGGGGAATACAGAGTCCTAGAATCTGGAGTCAGTCTTTAAGTCAACCTGCGTAAGCAATGCACTATCCAAAACCTGTTATCACAAAAGGAAACAACTATTGGACAAGCAGAATGTACTCAAATACTCAAGAACTATTCAGTGTCTTCAGAGAGTATCTCAAGATGCAAAATCTGGGAATGAGAACTATTGCTTCCCGATCCAGAGGGAAGACAGGAAGCAGGACTATTTCCTGTTGAAAGCATGGGGCTTTGTTAAAGAAACAGACCCTTAGGTTATACAGAAACACAGACATGCAAACATGTCTAGGCTTCTCTTTTTAAAAATCTAGGATGTGTTCAAATTCTCAGCAACTGTCAAAATGTTTCCCAGAGTAGTTGTACCATTTCACCTTCTCACCAGCGGATAAGAGTTCTAGTGGTTCTACGTCCTTGCCATCACTTGGCTTCTTAATTTTAATCATTGGGGTGTGTACTTGTTGCTATCTAATTGTCTTTTCAGTTTTCAATACCCTAATGATGTTGAGCAATTGTCATGCATCACCTCTATACATTCCTGGGTACATTTTGTACATGAAAAGATGAGTTTTATTAATTAATTATGTATATTTATTCATATCATTGAATAGCATTTCAAAACACAAACTTTTGAAGGTGATAGATACAGTCTTGATCCTGGTGACAGCTTCATAGCTGCAGGCATAATGTTAAAATTTATCAGATTCTGCACTTATAAAATGTACAGTCTGTCCTTTATAAATCAATAAGGTTGCTAAAATAAAGTGCAAAAGGGAAGACTAGAGATGAATCTTGCACTAGGGGATGAGTTCAAGGCCACCGTTTCTCAGCACTCTAGGCAGGCATGCTAGCAGAAGTCAGGTGGTGAGATCATTAGCAGAGCTTTTGGTGCTGAGAAATTAGGTTCCTCTGAAGGAGAACTTTCAGGAGTGTAGGGGGTCTCAATTCAGCCAGTGCAGGATTTCCAACGTGTTTTCCCAAGTGACCCTTTCTAAGAATGGCAGAGAGCCTTGATCAGACAGCTTTCACAAGGTGAGTGAGAGTGGAGAAAGAGGGACTACTCCGTGGTTAGTGCAATTTGATGTCCAATCAGCCCTTATCAGTATAAATGCAATTTTTTGACTTTGGTGACTGGGTAAATATGATGTTATTCATCAGTCATTTTTCCAATTTGTGCATGAAATGGAATCACTACAGAACCATTGGGCTCTGTCCCCAAAGTTTCTGATGGAGTAGGTCAGGAGTGGTGTCTGAGTTTGCATTTCTGACAGATTTTCAGGTCAGGGTGATGATACTCATCTCAGGACCACACTCTGAAAATCATTGGCCTGATTTTCCACTGACCTAGTGGAGCTGAGAAGAGATGCCATGGGGTGGAGGGAGACAATGACTTTTATTCTAAATGTGTTGAGTTTGAGGTGTCAGTGGAATATTTGATTAGGGATCAAAACTTGCAGTTTGCATTCTAGGAAAGAGGCCATGGCTCACGGCCTTGAAGAGTCAAAAGCATATGAGGGAGCTTTCGAAATTTGTGAAGACTATTCTATTATCTTTTAACTCCATGAACTTTTTGAAGCACCCTATCTATCTAGTATTTCACACTAGATATGTCATAAGATTAACTCGGTATGGGATACAGCACAAGGCATGAGAACAACCGAGAGGACCCTACAGAATGCTTAGGAAGAAGTAAAGGGAGTACTGGAGGGTGGCTGAAAATGAAGAGTTGGGGAAGAGGAATGGCGAACATAAAATGATGAAGTCCTGGGGGGGAGAGCGTAGAGGACAGTCAACCAGATCAGATGTTTCTAAGAAGCTTAGCAAACCAAACTTTAAAAATAACCTTTTGTATGTCTCCCTTCTCCAAGAGTTCGCTGGTGGCTTAGAAGAGAAGAGTTTTAAGAGCTGTGGGGGCAAAAGGAGTGAGATAGATTAGATGTTTCTCTTTAAGACTTCTCATTAGCTATTAGGCAGTTAATTATATGTTTAGTTGTTTAATGCCTGGCCTCTCACTACATTTTAGGTTCCAGGAAGAAAAGTACTACACTTATTTAATTCACTTTTATGTCCTAGAGCCTACCACTCAATGATTAAATTTTTCCTAGCATCAAGAATAAATTAGTGATAATATCTGAGGAATTCCTGTCCTTCTGTACTTCACGTTCTAGTGGGGAAAGACATAAAGAACCAGATAAGATATTATAAATTCAAGTAATGATGTGTCCTAGACAGAGAAATAAATTAGGGAGGCCTTTTTGAAAAGTAACATCTGAACAGAAAACTAAAGTAGATGAGGAGCCATGAGAAAATCTTGAGAAAGAGATTCTAGATGGAGAAATCAGAATGAGGTAAGGCCCTAAATTGGAAATGAACCTAATGTCTTGAGAGAGCGAGTGTGAAGTACATGAAGTGAGTGAGAAAGGTAGTAAGTAGGAAGAGGGACATTTGGAGAGGTAGGCGGGGATCTGATATCGTAGCAAAGTTATTCTGTAAATGATTGGACTTGCTGAGAGTGGGCTAACACTCACAGCATTGGACACATTACCACATGCAGTTTGCATTTTTAAATCAACTTTTTAAAGTAGGTGCTCTATCCCCAGTGAGGTACGTATCAGAAGTCACACAGCCAGGGGCAGATTCAGTGAGTGCACCCACACAGTCTGGATCAACTGCAACGGTGTCCCTCAACCTCTGTTGCATTATTATGCACTCCTCCCACAAAGAAAAATTAAATTAAAATTCTCCCTTACAAGAGGAATTCATTCCTAAGGAATACTATTTTGAAAAGTATGGTGGCATGATAGAGGACTATTGTAATATTTTAGAATTTCTGGTCTCCCAAGAACCAATGTTTACCCCATTTTAGTCTCTATGTGCAGTTCTACTCAGAAATAATGAAGTTTCCATGAAGCAAAACAGACATGATAGAAATATTTTTGTCTTTATGGTGGTGGTGGTGGTGGCTCTTCATAATAATGGGTGGGAAAGGATGAGGTCCCAGATGTGACCGCAGACCCAGGCTTAAGCACAAAGGTGGATTGTTTCATTCATTTCAGAAAGGCTGGGGAGGTTTTATTGGGAGGCTGGACCTGTTCCAGGGATAAGTGCGGATGGAGGAAAGGGAGGACTGGAGACTTGTACATGATGGCTTTTAGTGCTTTCTTTCTTTTTCTAAAGAGAAGCACGACAGGGCTGACCTGGTGGGGCAATGGCTAAGCAACTGGTTGCTAACTGAAAGGTTGGCTTTTCGAACCAACCCAATGGATCTAGGGAAAAAGATATGAGGTCTACTCCTGTAAAGCCTACAGTCAAGGAAACACTATGGGGATGGTCTATTCTGTCCCATGGGCTCATTTTCAAAATAGACTCTGTTGTACCTAACCCCACAAGGCTGACCAACTGCAGACAGAGCTGTGGGTGGATGGGTAGGTGGGTCCGAGTTTGGAATCAATTATTAAGAGTCAAGAAGGGACCTGGCTAACTCAGGAGAATAAGGTCTGTCGGGAGCTTTGAGTCTGCTGACATTTAAACTGATGGGTCTAATGCAGGCAGAGCATGCTGAGTGACTGGGGAAAGCATGAAGTAAAGGTGTGGAGAGTCGCCCATCACTCCTAAGGCGGAGGGACACAGGTGATGTGGAAGCAGGTAGGCGGTGAAGATTTCAGACCAGCCTGTGAGGCAGGCAGTCAAGACAAGCTTCTTATAGGAACCGGAAGAGCCGCATCTAGAAACATTAGTCGAAATTCTCTAGGTTTCAGTAGGAAGTAGGTCCGAAGGTTGTTTGTTTATCTGTTTTATTTTGGTGAAAAGAGACGGTCTTTCATGGCACAGATATGTTAGGATATGTGCTTTGGAAATCTGTGTATTAGTAATGACAGAAAAAAGACTTACCCTGTCTCTTTTGGCAGAAACAGGTTGAATCTTCAGAAGCTCTCTGACATGACTTAAAATATGTAGAAATTTCCATGACTCTTCTGAAAAACTTGATTTGAGAGAACAAATACAGAGGCAAGTCTCTTTGGGGTCTGGCCTGGGTAAAATCGCTACTTAATGTGAAAGGAATGCTCAGTGCCTAACCTTCATCTTGTTTCCCTGGCCAACCTGTCGCGGCCCTCGTGTTCTCTCAGGTACCACAGCAAACTCAGAGGATCCCCAGGAATACCCCCAGAGCTTTGTTGACCAGACTTGACTCTACTTTTTGTTCTCATCCTCCCTAACACGGAACCGTCCTGTCTTCCTTATGCCCTTTGTTTTAACAAAGAGAACAGAAGGAAGAGGAGTAGAAAAAGCAGCATTGTGGGAGGGGTTGACAGCAGGCACTATGGAGGGCATTTGAGGGCACTCTTGTTGTGTGTGAAGAAGTGGGATGACATGAAAGCCCTTCAAAAAAGAACTGGGGTGCTAGCTGCTGCCTTTCTCCCTGCACCACACCACCAGCTCAATCCCTGCCCCTGGAGAAAGATCAAAATAGCTTTCTGTGGGCTGAAATGATGACAATCCATTTGGACTCCAATTACTTCATCATAACCTGGAAACAACCCTTCTAGTTGAGGCTTGCTAGGAGTTGGAGCTCTGAAACTCAGGCTACAATGAGAAGAACGGGAGAAACTTAAACGGAGTCCTTTAGACCTTTCAATCTCAAAGGAAGACTTTGTTGTTGTTATTGTTGTTGTTGTTGTTGTTGTTGCAATCCTCTCCTAAGATATGAAATGAAGCAGACAAGCTGTAAAATGACTGATAATGTGGAGAAACAACATCTAGTAGAAAATGAAACTAACAGAGAGAAAGGGAAAATGGCTTCCGGATGATGCCAGACTGACAGTAATCCCAGGATCTGACTTCTGCTTACAGTATCATCTATCATCAAGGTTACTTAGCTTCTCTGACGTGAGATGTCTGAGCGGTCTTATGATCATTGAACTCTGAGTACTAATCACTCAAGACTGGGCACACAAATAGTGGTAGTTTATAAGTGCCTACTCATGACTGACTGAATAATCCAACACAATTTTAAAACACCCTTCTCATTTTCAGAGAGAAGGATCAAACCTGAGGAAAGGTGACCTCTTCCCATGTCTGAGGGTAAATTAAAAACCATTGTCACGCAATTATGGAAACCTTTCTTAAACAGAAGGAGCTCTGGTTGGCCTGTCAGGTATGTATTGCCTATTAACGGACAGGTCAGCAGTTCAAACACTCCCACCGATGGAGGGAAAAGGATGGGGATTTCTGGACTCATAGAGATTTACACCCTCAGAAACCCTGTATAGGTTTGGTATGAGATGGAATTAATCAGATGGCAATATCAACTGGTAAAACTATTGTTTCCTGAAATATCTTCCCAGGTTTGTTTATTTGTGACGTTGGGGATTCCATCTCTCTAATCATTCCTGGAAGAATCTGCACTGTTTGATTTATATTACAACAAAATAGTAGTTTTGCAATCCTCAGGAACTCAAATTATGTTCCTTTGAAATATTCTTCAAGTTATAGAGACACAAGAAGTCAAACAGAGGACGATCAGGGCCTTAGTGTGGATGATGTAAGATTTACCAAAGAAATTATCTTAGGACAACCTGTAATAGCCTCAAAGAGTGAGCAGGTGCCTTGACATCACAGGTGTGCTAGTCTAGGTAGGCTAGAGAAACAAATCCAGGGAGAGTCTCATATGTGTATAAGAAGATCCTTATATGCAAGAGCAGTTGAATGTTGAGAAAACATCCCATCCCAGTCCAGATCAAGTCTCTAAGTCCAATATTAGCCCATATGTCTGATACCAACCTATAAAGTCCTCTGCAGACTCAAAAAGCACCTGCAATGATGCTGAATGAAGGAATATCATAGGCCAGTGGGTGGGAAGTCTTGTGGATCCAGTGGTGGTAGAGGCATCTCAGTCCTGGCAGGGGTATCCATGTAGCTTCTCCAGCTCCAGAGGTCAGGCTTCATCAGCATCTCTTAATGGGGTCTCCATGTGGTTCCTCAAGCTCAGGGCACTAGTGTAGTTTTCTGTGTCTTGTAAGCTGCAGTGTCTCTCTGGAAATGAGCTGAGAGGGTGTGCCTGCTGCCTCCAAAGAGGAATACTTGAGTTCCCAGAATCCTCAGGAGAAGGTCATGCCCACCACACAGAGGCCTCGTTGGATGGCACCTGATTGACAGGCTAGTCTCCACCCCTTCACTCTTAAGCCTCTCAAAGTGACAAATGATTATGTAACTACCACAACAGGGGAGAAAATCCTCAGTGCAAATTTGCTGATCTTTTTCTTATGAGTGCAGTTTTTGATGATTTTAAAACATCTTCCTCATAAACCCTCTTGATTGTCAGGTGTCCATTGAGAAAAATCTGTCAAGGTAACCCCTTTCTAGTCCTGTCAAAACACTTACCATAACCTTCTGAGTGGACATTGCTGCCTTGCATTGAACTGGCCCAGTAGATTTCCTTAGAAGTCACTGTTTTGATTAGAATTTTGGGAGTGGGGTGGGCCGTGGGAGAAGTGTTCTAATAAGACTAAAAGAAGTGTGTCACTGAGAGAAATTGTCTGCAGCTCTTCACCGATTGAAGACATGGTTAAGCATAGCTTGGAATAAAGGAATGAACTTGTGCATGTGTCTACTGGAATCATAGTGGCAATACCTTTTGACCTACCTTAGTATTAGGGATGGATCTGAGTTATACAAAGAAAGAGTTTGCGGGAGAGAAGGAAAGATGTGTGCAGTGTGTATATTTTACAGGTGTGAAAGTATGTCTCTCTCTATATATGTAGTTGTTATTGTTGTTAGTTGCCAACAAATCAGATTCTACTTATGTGAACTTCACATAGAACAGAACAAAATATTGCCCAGTCCTGAATCATCTGGCTGATGATTTATATATTTGAGTCCATTATTTTGGTTATTGGATCACTGTATGAACAA
>NW_022103900.1:18487888-18488929 GCF_000313985.2 Echinops telfairi
TACTGTGGGCGTGATGGTTGATGACAGATTGATAAGAAGGTTGGCAGGTGGAGACATGTCTGACTGTTGCCTCATAGGAATGGACCTTGGGCTGGCTTTGAGTTGGATTCTTTTTCCCTTTAGGGAGGTCAAAGGAAGTTAGGCAAGTCCTCCAAACCATTTTTAACACCATTTTAAAATATATATATGAATTTTGTCTAAATTAATGAACCCCTCCTCTTGGAAACGGCATGAGGCAGATGCTGAATAGCCATCTGGCCCTGAGGTTGTAGGGGGAAATGTCCTATTTGGTGGAGATTTGGACTATGGTTATAAACTGGTCCATCTCCACTATCGCACTCAGTGAATCTCTAAAATAAACAACTTTTGAGGCAAGGTAAATCAGGTAACGATTTTGGTGTCTTGACTACCTTTATTTTATCCATTAATTTATGAACGGATAACCCCGGGGTGATGGCTAAGGTTGTGTGTCAACTTCTCTGGACCATGATTCTCAGCAGCTTGGCAGTTTTGGTGTCGTCATCCCCTATGATGAAGTCTGATAGAATGCCTTCATCTCCATGCTGAGATCTGCCATGAGCAGGCAATCAATTGAAGGAGAGCTTCCACAGGAGTGTGGCCTGCTAACCAGTAGCTAGGAATGTTGGGGGAAAGTTCTCCTGCTTGATGCTGGATCCTGGTCCTGCATCTGCCTCATCATTAGCTGACCTCGTGTCTGTTGGGCTTGAGCTGGCTGCCTGCTGTATAACCCACTAATCCTTGAAAGCTTTAGCCGATGCTTTCTGTGAGTTAGCAGCCTGCCCTCTTGCTTGTTAATCTACCCATCCGGGCAGACAAGCCTAACCTGCTGATCTTGGGTTCCTTAATCCCTGTAGCTATGTGAGTACAGAGAATCTGTACTCACCCAATCTGACATCTGACCCACAGATTTGAGTTTGACAGTCTCTACAACAAAGTGAGTTATTTCCTTGAGTTAAAGAACCAAATATGCATTTATTTATATAAAAAATGGTGTGAAACATTGTGTTTTAGTAGATTCAT
>NW_022103900.1:18491080-18492591 GCF_000313985.2 Echinops telfairi
GTCATCTGCTCCTGTGTGCTCTGGTCAGATATATCCTTCTCCCGAAGCTGCAGATTCAGTGCCATCCTTTGAAATAAATTCTTCTCAGGAGGCCTTTTATTTTTCTTATGTTCAGTTTTTATATTTTCTGTTCCTTCCTCTCTTCTTCATGCTCCCTGATGCCCTGCTTCTTTAGATATAAAGTATAAAGTGGAAGCAAGGATTGGGGAGAAAACAAAATGAGGGAGAAAATATTAAACGAACTCAGATTGCTTTTATTTTAAATCCTAAATGTGTATATGTATACTATGTGTAGATGTGGGGCTGTACCTATACATACTGGTTTGTATATGAGCATGTGCGGCACGTGACAGTACCCAGGGAATAAGCTACAATATTTTTAATAATTCTCCTTCAAACAGGATGGTTAGAAATGCAGCTGTTTGAGGACCATTTGTGGATGTCCTAATGTCTGAGAACTGCTGCTGGCATTTAGTGGAATATAGGAATCAAGCTCAAAGTCTTTACATGTATAGAACTGTAGCTGCACATGTGATCCCAGCTTATGTCAAATGGAATGGTAATAGAGCCCTATTGAGGAACGCCACGTAAAGGCTTTAGAGACAGGCTATCCAGCCTTGTGTTCTAATTCTGCTGTATGAGTTCTATGATCTTGGACAAACAACTTACCCTTTCTGAGATTGTGCTCTCTCATCTGTAAAATGCAGACGAATAAGAACACCTACCTCACAGTGTTATGTGGGGATTAAGTGAATTATTACAAGTCACTTGTAATAATTGAAAAAAACACTGACAAATAAAACAATCTCAGCAAGGATGAAAATAAACCCTTTGGATGTATGTGTTATCTTCTATATTCATTGATCAGTTTTTAGGAAACTGCACCATAATGAACTGGTATTCACAGATGTGGGGCTTACTTGAAGTTAAGGGACTGCTGTCTTCTCACCATGGACAATGTGTACCCTAAGCACTGACAAGATAAAATTCCTCTTTCTTTCTCCTCTTCTCACATATATAATCAAATGTACAACCATTTCCTAACACGCACCGACAGTTATAATTAATAACGTGTAAATTTCTTTCAAATCAAGCTACTATTTATTTTCTCTATCAGTGATACTAAAATTCATTAACAGTGTGCAGGACACTGGGATTTGACTATTGGTTACACTGTAATGACTTCCATGGTGCTATACTGCTGGAAATTATGCCACCAATATTTCAAATATCATCAGAATCACCCATGTTGGGTAAGTTTCAGTGATGCCTCCAAATTAAGACAGGTTAGGAAGAAAGGGTCTGACAATCTATTTCCCAAAATTAGCCAATGAAAACTCTATAAAACACAAGAATCTATCGTTCAATATCGTACTGGAAGATGAACCCTGTAGCCAGGAAGGCATTCAAAGCACAGAGTGGCTGCAACAGTGGATGCAAGCATATTAATGTTCACCAAGTTAGAGCAGAATCAGACAACATTTTGTTCTGGTGGACTTATCTTGTCATAT
>NW_022103900.1:18493181-18500166 GCF_000313985.2 Echinops telfairi
ATATATGCTGAACCCCACAAATTCTAGGGTCAGTGTAAGGACAGCTTACAATTTAGTAGAATTCAAATATCAGCCAGTTTCCATTTCTTAACAAAAAGTAAGCTAACAGCAAAACAATGAATGCACACACTCACGTGCAAACAGGAAAACCTCTATAGGGAGAAGGCCGATAAAATAAACTGTAGGTAGGTTTGAGGTCACCAAAGTCTAAATTTCAGCTTCATCCCTCTATTTTAAAAAAATCATTCAAGCACATCTGTACATATGTTGCCATCATCATTTTCAAAACATTTTCTTTCTACTTGAGCTTTGGTATCAGTTCCTCATTTTTTCCCTCTCCCACATGAACCCTTGACTTGATAATTTATAAATTTATTGTCATGTCTTACACTGACTGCTGTCTCCCTTCACCCACTTTTTTGTTGTCCATCCCCCTGGGAGGGAGCCATACATTGATCATTTTGATTGGTTCCCCCTTACTCCTCCCCACCCCTTTCCCTTACCCAACTGGAATTGCTACTCCCATGGTTGGTTCTGAGGGGTTAATCTGTCCTGGATGCCCTGTGTTGGGAGCTCTTACCTGTACCAGTGTACATGCTCTGGCCTAGCCAGATTTTTAAGGTAGAATTGGGGTCATGATAGTGGGGGTAGAGGAAGCATTAAAGGATAGAGGAAAGTTGTGTGTTTCATCTGTGCTATATTGCACCTTGATGGGCTCATCTCTTCCTTGTGGCCCTTCTGACAGGGCATGTCCAATTGACTGCTGGTGGGCTTTGGGTCTCCACTCTCCCTTCCCGATCGTTCACATTGATATGATTTTTTTTTTGTTTTTGTTGTTTTGTGTTAGTTCTTTGATACCTGATACCATCGACACCTCATGAATACAAAGGCTGGTGTGCTTCGTCCATGTGGGTTTTGTTGCTCTTCAGCTAGATGGCGACTTGTTTATCTTCAAACCTTAAAGACCTCATATGTTATATCTTTCGATAGCCCGGTACCATCAGCTTTCTTCACCACATTTACTTATGCACCTGCTTTGTCTTCAGTGATCATGTTGGGAAAGTGAGCATCCCAGAGGGCCAGGTTAGTAGAACAAAGTGTTCCTGCATTGAGGGAGTACTTGAGTGGAGTCCCAGTGTCCACTTGCTACAGTAATACTTTATAAATAAATATATGTACATAGATCTATTCCCCTATCATTATATATACATATATATATGCCTGTATTTAGAACTCTATAAATGTCCTTTGCCTCCAAGATATTTCCTCTATTTCCTTTAACTTTTCTCCTGTTCCACTATGATGTTCGGCCTTCATTTGGGTTTTGGTAATTCTTCTCAGCACAAAAACAAAACAAAGCAAAACAACATAACAATAGAAAACAAAAAACAAAACAATAACAGCTCAAAAAAATACAAGAAAAAATAGCAAAAAAAGAAATCTCTCAAACAGTTCCAGGTCTTTCCATTGACCTTTATGAGTGTCTTCCAGTTGAGTCTGCTGGGCTGCCACACCCTGGACCCAAAGTCCACCTTTGGCATTCCTCGGGGACTTCATTGCTTTGCCCCTCACCCTGCTGTTCCTCTGTATGCCCTTAGTGTTTCGCCCAGGTGTGGTGAGGTTGGATCATGCACATCTCCTGCACCATGTCCCCAGTGCTGTCCCCTGCAGAACTATGGGTCAGTGAGGGACGTCGTGTCTCTTGGTGGGGCTGGCCCTGTGATCCTCTCTGTGTATTGGCTGCTCTGAGCAAAAATATTGTCCTCGGGGCTTGGTGGGTCAGGATGTGCTCCACTCTCTCTCCTTCTCTATTCATTTGCTCCTGATCAGAAATGTCCCTCCTCCTGACGAGCAACTTCAGTGTTGTCCTCTGAAGTGCATTCCTCTGGGGTGGGTGTTGAGGGTGTCCACATAGTTGGGATTGGGGCTGGCCCTGCAATCTCTATATCCCAGCTTCATGCCTATATGTTGCATTCAGGTCTTGGTGCATCAGGTCCCTTTCTTACTCTCCTGTGGAGATATAAGCAATACCCTCCCCTTGGGTGGGTTGGTGCCCTGTTGGTGCCATTACCCCCCCTCTCTTTTACCCTCTCCTTTTTATTTGGCTGCCATATGTATCCCTGGGGAGGGTTTGGCCCCTACCATAGTACCTGGACCTCACCCCAGGAATATATGTATTCAGTAGCTTTTGCCCTATGCCCCTTTTGCATTTTTAAGCTTACCTCAGCAGACTCATGTTGTATTGGTCCTTTAGTGCTAGGCTTACTTCGCTTAGCCTAATTTCCTCCAGTTCTTCCTATGTGGCAATGTGTTTCATGTATCCATCACTGCTTTTTGGTGATGCGTAATACTCTATTTTATGTACATACCACATTTTAAAAACCATTCATTCGTTGATGGAAATTCGGGTTGTTTCCAACTCCTTGCGATTGTGAACTGTGCCACAGTGAACATTGGAGCACAGATGTCTGGCCGTGGTTTATTTCTTGTCCTTCTGGGTATATGCCCAGTATAGGGATTGCTGGGTCTTACGGTAGCAGTAGCTCAATTTCCATCTGTTTTACCTATCACCAAATCTATTTCCATAGTGGCTGTCCATACCTACAGGTCCACCAGCAGTGGATGAGAGTTTCTATGTCACCACAGCCCCTCCAACACTTGTTACTTTCTGATTTTTTGAATCAGGCTATCTTTGAGGGTGTTAGGTGATATCTCATAGTTGTTTTAATTTGCATTTCTCTTATGGTTAATGATCTGGAACATTTTTTCATGTTTATTGGCCCTTTGGGTTTCTGCCTTTGTGGAACTTCTGTTCAGGTCCTTTGCCCACCTCTTCAGTGGGCAGTGGGTTATTTTCTTATTGTGAGTTAGCACCGTATTGTAGATCTTAGTAATAAGGCCTTTGTCTGATGTGCCATTGCTAAAGATATTTTCCCATTCCGTGGGCTCTCTTATTACCCTCTTGGCGAATTTTTTCAATATACACAGGCATGTTATCTTCAGTATATCCCACTTGTCAATGTGTGCCTCCTCTGTGTTTGTGTCTTTCTCTATTTCTGATAGCCTATGTATTCCCTGTGCCAAAGTTCTCAAGTTGGTCCCAATTCCCTCATTGATGGGCCTAGTAGTTTGGGGTATTACCTCAAGGTCTTTCTTTAATTCACTTTGAGTTTATTCTTGTGCATGTAGTGAGGTAAGGGTCTTGCTTCATTTTTCTGCGGTTAGATATCCATTTATTCCAGCCTCACTTGAGGAAGAAGGCTTCCCCTTCCAATTTGATTTCTTTTTTAGCCTTTATCAAAGATCATTTGTCTGTATGCTGATGATTTTATTTCTGAATTTTTAGTTCTTTTCCTTTGGTCTGAGTATCTATCATTATACCCGTACCACATTGTTTGACCAGTGTGGTCACAATAGATGCTAAAGTCAGGTAAAGCAAGCCCTCCCACTTTGTCCTTCTTCTTGAGGAGTTCGCTGCTAATGCTGGGCTTCTTCCCTCTCCATATGAAGTTGGTAATCAGTTTTCCAATTCTTTGAAGAAAGATGATGGTATTTGTATCGGGATTGTATTAATTTATATAGAGCCTCAGGCAGAAATGACATCTTTCCTATACTATGTCTTCTGATCCCCAAGTGAGACAATTAAGCTTTATTGTGCCAACCTGTCCGATAAACACATGTGAGATTAATTGAAGGGCAAAGTGATTAATGGTTCAGTGAGCCTCACTTTTCTTGTTATTGGGTCCCTTGCTCTCTGATGGTCGGGCCAGGGTACAACTGCCTTAGCCAGTTAGTTCCCTGCTTCAGCTGGCAAGGCTCACTTCCTGTGAGACATCGCTGAGGAGAAACCACATGGACCTACCCAGCCCTGGGTGCTGGAGCAGCCGCATAGAGACCCCTGCCAACGCTGAGATGCTTACACGCTCACTGATTTGGCTTTCCTCCCGCAGTCGGCATCATTGCGTGTGTTTTGTGAGATTGAGGAGGACTTTGTAGATCTGTGTCAGATATATGGGCTAATATATAGACTTGGACAACACTGGGTTGGGATGCTTTCTTAATGTACATTTACCCTTTATATAAAACTTCCTTTTGTATACATATGAGTTTCTGTGGGTTTATTTCTCTAGTCTACCCAGACTAAAACAATAAGCGTGGGATATCCTTCCATTTATTGAGATCATTCTTGGTTTCTTGCAACAGTGTTCTGTAGTTTTCCTCGTACAAATCTTTTGTTTTTTCTAGTCAAGTATAGCCCTAGATATTGCAACTTGTGCTTGGCTATTGTGAAGGGTACTACCTTTTTGATTCTCTCTTTTGTGGTCTTATCCAATGTGTATAGCAGTCCAATAGACTTCTGTCTGTTGATTTTGTATCCTGACACTCTGCCATATCCCTCTATCACTTCCAGCAATCCCCTTGTGAAGCTTTTGGGATTTTCTACATATAAAATCATATCATCTGCAAATAAAAAGAATTGCACTTCTTCATTCCCTAGATGAATACCTTTGATGTCTTTTTTTTTGTTGTTGCCCTATACTGTTAGCTAGGACCTCCAGTACGATGTTAAATATGAGTGGGGAAAGGGGGCATCTTTGTCTGGTTCCCCCCTATTTCAGAGGGATTGTTTTGGTCTTTTCTCTATTGAATACCACATTGGTTGTTGGTTTTCATATATAGCTTGTATTATATTCAGGAATTTTCCTTCCATTCCTATCTTCTTGAGTGTCTTAGGTATTGGTGTTGGATGTTGTTGAATACTTTTTCTGCATCTATCAATATTATCATGCGGTTCTTATCATTTTTCATTTCAATATGGTGAATAATATGAATGGTCTTTCATATGTTGAACCATCCCTGTATCCTTGGTATGAATCCCACTTGATCATGATGAATTCTTTGTTTTATATGCCTTTCTATTTTATTGGCCAGTATTTCCTTAAGGATTTTTTGCATCAATGTTCACTAGGGATATTGGTCTGTAGTTCTCAATTCTTGTGGGATCTTTGCCCAGTTTAAGTATCAGAGTTATACTAGCTTCATAAAACGGTTTGGGAGTTTGCCAATTTTTCTATGATCTGGAAGAATTTGTGTAGGCTTGGTGTCAGTTCTTCCTTGAATAGTTGGTAGAATTCTCCTATGAAGCCATTTGGTCTAGGGAATTTCTTTTGTTGGTAATTCCTTTTGTTGGTAATCTATTTCTTCTATCAATATCGGTTTGTTGAGATTCTTAACATCCATTGGAATAGTCTTAGGAGAGATTGTTTCTTATAAAAATGTGTCCATTTCTTTCAAGTTGTTGAATCCATTGGAGTACAGGCCTTCACAGTACTGTGTACTTATCCTTTTGATTTCATTAAGGTTCATTGTAATGTCCCTTAAATGATCCCTCCTCCTTGCTATTGAAATTTGTGTCTTCCATTCTTTTGTTAGGTTTACCATCGGTCTCTTGATTCTGTTTATCCTATCAAAGAACCAACTTTTAAAAGTATTAATTTTCCCCATACTTTTCTTATTTTCCCTCTCATGAATCTCAGCCCTGATTTGTATTATTTCCTTTATATTGCTATTAGTAAGATTGTCCTGTTGACGCTGCTCTAATTGCTGTACATTTTGTGCCAGCATATCAGGCATAAGTCTCTCTTCCTTTTTTATATGTGCATGTATTGCTATCAAACTTCCTCTGATCACTGCCTTTGCTGTGTCCCATAAGTTTTGGTACATCGTATTCTCATTCCGTTGGTTTCTAGAATTTTCCTAATTTCATCTCTGATCTGGGGCAGTACCCAATCCTTTTGAAATAGAGAGTTATTCATCCTCCAATTGTTTGCCCTTGTTTTCTTCATCTTCCTTTTATTGATTTCTAGCCTTATGGAATAGTAGGCAGAGAGAGGTCTGTTTACTCTCAATGTGCTTGAATATATGCAGGTTTGTCTTGTGTCCCAGCATGTGATCTATCTTCAAGTATGTGCCATGGGGCTTGAAAAGAAAATGATTTTTTTGTTGTTGTTTTGCGTTTGGTAAAGAGCTCTGTAAATATCTATCAGGTCAAATAGATGAATTGTAGAATTTAGATCTGTAGCCTCCTTGTAAGTTTCTTTCCCTGTAATCTATATTTCTCAGAGAGCAGTGTAATGAAGTCACCTACTGTAATTGTTGAGCCTGTGATTTCTTTTTCCATCTTTTGGAGTGTTTTATTGGCGGATTTCACAGGTCTCTTGTTGGTGAGTATATGTTTAATATTCTCACTCGTACTTGGTCTACTTTTTCTTTAAGCATTATATCATGTCCCTCATTATCTCTTGTTATGGTTTGCACTTAGAGATCAATTTTATCTGAGTTAAGGATCGCAACCGCTGCTTTTATTTTATTACTATTTGCTAGTTATGTTTTTCTCCTGCCTCTGTTTTTGTCTTTAATCTTCTGATGTGTCTCCCATAGACAGCATATCGAGAGGTTGTGATTTCTATGCCAGTCTGCTAGCCTCTAAATTTTAAGGCCTGAGTTCATTCCATTGGGGTCATTACATCTATCTGTGGATTCTGCGATGTCATCTTGTACCTTTTGTCTTAGGTGTTTTCCAACCTCCATTTCTGATCCATGAGTTTTGAATGTGTTTTTGTTTCATTCTTTCCTTCTTTGCCCTGTTGAGCCAATGCTCTCTTGGAGGCTGTTTTCCCTTTGTTGACCTCTGGGTGGGGTTGTTCTATGTGGCGGTCTTTTATTTGTGCTTGGTGAGTGCTGTTCTTCTGCCCATACTGGGTCAGCAAGGATCTTTTGCAGGGCTGGGTTTCTTTTAAAGTATTCTTTGGGTTTTTCCTTGTCTGGGAAGAATCTCACTTCTCCATCAACATTGAATGATAATTTGGCTGGATATAATAAACTTGGGTATGCATTATTTTCCTTCAATTTTCGGAATGTGTTACTCCACTCTCTCCTCTTCTTCATAATGTCTGCTGATAGGTCTGAGAATATTCTTATTTGG
>NW_022103900.1:18500957-18502948 GCF_000313985.2 Echinops telfairi
ATCATTTCCAGAAAAGTAGAGGGTCAAAAAAACAAAAAAAAGTAGAGGGTCATCAAAAAGAGGAAGACCCTTGACTAAGTGGATCAAGACGGTGACCACACCAATGTACTCGTGAATAACAATTGTGTACATCGCGAAAGACTGTGGTACATAAGGTCACCATGAGTCAGAAGTGACTCAATGGCACTTTACAACAGGAAGACAATGTATGTCTGCCTGTCTTTGAGCTGACTGCTTCCTTAGTCTATTCTTTTCACAACGTTTTCATATATTATGGTGGGATAAATGTTCTGCTTGATAAATTGCAATAGCATTGTGTATAATAACTAAACTAAAATAAGATTTTCTTGATCTTGACTTTAGGCCAGTCTTAGAGATTACATGTAGGTGGGTTGAGAGTATTATGATGATTTATACTTTGAGATTTTTGTCTTGGTTATATGGTTTAATTTGTAGGAAAAATAAATCTTGCATGTAGATTTAACCTTGCCCATATGATTTATAAAATCTTTTGAGTATAATGACTCTTCTTGTAGACAGACACTGTATACACAAGTTTTTTAGCAGTACACAGAATCATAGCCACTCAAATTAAAAGATGTGTTTCCCCCTTTATTACATACATTCTATCGGTTTGATTTCTTCTAATCCTTAACTACAGATGCTTCCTCATCAGATAACATATTGTTCTGCTTTTGTCATTTTGGAAATTCTCTCCACACCCAAATTAGAAACACAGTATCTTTAAGTTTTGAACATGGAGTCCTTAAAGTCAGAGTGGTATAAATCTAATTAATTGGCCTATATAATATAAGGCTCTTTTCAGTGCAAGTAGAACTGCATATGTTGTAGAGCTTTATATATATTTGTAGAAAAAACAATTCTATCATGCTTGAAGTGGGGATATTTGACCAGGCCAACAGAAACAAATGTCAGGGATCAAATCAAGAGCTCAAAGTTTAAAACTATAGGAGGATTTCCTTAAGGACTCCTGAAAAGAATTTATGGATGATCAACCAGTCAACTGAGCGATGATGAATAACAGATTTCATTATTCTAAAAATTTACTCTCTTAAAAAAATAATAACTTTTTAAAATGAAAGGGCAATGACATCATCATTAATTTCTATTGAAGAGTTAATTTAGAAGCCTTTCTAATTGACAGATACACACAATTTTCTTTTTAAAATGAGCTTCTAATTTAATTTTAGTATAGAAATAGCTCCCTTATTTGATGTCAGGATCTTGCAGGTGTTGTACTCCAGAAAGCTGTAAGCCTTCAGTCTCTGTGTATTTATTCCATCATTGAGGAGGAGAATTTTATTATAGGAGATAATTTCATGATCCTTGAATATCTGGAGAATTTTCTTTCCTTATATGCTCTTCCCATTAATTCATCCACAGGATTTATGTACTTAGTACTGTGTTAAATGCTTCAAATATGAAAATGGCCCCAGTTATCCAGAAATGAGGAATGTGGACATATAAAAATCAATTCTTAAATGAATTCAAAGAAAGCTTGACAATAATGGATTTTGGAATTACTGAGAAACAAATTCATAGACATTCATATGTATATAAGAAAGAATTTATATACAAGAGCAATTGAATATTGAGAAAACATCCCAGCCCAGTCCAGAACAAGTCCATAAGTCCAATATTAGCTCATATGTCTGATACCAATCTATAAAGTCCTCTTCTGACTCACGAAATACATGCAATGATGCCAAATGCAGGAGGATCACAGGCCAGTGGGTTGGAAATCTTGTAGATCCAGTGATACTGTAAGCATCTCAGTGCTGGCAGAGGTCTCTATGAGGCTTCCCCAGCTCCAGAGGTCTGGTTGTATCAGAGTAGGTCCATATGGCTTCTCTAGCTCCCAGGGCATAGCACCATGTGTCTTGTCAGTAGCGAGTCTCTAAGGGAGTGAGCAGAGAGGGAGAAATGTCTCCTGCCTTCAAGGAGGAAATACGGGAGTTCCCAGAATTCTC
>NW_022103900.1:18504058-18515595 GCF_000313985.2 Echinops telfairi
CAATTCTTCTTCAGCCTTCCTTATTCAATGTCAAACGTTCACATCCATATATGGCAATTGAAAATTCCATGGCTAATAAGATTCACCTTTGTCCTCAAAGTAACCTCCATACTTTTCAATACTCTAAAGAGGTCTGGTTCCTTTTCCAAAATGAATAACTTTGAGTAAGTTATTATTGGGCTTTAAAAAAAAAGAAGTAATATACATAAAAATATATGCACATTGAAAGCTCAATAGTTGTGGGCTATTATTTTCTGATTGGCAACATCAGAAAATAATGTTTAGGGATGGAGTTATATAGCCACTTAGTTGGTGTGATTTAAAAGATGCGTATTAAAGATGTCCTCCTGCAAGTCTATAAATTATATATTGAAGTTCTAATAAGTGTGCTTCAATCAATTATTAGCTCTAAATTGAAGCTTTCCCCACACTTACTATTCTAATCCATTAATCCATGCATGTATTAAAAAGAACTAGTCAAATTCCACCTTTTCAGGAGGTAGCACATGGACAAAAGCAAACGGTGATGCAGGAAGAAGTTGAAGCTGCCCTGCATGCATTAGTCAAAAACAAGGCTCCAGGGATCAATGGAATACAGAAAGAAATGTTTCCATACGCTAACACAGCTTGTCTATTTTCTGTCTATTCAAGAAAAGTTGGAAGACCACGACTTGGCCAACTGACCAGAAGAGGTCCATATTTGTACGAATTCTAAAGAAGGATGACACAACAGAATGCTCAAACTATAGAACATTGTCATCAATACCCCATCAAGTAAAATTTGCTGAATATCATCCAACAATGGCTGCAGCAGTACCCTGACAGAGAATGGTCAGAATTTCAAGCTGTATTCAGAAGAGGACATGGAACAAGGGATACCATTGCCGATGTCAGATTTTTCCTGGTTCAGTGTAAAAAAATACCAGAAAAATGTTTACTTTTATTTTATGAACTGTGCAAAAGCATTCGACTGTATAGCCCATAATAAACTATGAATAACCTTGAGAATTCCAGGGCACTTCATTGTGCTCATTTAGAACTCAGTAGTGAGAACAGAACAAGAGAATAATGCAGGGTTTAACATCGGGGAAGGGTTGTATCCACTCACCTTATCTGTTCAATTTGTATGCTGAGCAAACAATCAGAGAAGCTGGAGTATACAAAGAATATGGCATCAGGATTGGTGGAAGGCTTAATAACAATCTGCAATATCCTGATGACACAACTTTGCTTGCTGAAAGTGAGGAAGAATTGAACCACTTGCTATTGAAGATCAAATATTTTAGTTCTCAGCATGGATGATGATCAATGTAAAGAAGTCCAAAATCCTCAGAATTGGACCAAGAGATAAAATCATGATAACTGGAGAAAAGATTGAAGTCATCAAGGATTTCATCTTGCTTGGATTGACAATAAATCCTTATGGGTGTAGCAATCAATAGTTCAAAAGACATGTTGCATTACGGAACTGTGCTGTACAAGACCTTGTAATTGTTACACAATCTGGTGTCAATTTGGGATTTGAGAGGATTAAGAGTGAAGGGGTGGAGTTTAGTTTGTCCATCGGGTTATAGCCAATGAAGCCTCTGTGTGGGCATGGACTTCTCCTGAGAATTCTGTGAATTCCTTTATTTCCTCCTTGAAGGTAGGACAGACTCTCAGTTCAATTCTAGCTAGACATCCCTGAGGAGAAGCCACATGGATGCAGCCCTGGGTGCTGGAGCAGCCGTGTGGAGACCCCTGCCAGTGCTGAGGTGCTTATAACATCACTGGACCCAAAGACTTTCTACCCACTTGCCTGTGATTGTCCTGCTTTTGGCATCATTGCATGTATTTCGTGAATCTGAAGAAGATTTTATATATTGGTATCAGACATATGGGTTAACATCGGACTTATGGGCTTGATCTGGACTGGGTTAGGATGCTTTCTTAATGTAAAATTATGCTTTATATAAAACTCTCTCTTATACACATATGTGTTTGTATGGATTTGTTTCTCTAGTCTACCAAGACTAATACAACCTCTTTAGAGTATTGAAAAGCAAGGAGGTTACTTTGAGGACTAAGGTGTATCTGATCCAGCCCATGGTATTTTCCATTATCTCATATGCATATAAAAGTTGGACATTGAGTAAGAAAGACCTAGGAGAATGGGTGTATCTGAATTATGGTGCTGGAGAAAAATATTGAAAATACCATGGACTGCTAAAAGGACCAACAGATATGTCTTAGAGGAAGTAGGGTCAGCGTGCTCTTTAGAGACACAGATGGTGAGACTTTATCTTACATACTTTGGACACAGTGTCAGGAGAGACCAGTCCCTGGCGGTCATCAGGCTTGCCAAAGTTCAGGGGCAGTGAAAAAGAGAAGCCTTGGGAGAGACAAATTGGCACAGTGGCTGCAACAATGAGCTCAGGCATAGAAACAATTGTGAGGATGGTGCAGGACCGTGCAGGGTTGTGTTCTATTGTATATAGGGTTGCTGTGAGTCGGAACCAACTAGATGGAACCTAATAACCATGGCAACAATTCATTAGCATTGCTTATTAGCACAGGGAACAAAAGATTCATTTGAAAGCCACGTGTTATGGATTGAATCATACTTCTCCTTGCTTCCTCTATTAGTACATTTGTTGAATTTCCAAATCCTGTACCTGTGCAAGGATCCCTGGTCATTGGTGGTTAAGTATTTAGCTACTAACTAAAAGGTTCGAGGCTTGAACTTACTGCTCCAGAGAAAAGATGTAGCCTTCTGCTTCCATCGGGATTTCAACCCTAGAAACCCCACAAGGCAGTTAGACTCTGTTGGCAATGTTTTCTTGACAGAGGAATGAGGAAATGTTTGGTAGCTGTGAATGTAACCTGGTTTGGGGAGAGAGGGTTTCCTGTGTTATGAGCTGGGTTAGAGGAGGCTACACTAGAACAGAGTGAGTAGTGAATACAATAATAAATATCTTGTCTGATAAAGAGAGGTACAGACAAGACACAAAACGGAAGGAAGGGAGATGTTGTGATATATATATATATGCCTCCAAATGCCAACAATTTCTGGCAGCTACTTAGAGGCTAATGAGACAAGGGTGTACCTTTTTGTAGAACCAGTACCTTAATTTAGACATCCAATAACTGTAAGGAAATACATTCTATTCCTTAAATGTACAGATGTGCTTGACACAATGGATGTATGTATGGATTGTGATAGGTGTTGTATGAGCCCCCAATAAAATGATTAAAAAAAACCCCAAACTACCCATTTGGTGGCATTTTGTCATGGAATCTAAGGCACCACGATACCTCTTCCACCTTCCTCTGACATAGTTGACAAGATCCTGGTGGGACCTGCAGGACAGAATTTTAAAGGGCATTCAAGGCAAACGTCACCTATAGTACAATTTTACAAAAGGTAACATGTATTTTCCTCTCATTCTTTGTATTGTGGGCTTCATAGCTTAACCAAGAACCCAAGAGAACTCACCCAAACGAATCTACAGATGCATTCCCAGTTCCCTAATAGGGATGTCTTTTGAAAGATTAGGAGATCATTCAGCCTTGGGGAATGTATTGCCTAAGAGACACACACTTTTCTTTTGACAATTATAGATCATATAAAGGAGATCTACTCTCCTTATGAAAAAAACAACAACTATAAATTTAGGCAAAACATTAAAAAATTTAAAAGATGTTTCTTGATACATGCTATAGTATGGATGGCACATTGTGAGTGAAAGAAGTCAAATATTGTAAGATTATACTTCTATAAAATGTCAAAAAATGGCAATCATATAGAGACTAAAGTTTATTCATTGTTACCAGGGAGGGAAAGAGAAAGCGTATACATGTCAGGGAGGTTATTTATATATACATATATGTTAATGAGTTTGGGTTTATGATGATGGAAAAATCACATTGATTAAAGGCAGAGTTGCACAGATGATTAATGTAATTGCTATTAATAAGTTATAAAAATTGAATTAGTAAAAGTGATGTGGTAGGTATATATACAAAAATGATTTTGTTTTAAAAAAAGGTGTTAAAAGTAACTGATGAGGCTGCTGCATGTAGCCAATCCCCTCCGAGGATTTGTGTCTTTGGTGTGGAGGCTTTAAATTATGATTTTATGGCCATCCCAGTGAATTGCCCTAAATTATATTTAGTGCTCTTGTACTGTTTAACTGTTTTCATAGTGCCTAGTGTCTTACTTCCAAGGTGCAGAGGAAGAGGAAGGGTCAAGAACAGAAAGAGGAGATGGGTTGTTTGGCTCACTGTCCTCATGAATAACTGCTCACTTTGCCTCAGACTAGAAGCACTGGAAAATGCCCTGCACTATCACTGAATGTTTTGACCAATGATTGTATGAAAGGATTCTTATCAAAAGGGTAAAATGATGATTAGAATTACAAATTCTTATGAAGTCTGGATGAATCCATAGAGGCTGGATGAACCCATAAAACTATAAACCCATAAAACTGAGATAATCTATAAACTTTAAACCAAAAATATGCTTTCAAATCTGTGCAAAACCAAACGAGTTTAGCTTAACTAGTAAAGAGTATTTGATTTGAGCATAATGCTCTTAAGACCCAAGTTGACATCAGAGACTTGAAAGGGTATATAGGAAACTTAGCAGCGAGTTTATGTTAATGAGAGAACAACTAGGAAAAGAAGGGTAAGAATGGTTGCACAACTGGAAGACTGTAATTAGTATCACCAAATTCTACATATTGAAAGTGTTGAATTGATTTGTCTTCTGTTGTGTACATTCAGAGTAGCAATAATAATTAAATAGCAATAATAATTAAATATTAAAAATAAATACTTGAATTATTTTGAGGATAACAAGATAGAGACAAACTAGTGGTACCATGTAAGGTGACCAGATTTAAAGTGGGACACCATTGACAGGGGGCAGGGGAGGGCAGTTCTTGATTAAAAATTTGGTCTATATGGACCAAATAGACCGTTCCCTAGCTTGTCGTGCATTCTTTAAAAAAATCGGGACTTTTTAAAAACGCCCAAAATCGGGACTGTCCCACCAAAAGCGGGACATCTGGTCACCTTGCTTCATGGGAGAAAGAGTAGAGGCAGGACACAGACAATGAGGAAGGGGTTGGAGACCATTTTCCGTGTGGACATTTGCTAATTGCTAAGTGAGGCCATAGAAAGCTTTTCAAGAAAAGCTTAGAGAGATGAAAGAATAGAATATACTGGAGAAAGGATAAAAAGACATAGGACATATGGTGAGAGAGGCAAACATTTTTAAAGTCTAACAGAGGAAAAACATACACAAAAATTGAATAGATAATAGATGAAAATTATGTAAAGCCAATAAAAGACAATAAGGTAAATCTTAAGAAATTCTACAAATCCTACTTGAATATAATGAGAAGCTAGGCACACCTGAAAAAAAATTATGGTAAAACTATAGAAGCCACACAAAATGAAATGATTCAATGGAGCGTGGTAATTACACAATCTGGTGTCAACTTGTGGACGGGTGGAGTCTGTCAATCAGGTGGCAGCTTGATGACCTCATTTGGAGGTACTAAGTTGATAAATAGCTCGCTGGAGGTGGGACACTCAGATACTCCCTGCAAGACATTCCTGTTGACAAGCTACATGGAGACACACTGGTGGAGCCAGAGCCCTGGAGCTAGAGGAGCCACATGGACGCCCAGCCCAGCGCTGACATCCTTCCTCCTTCCCCTGCCACTGGAACTACAAGACTTTCCACACAGTGGCCTGTGATCTTCCTGAATTTGGCATTATTACATGGCTGTGTGAGTCTAAAGAGGAATTTATGGACTAGTATTGGACATATGGAGTAATATCCGACTTTTGGACTTGACCTGGACTGGGCTGGGATGTTTCTCAATATACAACTGCTCTTTTATATAAATCTCTTTCTTATACACATATGAGTGTCCATGGATTGGTTTCTCGAGTCTACCCAGACTAACACAGAGCTCTTTTCAAAGGAGAAATAGTTGGAGCTGGATTTGGAATATGAAATAAGAGAATAGAGAAGAGTGGAATGACCTTGTTAAGGAATTACAAAAACAACAAAAATACCTCCACATAATTCTGTAGTCAATGAAAATATTCTGCAGAAGAACCTATTCAAGATGTGTTCCAATCTTCAATAAAACAAAACTCAAGGGAATTAAGAACAGAGATTCCCATTAAAGGATATCCTTCACAGGGAACAGAAGGCAAGGACTTCCACCCCCCACCCCTCGCCCACCAGCTTAATGATTCAGAGTAAGGAGCAGTGCAAATGATAAACTGTATATAAATCTAAATGCAAATTGACTATGCAATAATGATGATGATGATGTCTTATAGAGCTTAAAGCACAGAGAAAATTAAAATGTAGAATAATAATAGAACATAACCTGGAAGAGGCTTTTATTACATATTCAGGTTTCCTTGTATTGTTTAGAAGAGAGCAGAAATACAAGTTAGATTTTGGTATATGAAGAGTGCATGCTGTAGTTTCTACAGCAAACACTAAAAGAATCATAAAATATGCTGAATATTTTAAGAAATCATGGGAGTAGGGGAAATAAGAACAATGTAAATGAAGGTAAAGAATAAGAGAACAAAGAATAGTAAAACAAAAAATTAGGCAAGTGACATATTTAAGCAATAAATGCAAATAATTGTATTAAATATAAGGAATCTAATGTTTTAATTGAAAAAATGATTTCAGATGATAAAAGGCAAACAATAAGTTGTCCACAAGGCACATAACTTTATACTATAATTCAAGTCTCCAGTACTTTAAAAGAATGAAGTTTTATAAAATTGATTTGAAACAATTGAGATAGAAATCAGTGACAGATTATTTGGATTATTGTTCTTTATTTGGAATCAGTATTCCAAATAATGACTACTACATATGTCAAAGAAAAACAAGTGAAATGAAAAATAGAAAATTTACAAATAAATTATGAAAATATTAAACATAAACATTGCGGGATACAATGAAAACCGTGTTTCACAAGTGTTATAACATTTAAAATGCATATCTTATAAAAGAAGAAAAGGTATTTATGAAGTATTAATATCAAAAAATTAAATGCAGTAAATTCAACCTGATGACAGTAGAAGATATCAAGTAACAAGATAAAAGAAAGCAATGGAATAGGAAATAATCTGCAACAGAGTCAAGTTTTAAAAGGGACTAAGAAAGATCTAGTAAGAATAATCAAGGGAAAAAAGTAAGAGACAACAGATAATCAATCACTAAATTAAAAAAGAAAAAGACCTTATTACAGGCCCTTCAGAAATTAAAAATATTGAGTAAATTATGGATGACTAGATACTAATAGGCGCTTCTGTGTGGTGCAAATAGCTAGCGCACCTGACCGCTGAGTGAAAGGTTGGAAGCCGGAGTTCACTCAGCAGTCTCGCCAAAGAAAGGCCGAGTGCTCTAGTTTTGAAAACTCAGCCATTGAAAACTCCTGTGTAAGATCACGGTTCTATTTGATGCACGTGGGGCTGTAGCGTGGATGGTAAGTTTCGCAATGGAATTCTTTGGAGAAACTCAAGCCAAAGTCATTGCTACTCAGTCAATGTCGACTCATAGCAACCCAATCTGCCTCTCTGAGTTTCTGAGACTGTAACTGTTCATGGGAGTTGAAAGTCCTGTCTTTCATCCACAGAGCTGCCGGTGGTTTGGAACTCAAGAGCTTGTGGTGAGCAGCCCAATTCATAACCACACCACTACTTCCTGGTCCTTGACGAATGAGCAGGTAAATTGTAGTGAAAGGAAAGAAGTGCCCTCTTCCAAGTTTTTCTGACCTTTTTCTCGCCAATGACCTTTTTCGATGATTTAAAAAAACCACCTTGGAAACCCCCCAAGAACAACCTGTGTCCTTTGAGAAAATCTATTAAGAACACCCTTTGAGGGTCTCCAAGAACAGTTACATTCTGAGCTGATCATCTGTCTCAACTAACTGGCCCAACAGATTCCTTCAGAAAACACGTTTTTGATTGGCTTGTTTGTTTTTTGGTTTTGTTTTGTTTTTTAAGATACCCAGTGAGGCAAACCCTGAGAAAACTTATCTGCAACCATCCACTGATCACAGAGACATTTAAACCTTTTGTTTGGAACAAACCCATGCACACGTGAACTGGAGCCCTAAGAGCAATACTTTTAATGTATCCTTGTATTGGGAAACCCAACACAGAAATAGTCGAGACAGGTGAACAACATGATCAAGTTGTAGTTATTGTAATATTGCAAAATTTTATTGTTGAAGAAAACAATCAATATATTTCACCAAATGAATAAAATATGAAGAGGTCTTATAGTGATTTCTGTAGCTATAGAAAAAAATATGCCAGAATTCAGTGTTTGTGATCAAAGCAAACTATAAATAGAAGGAAACTTTCAATTTGCTAAATACCGTACTTAGTGGAAGTGCTGGAAGCTTTCTTTTTGATTTGGGGAATGGAACAAGATGGATGGAAATTTGCCACTTTTATTCAGCATTGTCTTAAAGTGCTCAGTCAACACAGTAAGCTAAGAATAAGGACCTACAGGGTGGATGAAACAAAATATGAAAATGGCCTTCAAAAATTCTTGAAAAAGGGAATTCAAACATAATTCAAATTTTCCATGAACTCTTTGATGTCCCCTTTTACAATTTGTCATTTTCAGATGCTATTAGTACACGCATACCAAATTTGGAAAGATTCATAGATAAATTATTGGAACTTATGTTTATTTAGTAGGATTTCAGAATAAGAGGTAATTTTACACTGCATTTTTACATGCTCCATATTAACACCTACCAGTTGCACTGGGTCTACTTCATGGATGGAGCCCCCATGTAAGAAGAGAACTCTGCCCCCTGGTGTTTTCAATGGTTGATTTTCTGGGAATAGTTCACCACACCTTTCTCTCCAGACACTTCTGTGTAGACTCTAATGCCTGACAGTTTGGTCATTTGGGTTCCAGAGCCTGCTACGTATTATTGGGTCTGAAATAAACGTCGAAGGTAATTATTTGTTAGCATGATCAACTAGCTAATTAAAAAAAATTAGCCAAACTCAGAAGCAGAACTAGTCACAGCCCCAATGAATCTGCAGGATGATTTTTATCCTAGATGTCTTTAAAATTCTCTGAGGTTTCTTTCTCATCGGCTGTTTCCTGCAGACTCCTCCAGGAATAGTGATAGTTATTGGAGGAAATGAACCTATGTCCTGGGCATACGTTAACCTATTGATTAACAGCGTCACGTCTCCCTCCTGTTCCTTCTCTTTTCTCCTACCAATGTCACGGTGATCAACGCTGCTATCAAAGTCTGCCAGGGAAAGCCATCCTCAGGGGTTAGATGTGATTTCATTCTGCTACATCGCCTCTCCACTGTCTTCTCAAGCGTCAGCATCGCCTCGTGAGCAGCCTAGCTTTCCAAGGCCTCCCTGTGTGAACCCAAATGTTACTGATCAGATGGGCGTAATTCTCTCCATGAAGATAGATCCCTGCCAATGGGATTGCACCATGAGCTCCAACCCCCTCTGCCTGGTGACCTACGCATTTTCTTCTCAATCTGCGTCATGAAGCTCGGTGGGCAGATGTAGGTGGTAAATCACAGATGCTTTTTAAAAAATGTCCTTTTGTCATTTGGACATCATGGTAGAAAAACAAGAATTCCTTAGTTACAAAGGGTTCAGACTGAGTGAAATTTCTCCTCTTCCCCGCTCTCCTGCCGGATGTATCCTGCCAGATCTTGGGAGGGAGAAGAAACAATCATTTTGCAGTTCATTGTCATCTCCTCATGCCCACTTGTTTTTCTCCAGCTGGGCCACACTCTCATCGCATGCGTGCATTGTTGTAATTAGTTGTGGTCAAGTTTGCATTCCATGCACAACAGAATCCACCACTCTGATCCAGCCATTCCTGGACTAACAGACAGGAAGGCCAGAGAGGCCTGAACAGAGTCTACAACTGTAAATACAGCATTTGCTTCCACCCTTATGGTAACTAAAAACGTGGTTGATACTAATAAGAAAAACACATGAGAACAGAGTTGTTATAAATAATTTATTTTAAAAATCTCTTGCGGTTTGGAAAGATCCTGAGTTAAATTAAATTCTAAAGTAAACAAGAGCCCAAAATATGTAAACTATATTTTCCCACTTCTTTTCTTCCAAATGATTAATACAAAGTGATTTTTCATATCATATTGAAACTCGTTCAACTAGATAATCAAGATACTGTTTTCAAAAGGCTGTTAATATTAGTTAAAAATAAACTTTAAAATGACATTGAAAACCAGGACATGTGTCTCTTTATATATAAACAAGATTACTTGAGAACTCAGAGCTATGATACTTGGGTGAGATCCAAAATTGGAAAACATGGTTTAGAAGAGTCAACTGGATTTTTAAACTATTGGGAGGTACATGGCTCAGAGGGAAAGTTTTCACCACATGATCAATCACTTGCGTAGGTTCAAAATCTTTCCACTTCTTCTATGCAATTTGTATTTGGATCTATGGCATTCGGTTTTCAGAACTGGAACTGAAGACCATTTTAACTGCAAATGTTTTTGGTTTAAATTTTTGTTTAAAAAGAGAGAGAGAGAGAGATGCAGCTTGTATTCTTTATTTAGTGGGTGCATTGTATTAAAGCAAAAAGGTTATCCTCAGAAAGACAAGACTCAAACTGAACAATCAATTATTGGACTTTGATCAACCCCTGCCAACTGATACTGACGCTTCGCTCTCTTCCACTTGTTTCACTGCCACAGCCACCCTCAGCTCCTGCTGCTGTTGCTGCCCTTTCTTCTAGCTTTTGCCAGCAGTACCAGCAGCATATCAGGCATGGAGTATTGATAGCACTATGCATGCTAGAATTTTCCAAGACAAGATGTTTGGTTCTATTTTAAGCATAACCCTGTAACTGCCAGCATAACCCTATAATTGCCAGAGATTTTTCTATGGAGTCTTAAAAGAAGGATTTAGATGTTAGACTCTTTCACAATATATATTTGCAGCTTTGAAAGCCCTTTGGAAAATGGTCCCATTGTCCAGAACACATGATGGTTTGGTCAGGAAGTTGGCATCATGTGTTTGTACATAAGCTCTTCCAGTCTTTGGCACAGCAATGTACAATGTTGACACGTTTCACTTCCTGATCTCAGAGAAATGCTGCTTCTATTGGAGTCCCCAAACCCAGAAGGACAGAAATCTCATTCAATTGCCTTGAGCTCAGCTACTTTAAGCAGTGAGCACTTGGCTGAAGGAGACTTAAGTTTTCTTACCACGTCAACTTTACTTTTTCTTTCTTTAAAAAAAAAAAATCATTTTATTGGTGGCTCATACAACTCTTATCACAATCCATACATATATCCATTGTGCCAAGCACATTTGTACATTTGTTGCCATTATCATTCTCAAAACATTTGCTTTCTACTTGAGCCCTTGATATCAGTTCCTCATTTTCCCCCTCCCTCCCTGCTCCCCTCTCCCTCATGAACCCTTGATAATTTATAAATTATTATTATTTTGTCATATTTTATACTGTC
>NW_022103900.1:18516026-18521652 GCF_000313985.2 Echinops telfairi
CTTCAACACCTTGTGGTCATACAGGCTGGTGTGCTTCTTCCATGTGGGCTTTGTTGCTTCTGAGCTAGATGGCCACTTGTTTACCTTGAAGCCTTTAAGACCCCAGATGCTATATCTTTTGATAGCCGGGCACCACATCAGCTTTCTGAAGGGTAGATTGACCTGACAGCTTCCGTGTCCTCATCCTGCCCTCCCTCCTTTGAGATTACTGCCTGCAGAAGGTCCTACTCCAGGCAAATACCAATGCCCCCGTTTACCCATGTGCTCACTATCCATAGGACAAGGTCTAAGTTCTCCAAACATCCTATCATCTCATTCAATTGGGTTCCTGAAGATGAGCCTGAGGATTGCCACAGCTTAGCACACATGCAGCTGGGATGGTAAATGCCTGCCTGATGTGCCTGCAGACATGCTATTGGTTTGTGTACAGAGAGATCAGTTCCTTTTTCCCCTTCAGGTTGGGGAAAAGGGGATAAATGGAACAATACCTCTAGTTAGATGACCCATTTTAACATTTTCTTCTGATTAATTTTTACTCTTATATTAACATGAAATGAGTCATTATGATTGGCAAATCCACTAGATGAGTTCTTCTATTCTTGAATACGTCTAGCATAGGCAAATTCAGTACTTTTCTTCAGAAAGTGAGTATACTTATTGCTGATTCCTTTCACTATGGGCACTGCAGCTGAATTTACAACATAATAGGAAACAGCCTCCATCAGCATCTTACTGCATTCCGTTATGGGATGGTTATTCAGTAATTGGAAAATCAGAAATTTTCATGGTTTTGAAAAGTTCTTATTAAGCAATCACTGACTTCTTTTTACTTTTAAACCATTTTATTTGGAGTTAATAGTTCAATCACGGCAAACAGTATTGTACAATTGCTCCCACAATCAGCTTCAACATGCTATTACTTCCTGAACTCCTTGACAGCAGCTCCCTTTTGCCACCTCCTCAACACCCCTACCACTGTACCTGCCCCCAAGAAACCCTTATTCTACTCACTGTACATGTTTCTGATTATAGTTATTGCTGTGGACTTAGTCTTAAAAATTTCTCTTGAAAAAGAGAAAAGGCAGTGAGATATTTTCCCCCATACTACATTGCCATTTCCTGTGCCAGGAGATAGGTGAAACCTTGTATCTACCTGATGCAAAATGTCAATTCGGTCGAATTTGTGCTACTTCGAAGTTGGGCCTAGAATATTTCTCTTTGGAGGCTAGAAGACGTCTGGAATTCTGTGACTCAGGTGACTTTTGCCTCTTGTTCTTCTTCCTGGAGCTGAAACAAGAGCAATCTACCAGAAATAATCCAAGAAGTCAAAAGCCGGAAGAGCCTCCAAGTTAGGCTCACTGATCGAACAAAAGCTCAGATGCCACAAGCAGAAATAAAACCAGCATCGTTGATCCAGAAGACTGGGTTTCAGTAAAGAAGAAATGAGAGAATAATCTAGAAATAAGTCGAAGGAGATTCATGGAAAATGCCATAAACTTCGGTGGAGATTCAAGGCTGGCTCTACGGGAATGAAATGTATATATGCATTTGGAGTATGTATTGTCTTATAGAGCCAACTGTGGTATAGATGGATACCTTTTCTTACTTAAAAGTCACTTCTTTGTGGAAATCCAATATGCCAAGTTGGTGAACACATCAAGGACACTTGAAAATCTAGCCTTTCTTCAAGAGTTTGAGGCTATCTATCAAGTTCCAATACAGCTTCATTTCCTACTTGTGATTACTCAAGGCAATCTATTATAAGCACAACATGCTCTCCGGGAAAACAACAATTACATACACAATATGGCAAGCCTCACTGAATCCAGAGGCAGATTTTTGGTCACAATCTTGAACCAAATTGCGAACCAGGGACCAAATGAAAGCATTCCAGGCCTTATGATTATTAGTATAGAGGAGAGGTTGGCACAGTTTCAAAGCCATCTGTAGGCATTGGTACATAGAATAAGGCAGTAGATGAGAAGGCATACCACAGTAATGGTCTCAAGAAATAATGACTGATTCTAGAAAGCTGCTTCGTGTGCAAAGACAAGTAGCGTGGGCTCATTTCATACAGAGGAAGGGCCCACATGCTTCCAGAGTTCCCAGGAAATCATCTCATTTCAACAGTGTAATAATTCATCATCAAAAGGATGACCCCAAAGTTGCTCTTACGGAGAGGTTAAATAATTGTCTTCAAAAAACGAGATTGTTAAAGGGCTTGTTTCAGTTTTGTGGAAGCATCCTTGCTCTAGGAGTTGAGTTTTCGGATGATGCTGAGGACATTAGAGTTTGCTGTTTGTATTCAAGAGAATATTTTTGGATTTCTGAAAGTTTGGGTGGAAAATGGTGTATTACTAACAGGTAAAGTCAGTAACTCTGTCTACTCTGCCAGTGGAATACGTATGTGGCATGTTTGTGTTTGCAGTGGAGATCAAGGGAAGGGACTACAGCCTCTGTGGTGGCTAGAGGAGTCCCTTCCACACTGAGAGCATGAAGACGTACATCCTTTACCTATGAAATCTAATAGGGCCGGATTTGCCATTACTAGATGTGTCTGGGTAGACTAGAGAAACTAATCCAAAGAAACTCGTGCATAAGTTTTGAAACGTTTTATATAAAGAGTAATTGTACATTAAGAAAGCATCCCAACGCAGTCCAATCCAAACCCATAAGTCCAATATTAGCCCATATGTTTGATACCAATCTATAAAGTCCTCTTCAGACTCACGAAACACATGCAATGACGCCGAATGCAGGATGATCACAGGCCAGTGGGTGGAAACTCTTGCAGATCCAGTGGCAGTGTAAGCATTTCAGCACTGGCAGTGGGCTCCACATGCCTTCTCCATGTCCATGGTTCTGGCTGCATATGGGTAGATCCATGTGGCTTCTCCTCAGGGATGTCTCACAGAGAGTGAGCAGGGAGAGAGAAGTGTCTCCCACCTCCAAGGAGGAAAAACAGGAATTCCCAGAATTTTCAGGAGAAGGCCTCGCCCACACAGAGGCCTTATGGGCTATTTCTTGATTGACAGGCCAGATGCCAACCCTTCACTTGTAATCCTCTCAAATTGACACCAGATTATGTAACTACCACACCAGGTAGTAAGTGATGCCTGCTGAATTTTGAGGCATGTCTCCATCTTTATCCTGTGCCTAAGTTATGGAGGCCATAGTTGGGGGGCTATATTGGAAAAGGGAATGGAGCCAGAATGAGGTTCCCAAGGTCATTTCGTCCCGGAGGAGCTGTTCCTGTTGGGACCTTGTGGGATGTGTGGAGGTCTGTCCGGCATGTGTTCTGTTTCTCAGAGGAGGCGCTAGTCTCCGAGCTCTGCAAAGCAAGAGGAGTGGTCAGTTTCATCTACTTGCCTTTGCCACAAATGAGTTCACAGGCAAAGGTGGGGCTCCGGTGTTACCATCACCTTTGCCCACATTTGAAATTGCGTAGCTTTTCCTTTATTTCTATCTTAATGGATTATTTCAATTTTGAATGCTTGGTAGAGTAACATTGGATGTAAAACGAATGTGAAGAATTCCATTCACCTCTTGGAAGAGAAAAGAAAGGAATGAAGAAGAAGGAAAAAGCTGGAAAATACTAAACGGAAAAGGAAAAAATTAAAAAGGGGAACATTTGAGATACAATTTGAGATAGTAGAGGGATTATGGTAATGAAAAATAATGTTATAAAATGAGAAAGGAAACTTAGAATTTCTCATATATTTTAAAGTAAGTATCAACAGGCACCAAGATTGGATCTATTTAAAAACAAGTTGCCCTGGGTTACGATATTTCATCCATGACAGCACACCAGGGCTGGTCCACGGTGAGAGTGCCCGGATCTGGGGACACTAGTTCTCTCACTCATGCACCACTGACCTGGTCCCCAGTGAAGCACAGCTGACCTGGGTTTTATGGCTTTGGGTCTGATTATTGCATAATATATAATTATGATGGAGCCTTGCCTCCCCTTTTCTCTCTCCTCCAGCAGGAGAATTTGTCTTTCCCTATGGCCCATGTCCAGTTTCTCTCATTTGCATGATATAAGGGCATGATATATATTTTAATTCTGCCTTTGAGTTTCTGAGAAACTGCAGGAGTGTGATTAGTGTCTTGCTTTGGTATTGTAGGTAGTAGATTTAAGGAGAGAATGTTGCCTAGGATGAAATGCATGATATAAAAGGAGGTTTGAACTTTTTTTAAGAACTGAAATGAATATGACTGTAACCTTTACTGATGAAGTAATTTCAGTAAATTTTAACTGGAGTAGAATTATTTTCCTACACTTTGAAGACGGCAGTGTTTCTCGGCTCCACTGCCTTGATATAGGGGATTTTAGCCATGATTATTTTAATAAAACCACGGAACTTCCATTGTAAAGTGAAAGATATTTCATAATGAGAATGGGACTTACTTAAAGGAGACCAAACTACCGCTTCCTAATTTCATTTTTGTACTTATACTTTCTAGAGTGTTTCCCAATTTCTTTTCATCATTCTTATAGCTCCCGTCTTTTGAATTATTTTAAGTATTTTCTAGGTTTGAGAAAATCCAATTGTTGCTCAATTCCAACAGTAAAACCATTTCAATAACGACTGGTAAATGACATAAAAATGTGCAAAACACGGGGGAATCAAGAATGCCAAGCATGACATCATACTCCTTCAACCTTTGTGCCTAACTCATTTATAGGAGGATGCCCTCATTTCTATCTGCAAATCATTTCAAGAAAATCCCAGGGAATAATTATTCTGCAGGATGTGTACATGGAAGTCCTCAACAGTTTGATTTTAAATTTAGAGGTTAGAAAGCACAAATATAATCTGAAAATGGGGTTGGCAGCTGGGAAGGCCAGATGAAGATTAGTGAGCTGGATGCAGGAAATACAAGTATATCATGACATGGAACTGTGCACTTTGCTAGTTTGCATTTTGGACTTTGATGTTGGACCAACTTACTTTAGACTTCAGTGCCCTCAGGAATTAAAATGAGATACAACATGCATTCATGCCAGAGGGCACCTGAATGGCAGATGCCCTACTGTAGCAACAAGGAGCTTCTATACTGGAACCAAATGGGCAGTTGTTATCTTTTCTTCTTTAGTCGCTTTTCAAAAGACTCTTATTTTCTTCATGTCAACTGACTTTGGTGAATCTGCTGAAGCAGTCCTTCGGTCATGCCTAGACTTGACGCATCTACATCTTCAGGTGAGATCACTTAGTGAATGATGTGGCTGATGATGATTAGTTACTATATGATTCATTAAAGCTTCGCATTTTATTCTTGCTTTCTCCATCCAGTCCTTTAAAAACTTGATACATGCATACATACTTCATATTATGATCCGACATCTATTTTCTTATACATTTTACACACAATAAATAGGGGGAAAAACATTCTGAAAAGTCTCCAGCTTGTGTCTATGGTATCCAACCAGTTGATTGCAGGAGGACTAAAGAGTGGCCTCATTTCCTCTAGTTTTTAAACTCTTCCTCCCCTCTGCCACTCTCATGATCCCAATTCGACCTTACAAACCTGGCTAGACCAGAGGATGTACAGTGGTGCAGACAGGAACTGGAAACACAGGGAATCCAAGACAGATGAACCCCTCAGGACCAGGGGTGAGTGG
>NW_022103900.1:18521954-18528405 GCF_000313985.2 Echinops telfairi
AGAATGATGAAGCAACGAATGTATAAGTGTGCTTTACACAATTGATGTATGTGTGGATTGTGATAAGAGTTGTATGAGCTCCAATAAAATGATAAAAAAAGAGTGTCAACCTTTCAAAGATTTTGCATCTTTGTAAGGATGGCCTTAATGTGCAATGATATCTAGGAATTTCTCCCCCTCTTCTTCAACACAATTTTAATCTGGAATATGGGAAATGGACAATGATGACAATTACAGAGAAGAGTATGATTTTGAATATATGTATGTATATGAGTGTGTACTTGGAATAGAAAACAATAATAACAGTATTTGCTGTCAAGTCTATTCCCACTCATGGCGACCCCATGTGTGTAAGAGTAGAACTGTGCTCTACAGGCTATTGAGTGGTTGCTTTTTGAAAGTAGCTCACCAGACATTTGCTATGAGACACCTTTGGGTGGACTCAAACTTTAACCTGTGTACCAGTCTGTGTACCTTGATCTGGGTACCACCAATCTTAACTTGGGTGCCCAACCTGTGGACCACTCTGTGGACCATTGAGAGAATTGTTGGTGTTTGCTGCCAGCGAATCAACTTCAAGATAATCAGAGAGCTAATTAGTATAGACAAAGTCTGCTTTTATCATTTGCTAAAAAAAGATCAACAAAAACCCCAAAAACCTACTGCCCATTGAGTCGATTTCAATTCATAATGACCATACAGGCCCTGGGGTTTCTGAAACGTTAAACCTGATGTGAGCAAACGGTCTCGGCTTTCTGTTGCACAGTGACTGGTGGGTTAGAACTTCGAAGCTTTTGGTAAACAGCTCAATGTCTAATTCACTACACCACTGTGTACTTTAATAAAAAGTAGTTAAAGAAAAAATTTGAAGATGTAGTCATGTACTTTCATAATTTTTTGGATTGTCGTAGAAATAAACTAATATTGTTGTCAAAGCAAAATATTTTATACTTCATATATATATGTGTGTGTGTAATGAAATCCTTTATAGTATTATAGAAGATGAAATTAATGACATATTTAGCCTTTTCAAAGCCACTTATTTTCCCTTCTTCAGTAAAGTTTTACTCAAAGATCTGCTAATTAATCTATTATTTCTTTAATCTAAACAATGATTTATGGGTTCCTTTGTTTTTTATGTGTGCTTAGCACTCCTTCAATATAGCGCACAAACTGATAGCACAGTTTTCCTCTTTATGCATCTCATAACAATGAATAAAGTTTTTATTAAAAAGTATAGTGAGCATCGGATATGAATGAAAATAAGACCCAGGCTGAGGGATTTTCACAGAGGTAGTGTTTCATTAATATGTGTTTCACAAAGGCAGCTTGCATTTAAAAGATAAGATGGCAAAATCTAACCAAGACTTTAACTTTACAAATGATACATAAAATGTTCACTAAGCTAATTAGATAATTAATGGAGAAGCCTGCGTTATACAACATTTCGTAGTCAAAGTAATTTTTCTACAATTGTTCAATATAATTTGCCTCATAATGTTATCCTTTGGTAAATTGTTACAACATTGTATGATATATGTAGCTTATTAATAGTTTCATTAATTGCTATTAGCGAGAAGTTGCTCTGAAAGCTAGTACACATGGGAGCAAATGTTGAGGCAGATGGTTGAAATTAGTGTAACACGATCAGTTGCTTAGTTTACTTAATTAGCTTTTTACATCAAAATAGTTCAAATGAATTTGTCAAGTTGTATTTGAGGAAACTGACATTCATGGGACTACGTACCATCACTTATATCATAGTTTAAAAATAATAATACACGCAGTGAGGAACTGTGGGCTCTGAATCATGGGTCTTAGTCCATTCTGGACTGAGAGATTGCTGAACTAGAAGCGGTGGGAGATTTCAGAGCGGGAGAGAGCCAGCTGCACTGACATCTTCTCAGGGTCCATAACAGGGAAGACAGAGGGAGGAGAGCTGGCGGTGATGGGCCACTGCCCACACAATTTCCTCGATGCTAACACTTCCTAGTGAATAATTTTCAGAGAAGTTGAAGTGGATTTTGAAAATGATAATGTCACAAAGGAATTCCACTTTCGGTAAGGTTTTGAGAAATGTTAAGGCTTCAAAAATGTAATCATTTTTATGTACAGGCTACATATTTTTGGATGTGGGCGACTCCATTGTGAAGATACTTATGGTTGGCTAATTGTTTTAGAGATGCACGTGGCACATATACCCACAGCATAGCACCCCATAGTCAAGTAAGGTGCTGATATGTGCTAGAAACAGGACTCCCACTAAAGACTCCTTACCGATAGTTTTAATTCATCAATGGAAATCTTTGACCTTTGGTTATTCAATGATTTTTACATACTGAGGTTTATATATATTTGGAACAGTATCATCCCTTCCCACAGGAACCGTTTTACTAAGTTTGCTTTTTTAGGGCACATTTTTGAACTTTGTAGCAGCAGTGGAGAAGTAGGCTATCTGTGTTAAAGGGTCAGTCACACAGGTGTCATCCACTTTTCCACACATCTTAGAAATGAGAGTGTGGGGCTCCTAGGTTTCCCCGCAGGGGTCCCAACGAGAACAGTAAGCACGTGTGTGCTAGAGCTCTCAGCCAGGAGCCGTGTCCACATCTGCGATGTGTGACATGATTCTTCTTGCTGTTGCTAGTGCATACATTTCTCCAGGAACTGTCAAGTTGCTGCTACTGTTTGTTTGGCCCATGTAACCTTCTATATCTTTATCTTTATATTTGACTCTGGGGAAACAAGGAAGGAGTAAGATTGTTTTATCCATTGCACAGTTCTAAGAAGCTTTGAAAGGTTCAAGACACCACATAAGTGGTGATGTGGCATTAAAATTATTTCTATAATATAAAACTAAAAAACATTAAATTTTGATGACATGTGGATGTCTCTATGTGGTTTTAGGAGGCCTGGTAGCAGGGTGGGTTCTGAGTTGTTCTGCTAACACAAGGCCAGCAGTTGGAAACCACCAGCCTCCCTTTGGGAGAAAGAAGAGGCTCTCGATTCCTGCAAGATTGGCAGTCTTATCAACCCACAGGGGCAGTTCTACTCTGTCCTTGGCTGCTGCGAGTCGGAATCAACTTGAAGGTGGTGAAGTATGTGTCATTTTACTGCATCTTTGTGTCACCATGGCTTGTGTCGGGTTACTAAATAAAAGGCTGGTAGGTCAAACCCAGCAGCTGCTCCATGGGAGAAAGACGAGGCAGTCTGCTTCCATCAAGAGCAGAAGCCCCATGAGCAGTTCTGCAGGTCTCTGTACAGTGGAATACACAATTTGGCAGGGCGTTCACTTCTAGTTTGGTTACATATAGTTTAAAAAAATCATCCACTGGTAGTCTTTTCTTTTCAGCTTTTCGTTGTGTACTGGGTGAAAGTTTACAGTGTAGATCATCAGGTTTACAGTCAATAATCCACACATATTTTGCTTCATCTCATTTAGTGCCATTCCCTCAATGGAACATTCTTGTCCTGTTTCCACTCTGTGTGCGCTGATTCCATTCCTTCTTTCTGGGCAAACGTTGCCCTTTAATCACCAATAGTTACTGTAAGGAGTGTGTACCCCCTAGTGTGATCAATGCCCTATAGATCTGCTTATTGCTTGGCTGAAAATTGAGCCCTGGGGTGAATTTAGTTTGAGATCTGAAGGGTAACTAGTCTCAGTTGCCTTTCTGTCCTCTAATACTAATTTTGTTGATGAATTTGCAATTTGTTTGACATTTTTCTACCACTTTTCCCTGGAATTTCTACTGTTATCACCTTCAGAGTGGTTGGTAATTTGTGAATACTGATGTTTACATGGTTAGTTAGTCCACTGGACTAATTGTCTCCATGTGTCTTCAATTTCCATAACTCTTCTTTCCTTTGGACAGAAAGCCACCAACAATTGTAACTTGGATGGATGATCATGAGCTTTTAAGATTTTGGTGGCTCTTCACCCAAGTAGAACATTGTTTTTGACATGAAGAAGAAGAGGTTCAGCTGAACTGAAAACAGTGGCCCAAAGCAAGGATCCAGGAATTGATGCAATATCAATTGAAATGTTTCAACAAGTTGATGAAGCACTGGAAGCACTCACTCATCTATGCCAAGAAATTTGGAAGACAGCTACTTGGCAAACTGAATGGAAGGGATCTATATTTGGACCATTCCAAAAGATACAAAAATTATAAATATCATTAATATCACATGCAACCAAAATTTTGTTGAAGATCAATTGTGGTAGTTATATAATCTGGTGTCAACTTGTAGAGGGATGGACTCTAGCAGGTTGATGACCTCATTTGGAAGCACTAAAGAGCTTCCAAATAGCTCACTGGAGGCAGGACACACTCACTCCCTATAAGACATTCCTGTGGAGAAGACACATGGAGCTATGCTAGAGCCCTGGAGCTGAAGGAGCCATGTGGAGACCCCTGCCAGCACTGAGATGCTTCCACTGCCACTGGATCCACATGATTTTCCACCCACTGGTGTGTGATCTTCCTGAATCTGGTGTCATTGCATGTGTTACATGAGTCTGAAGAGGACTTTATAGATTGCTATTGGACATAAGAGCTAATATCGGACTTATGGACTTGATCTAGATTGGGCTGGGATGTTTTCTCAATATTCAATTGCTCTTGTATATAAAGCTCTTTCTTATACACATATGGTAGGCTTCCTGTATTTGTTTCTCTAGTCCACCCGGACTAACACATCATTCAACAGTGGTTGCAGCCACACATTGATGGTTCTATAGGGAGCTGCCAGAGGTTCAGGCAGGATTCAGAAGAGAAGATGGGACAAGGGATATCACTGCTGATGGTGGATCTTGACTGGATGCAGAGAATACCAAAAAGATATTTACTTGTGTTTTACTGACCAGGCCCAGGCATTTCACTGGGTGGATCATGACAAAATATGGGTAACCTTGAAAAGAATTGGAACTCCAGAACATATCATTGTGCTGCTGTGAAACCTGTACTTGGATCAAGAGTCAGTTGGAGGAACAGAACAAGGAAGTAGTGCATGGTTTAAAATCAGGAAAGGTGAGGAGGACTTGAAGCATTTGCTGATGAAGATCAAGGATTGAAGCCTTCAGTATGAATTACAGCTCAATGTAAACTAAAATCCTTGCAGTGCAGCCAATAGGAAACATCATGATAAACAGAAAAGCTAGAAGTTTTCACGTATTTCATCATGTTTGGATCCATACTTAATGCTCATGGAAGCATCAGTCAAGAGATCAAATGATGCACTGTATTAGGTAAATCTGCTGCACATGACTTCTTTAAAGTATTAAAAAACAAGAGTGTTACTTTAAGGACTACTCAAAGAGTGTTACTTTAAGGACTTTAAGGTGTATCTGACCCAACCTAGGGTATTTTCAAGTGCCTCATAGGTGTGTGAAGGTTGGGCATTGAATAAGGAAGACAAAAGAAGAATTGATGTATTGGGATTATGATGCTTGCTAAGATTATTGGAAGTACCATGGACTCCCAAAATAATAAGCAAACATGCCACTGAAGAAGTAAAACCAACCTGTTCTTTAGAGGTAAGGGTTAGAAGAGTGTCTGACATACGGTGAGCATGTTTCTAGGTAAGATCAGTGTCTGAAGAAGGACATCATGCTTGGTAGAGGGGCAATGATAAAGAAGGAGACCCTCGACAAGATGGATTGACATAGTGGCTGCAACAATGGGCTCAAACATAAAAACAATGGTGAGGATGATGCACAAACAGGCAGTGTTTCATTCTGTTGGACATAGAGTTGCTATGAATTGGAACCAATTTGACGGCACCCAACAAGATATTTTTATAACCTTGTACCCTGTATGCACCCTGTATGCACCCCCATATTCATGGATATATTTGCAGTAAAGATAAATAAATCTATACACAAAATCCCTGTCAAACCTCTATATATTAGTGAGTATATTTCCACTCTCTCACACCTGCTCACCCTGTGTGTCTGCCCATGAATCTATTGGTAGGTTGCCATTCATGAAGGCTTGTGTGATAACAGTACTTAAATCTCTTGCCTTTGACTTTAGCACTCCTTCCAGTATTTTCTCATGCTTACCTAATTTTATTTGTGAGCTAATTCTTATTGTATTGTCTTCCCCTTTACCAACCCTCCAGTCAGTGACTTATCTCCCCTTTACATCCCACTCCTGATAGCCATTGAGGTAGTTAGTTTATTGTGCCAACCTGGCCAATAAACACATGTGGGGCTAATTGAAGGAGAGAGGGATAAATGGCTTGGTGAGCCTCGTCTCGGGTCTCTTGCTTTCTGATGGTCAGACCAGGGTGCAGCTGCCGTAGCAGTCCCCTACTTCAGCTTGCAAGGCTGACTTCCTGCAAGACATCCCCAAGGAGAAGCTGCATGGACCTACCCCAATGCAACCCTGAATGCTGGAGCACCCATGTGGAGACCCCTGCCAGCACTGAGATGTTTACACATTCACTGACT
>NW_022103900.1:18528582-18531303 GCF_000313985.2 Echinops telfairi
TGGGATGTTTTCTTGATGCACACTTAACCTTTATATAAAACTCTCTCTTATACATGAGTTTCTGTGGATTTGTTTCTCTAAAGTACCCAGACTAACACAGCCATAAAAGAATGTTTCTTTGTATATCAAAACCTTTCTTGATTTTCTTACAATAGTGATTTTACATAATATTTGTCCTTCAGGATTGAAAAATTTCATCCAGCAGAATGTCTTCTAGGTTCTTCCATGAGCAATAGGTAGATATAGGTGTCCGTCTATCTATAAATAAACACACACACATAATAAATAGATGCTTTAAAATGTCTGCTAATTGTAACCTATGTTAACATACAGAACAGACTAAAATTAATGGTTGAGGACCTACTTCTATTCTACACAGTAGTTTTCCATTCTACAACTTGTATACATTTTGATTCGGAACATTGATTTCAATTCCTACCATGTCATTGCACTCATCCCATGTCCTTCCTGTGTTGACCACTTCCATTCATCCCTATTTTCTATCCTTTCTTCCATTTCAAGCTCTATCCCTGAACAAATGCTGGCCTTTGATCTCAGAGCGTTGGTTGTTCTATGGAGTGTGTATCTTCCTGGTCCAAATCAGAGACCTGCCTATTATTTGGCAGAAGGTTGACCCACAGATGGTTTGAACAGTTTAAGGGTAACTAAGGGCCAATCTCTATTAGAGCATTAAGTGAGCCTGGTCTTATTTTATTAGTCTTTTCCCCATATTTTCTTTCACTGTAACTGAGGCCTCCTATTGTGAACTCTTTCATAACTTTTGGCAGTAGTAGCTGGGGACTGCTGGGTTCTTCTGTTCTCAGGGTCCTGGAAACAGATTTATCTGGTCCATTAGTTCTTTGAGCCGATTGTTTCCATGTGGCTTTGATTTTCTTCCCTTGTGTGTGCTTTGGACACGGAGAGACCAATGGTTGCACCTTATATGCTTGCTCACAAGCTATTAAGACTGCAGTGACTACTTACCAAAGCAAGATGGAGAATATTTCCTTTGTGGACTATGTCCTACCAGTTGACTGGCTGTCTCCAGAGACTATAGTTCTGAGTCTTCAGGTCCAAAAAGTCATTCCCTTAAGGTGTTTGGTTTGGCTAAGAAGTTCTTATGCTTTTACCCCTGTATACTGTACTATGTTCATGGATATATTTAAAGCACGTATAAATACATATGTAGAAATAGCCTCTGTCAAACCTCCACAAATACATATTTGTGGATGTAGTCCAGTCTCCTTCCCAAGTCTATTCAGGTTGCATGCCAATGCATGCATTTGTAGATTACTGTTAATACTGTCATTGCACGATTGTCTATCTAATAGTACTTATCTTTGTTGCCCTTCAGGTTGTGCTTTGTCCAATTGCTTTCTTTTCTTCAATCATTTTGTGCTGACTCACCCGTATTGAATACTGATTTTCCCTTAACCCATATTAATGTGTCCACTTTCTGGTTAGTGATTTACCCCCTCCACATTCTACCTCTGGCAACCTTCAAGGAATGCTTCTTTTTCATGAGTAAGCTATTTATTGAAGTTTTAAAATAGTAGTCATCTTTGTCCTTTTATAATGGACGAGTTCACTCAACATAATGTCATCTAAGTTCAACCACGTAATGAGGTGATGCAGAGACCCGCTATTGTTTTTAACCTTGAGTGGTATCCCACAGTGTGCTTGTGCCATCGTTTATTTATCCATTCCTCTACTGAAAGGCATTCACCTGTTTCCACCTCACTGCCATTGTAAAGGATGTTGTGATGGACAGGGGAGCACAGACAGAAGGTTTCAAAATGTTCATGGGAAAATCCCATTATCTTATAATATCCATTTTTTATGAATTTTGGAATCCCCCTTATTTAGCTGTTTATGCCTCAGCCATCATTTACATAAGACAGAGTAGGAGAGGCATGTGGAACAGAACTCAAATTCTTACTTTAAGACATAAACAGACATCTGAACAGTACAACACAGAGGACTTCCTGAGACTATCACTGTGTGATACTCTTTAAACCTAAAGCCCAAGCCTGTAGCAAAACAGCAGAGTGGTGCAAAAAATAAGGAATATGAACCATAGATCAATGCACTACTTTTAAAACATCGTTATGAGACCAAAAGTTGAACAATTATTCAAAAGCAAAGATGAGGAGCCAGGGGAGCCAAAATAAAGAAACAAGATGTTAGTATGCAATGTGTTTGATGTGAGATGGCCTAGAAGTAGACCATTAAGAAGGGTCGGTAAACTTGGATTTGACTGTGATGACTTTTTCAGTTCTAGAATACAGATTTTGGACTTTACCCTTGAGACAATGAGAATTCATTAAAGCATGGCAAAGGGGGAAAAACAGCAATGACTTAAAATTCTATTGATCGGGACAAATATTTGATCAGGAGGCTCTTTTTAAAATACACATTTGAAAATGCTTTCCTTCATTAAAATGTAGCCCAGGTATCAAATTATTGTGATAACTTTGTGTTTTTGAAGTATAATTTCCCTCCTTAAAAAGAAAGTCACATGTTGTATAGTAAGAGCCTTCTGGTTGTAGGCACAGTCCAAACAGTAGGAACTATTTTCGATTGTGTAAAATGGTCTGAAAGAGGTCCCTGATCTTTGTGCAGTGTTTTTAGGTTCGCTATTTGTGTACTATGTAAATACAGGATTGAACTTAATGTAAAAGGAAACTGTAATGTGAAAGTGGGTCAGCCTCGGTCAGACTG
>NW_022103900.1:18532857-18534724 GCF_000313985.2 Echinops telfairi
GCTGTGGACTCACAATCTTGAAGACACACTGCTGGTTCAGGGGTTGACGGGCTCAGCTACTGAAATGAAGGTCAGGATTTTTAACCCACCAGCGGATTCACTGGAGAACAATGTGGCAGTGCACTTCTCTGAAGACGTACAGCCTAAGAAATCATACAGGGCAACTGTAGCTCACCCTGCAGGGAGGGTCCCCAGGAGGAAGAATACTCCCTGGCAGTGAGATGGGAAAATATTGTATGATGTAGGAAACATGAAAAGAAGATGGAAGAAATGCCCAGTCCCTGATCCAGAAAGAATTGGTTGGCATTCAGTGCTTTCAGGAGATGGCATATGATTAAGAAATGAAGCATTGCAGGATGAAGTACACGTTGTACTGAAGGCGTTTGTGAAACACAAGGCCCCAGGAACTGATACAACATGTTCTACATCCTACTGTGGTGGGGAGAACCTGGGTTCTCTAAAGCTCATGAGTGGTCCTCGAGGGTGCAAATATTGTCTCTCCCCATCCAGGGGAAACAGTTCGTTCAATGGGCCAATGGACAAGCAAACATCGGTCTTCATGACACTGAGACCAGAAGAACTAAATGATGCCCAGCTACCACTACCAGCATCTATGAAAGGGTTCACCTTGGGATGTCCCGGACAGAACAGGAGAAAAACGTGCAACTAACTTTAAATCATAGAAGAGACCAGGTTTACTGGCTGGATAGAGACTAGTGCAACTACCAAGATTATAACCCTTAGTCAACCTCCAGGTCTGCCACTACACTCACACCCATGGCTCAGTTTTCAACAACACAATATATATGTTTATCAAGAGAACATTACCACTAGCAAGGTACCCAAGCATTTGGTATCAAAAGGTCAGCACTTACCCAAAGACAACATTCAGAAAGGTTAGGAATGAAGGTGGAATGGAAACAGGAAACAGAAGGAGGAAGTGGGATAAGTGGTATTACATTGAGATTGCAGCGAACGAGGGAAAGCAAATGTATGAATGGTTGAATGTAAAATTGATGACCTGCTCTTTAACTTTCACCCAATTTAGAGCAATAAGTTTTAAAAAGTAGTTATGGCTTGCAAGATGTGATAATATCACTGTGATTATGTACAAAAAAGTGTCCCTACTTTGAGATACACATTGAGATAGTTTAGGCTTGAAATTACATAATTCTGGGTAAATGTAATTGGAAAATATATTACTCAAATACATAAAAATGTTCATGGTTGTTGTGTTAGGCTATGTTCTCTCACTCAAAACTCCCTGCCATTGCGTCGATGCCAACTCATGGTGACCCTACAGGACAGGTTAGAAGTGCCCCTATGTATTTCTGGGACTGTAATTCCATGGAAGTAGAAATCCTGGTCTCTCTCCCACAGAGCAGATGGTGGTTCCAAACTGCTGATGTTCTGGTTACCAGTCAATAACCACGGCACCACCAGTGCTCGTAGGCTGTATGGTCTAGAGAAGCAGACCCAGTGACGCTTTCATATGTGTGTGAAAGAGATTTATATCAAGAAATGGCTCACATAGTTGTGTTGTAGAAGTGGGTAAGTCCAGTTGGTTCAACTCCAGTTGGTCCAGTTAGTTGGGTCAGATATAAGCTGGAGACTTCCTGACAACTGTAGCTGCAGGGGCGGACTAATAGGAATCATGAAGATGAAATAAGAAAACAACGGTTGGTGGATGCAAAGCTGAATGAATCTTAGAATGAACCCAATGTTAGCAGTCTGCGGATACCTCCGGGGATTGGCAGGTAATATAACAGGAAGTCAATAAACCAGATGTAGGATCCAAATCCAGCAGTAAATGTGAGCTAGTCTCTGCACATTACCTTGGATTCATACCAAGAGTAGACCACACCCC
>NW_022103900.1:18535095-18539959 GCF_000313985.2 Echinops telfairi
CAGTGGCATTGTAAGTATCTCAGCGCTGGCAGGGTGGCTTCTCCAGCTCACGGCACTAATGTAGTTTCATATGTCTTGTTAGCTCTATGTCTCCCAGGGTGTGAGCAGAGAGAGTGTCTGCCACCTTTAAGGAAGAAATACAGGAATTCCCAGAATCATCAGGGGGAAGGCCTGCCCACACAGAGGCCCCATTGGCTATACAAAGATTGACAGCCTAGACTCCACCCTTCAATCATAATCCTCTCAAATTGACAACAAATCATGTAACTACCACAGTGGTTATATAATTTTGTGTCAATTTGAAGATATAAAAATGTAAGGGTGGAGTCTACCCTGTCAATCAGGTCACAGGCTGATGGTGCCTCCTGGTGGACATGACCTTCTCATAAGGAGGATCCTGGGAACCTCCTCTCTCTTTTTGCCTTCAGCTTCTTGACATCGAGTCACTTGGAGACCTGCCAGAGCCCCAGAGCTGTGTCTACCACATTGGACCCACAAGATTGAACCTCCAGCAGTCAATGATCTTCCTGCATTTTGCATCATTATTTGTGATTGCCTGAGTCTGAAGAGGGATTTATGGACTAGTATCAGACTTATGGGCTAGTATCAGACTTATGGATTTGATCTAGAGTAAGTTGGTATGTTTTCCTGATATATCAAAGCTTCTTGATATAAAGCTCTCTCTTACATATGTATGAGTGTCACTGGATTTGTTTCTCAACATGGCCTAACAAAGCTGCATCACAGAAGATCCCATCATGAAGCTGACCACATCATCCCACATTCTATCATGGGAGAATCTTGGTCTTCTCAACTTGACATAAAAATTAACTATCACAGCAGTTGAAATACACTGATAGATAATAAAATATATTTTGAAAAATGTGATGTTTCTACAAACAAATTACATACGGGAAGCTCCCACTTGTTTATAGCAAATATTTGGAAGGCAGGCTCATGGCCCGCCAATTGGATTAGTTGCATATGCATGCCCATTCAAAAGAAAAATGATCCAATAGAATGCTGAAATTATTGAACAATGTCATTAATATCATAATAAAGTAAAATTTTGTTGAAAAAAATTAAAAAAGTTTCAGCAATATATTGACAGGGAGCTGCCAAAAACTTAATTGGATTCAGAAGAGACATTGAACAAAGTATATCATTGCTCAGATCTTGCCTAAAAGCAGAACATACCAGGAAGATATTTGCCTGTGTTTTATTGTCTATGTAAAGGTATACAGCTGTGAGGAGCATAACAAATTATGGTTAATATTATTAGTAATGGAAATTCCAGCACTCTGGGAATGCTGTGTAGTTGAAATACAGGAAAGGGATGTCTTAGGGTTAAACCCTTTCTCTACATTAGTCAATCTGTATGTTGAGTCAATAGTCCACGAATCTAGAATATATAAAGAAAGATGGCATTGGGAAGACTCACGAACAACCTGTGGTACACAGGTGGACCCTCATAATTGCAGAAAGCAAAGAAGACTAAAACACTTACTGATACAGATAAAATACTAGAGTTTACAATATGGATTTGATGCATTCTAATTATGGTGCTTTTGAGGAATATTGAAAATACCATTTCTACCAGAAGAAAATACCTTGTTTATCAGAAGAGCAAACAAATCTATCTTGGAAGAAATACAGCCAGAAGCTCTGTAGAAGTAAGGGTGCTGAGACTTCCTCTCATCTACTTTTGACACTTTATCAGGAGAGTCCAGTTCCCAGAAAAGGACATCATGCTTGGTAAAGGAGAGGGGCAGTGCAAAAGTGGAAGGACCTTGGCATGATTGATCAACCCATCGGGTACAACAACAAGCCCAAACATGAACAATTGTGTGGCTGGCACAGGACCGGGTGGTGTTTCATTAGGTTGCACATAGGGTTGCTATGGGTCGGAACTGACTCAACGTCACCTAACGATATAGATTACACCTCAGCATAAAGAAAACAAAAATGATCACAAGTGACACAATAAGCCACATGGAAGTGGACATATCTGATTTCCTCTGGCTTCCCCCTTGCCACCAGGCAGGGGTCCGACAAGCCTCCATGGTCCATCCTTATGTATCTATTCTCACACCAACTGTTCCTCCCATGCTGCTGAAGCTCTGTCCTGGGTTTGATAATTCCTTGCCACATGGGACTCGCAGACAATATTCACAATTAACAAGCGTTCTAGGGATGTTAATAGGTGACCACAGTCACAGTCAGCAAATAGTATGGAAACAATCATCAATTCTCTGGTCTTTTGTCTCTCAGGCACGTGATCACTTGGCTTTTGCCTCCATTTCAGGGAGCCATGCTCCTGGAACTCTGCTCCACAGTTCCACATCGGGCCAGATAAGGAGAGAAAAACAAACAACAGAACAAAACCCAAACTCACTGACATCCAGTCAATATGAGAAGGTACCCGAAATCTTGGCACTGCTCCTTTGAGTCTCCGTGGCACACCCTGTGGTGCCTCTGGTCTCGGGGACCTCCATCATTGCAGACAAAGATCTTGAAGGTGCTCTTCCATGGTCCCAGGGTTTCTCCCTCCTCTGCTTCTTCATAGATGGTTCATTCTTAACATCCCAGGGAATGGTAATGACAGCCGACCAATCCCCTCTATTAGTGTGGTACACTCACCCTATTTGCATAGTCCCACCTAATCATTGGGTGGGAGTTGACATGACTTGGGAGTCATATTAAGAGAGCTCCCTCGACCACAATGATAAAAAGAGAAAAGATGAAAATTCTCAAACCTTTCATTTAACTTGAGTCCACAATCAACATCTCTAAACGCACCGGCGAAGAAATCAAATGACACATAACATGAGGCAAATCTCCTGCCAATGACCTCTTTAAAGTGGTAAAGCGCAAAGTCATTATTTTGAGGACTAAGTGTGCTTGACCCAAGTCATGGTATTTTTAGTTACCTCATATGCACACCAAGGCTGGACAAAAAATAACAACTATAAATGCATCTTCCACCAGTAGAGGGATACCAGTCCCCAAGCCACTCACTTTTAATTAGGCAAACCCGACTCCCACTATGGGAGTAAATATACTTGTGTATAGTATCAAATGCTTATATTAAAAAAAAATGAAGAATTAAAGGCAATAATGATCTAATTTTCCATATAAGAAATTAGGGGAGCAAAACAAGATTAAATTAAAGCTAAGCAAATAAAATTAAGGAAATAACCATTTAAAAGAAAATAAAGTAGAAGAAAAGATTAACAATGGAGAAAATCAATATAACCCAAAGCTAATTCTTTGAAAATATTAATAACAGTGATAAAAGTTTAGCCAGACTGAGTAAGAGAACAAATTATAAGGGATACAAGCTACCAATATCAGGAATGAAAGAAGGAATATCACTATACAACCTAGAGACTTAAAAAGATAAGAAGAAACAGTGTGAACAACTTTATGACCCTAAATTTCACAAAAAAGAACTTTATAAAACAGAAACATTTACATTTTACTGAAGAAGAAATAGGTAACTTAAATAGTCTTACATCAACTCATATCATTGACTTTGTAGCAGTGGCTGCACCCTATTGCAGGAGGTAAGCACCTAGTTAACTCATGGAAGCAGCACTCAAGAAATCTTAAGACACATTGCATTCAGTAAATCTCCTACTGCAGACTTCTTTAGAGTATCAAAAAGCAATGATATTCTTTTGAGGACAGAGGTGAGTCTGACCAAACCACAGTATGTATTTTTAATTATCTCATAACCATGTGAAAGTTGGACATTGCATAAGAAAGACTAAAGAAGAATCCATGCATTTGAACGGTGGTGCTGGAGAAGAAGATTGAAAGTATCGTGGACTGCCAAAAGGACAAACTGTTATATCTTGGAAGAAGTACAGCCAGAGTGATCCTTACTACATCTTTGAACATGTGGTCAGGAGAGACTAGTCCCTAGAGAAGGACAACATGTTTGGTAAAGTAGAGGGACAGCAAAAAGAGGAAGGAGTTCAAGGAGGTGGATTGACACAGTAGCAACAATGGGTTTGAGCACAGGAACAATCGTGAGGACGATGCAGGACTGGGCAGTGTTGCCTTCTGTTGTGCACAAGTTCTGCATGGATCAAATCCAACTCAATGGCATCTAATGATGGCAATGACTCTTGTAGGGCTTCTAGTCAGAAGACAATGGCAATGACTCTTGTAGGACTTCTAGTCAGAAGACACAGCACTGCTTTTATCAGTTGGAGTAGAGTCAGGTAAACAGAAATCAAACGAGATCTTCTGAGACATGGCTTTTCATTCAGGGAATTAGGTGATATAAGAGCCCCAAAGCTAGACACTGACTACTCACTATCATTAAGCCAATTCTTACTTATAGCAAAGTTACAGGATAGACCAGAGCTGTCCCATTTCTATTTCAGAGACTGCAGATCTTTACTGGAGCAGAAAGCTCATCTTTCTTCCACATCATGGCTGGTGGGTTGGAGTTGTGGGCCTTTTGATTACAGCCCAGTGTATAACCCACTGTGTGGTCAGGACTCTTTAGAGGCTGATTTGACTTGATGAATTAGTGCTATTGGTTGGTTCCAGCTCACAGTGGCCCTATAGGACAGGGTAGACCTGCATTAGCCTGTAACTCTTCATGGTTGCAGAAAGTGGAGGTGCTGGTGATTTTGACTCCTGACATTGCAGTTAGCAGGCCAACATGTAACCCACTGTCAACTAGGGTCACCAGGGCTTCTAGAGGCTGACAAGAGGTTAGCAATATTGAAAATATTGCTCCCATTCCCTGTGTTAAAGAGGTGATGGGAAAAGGTATGGTTCCCAGAACTCATAAGCTGCACACAAGGCATTCTGATGGGAGCTAAAACCAAGGAAAAGAAATAGTGAA
>NW_022103900.1:18541021-18542519 GCF_000313985.2 Echinops telfairi
CTCAAAATGAATTTTAAATCCATACATTCTCATCTTTGGTCATGCATCTCTCTTATTTCCTCCGGTATGTCAAACGGATGGACTTAGATGGTCTTGTTCAGCTGGCCCATGAAGAGTGGCCAATGAACTGAGTAAATAGTAAATTTTAGAAACAAAATTATGAGTGAATAATTTAAATGTGTGTAGGCTTTTTTCCAATTGAAATTCATTTTCTCTTTGGTATGACAAAGGCCCGAGCCACAGCAAGTAGGTCTACCCTGGACATGGACACAGAAATGTAGAATCAAACACTAACGACGTAACATTGGAAATTGGCTTTCAGTGAAGAAAGGGACTTCCGGTCATATTTCCCATCTTGCATCACTGGTGACCACATTGTCAGTCAGTGGTCCAATCTATGTTCTCCTCTGATTAAAGAGTCTAATGGATGACAGCACTGTAATGTTGGCTCCTCGTTGAACACGACTCTTAACAAGTGAACAGAAGGGCTTATTTGTTGGAAATTCTGGTGAACAGCTTGCTGCAAGTTTAATCAAAACAAGTTTCTATTCAGACCAAGCTCGTCACTCTTGGTACACAAGGTGACAATTATCAATGGGCTATTTGGAGTCTTAAAGGCAAAGCTTAATTTAAAGAAGGGATAGTCATTTATAGATCTCCGGGAAGTTTTGGTTTTATAAAATGTGCATATTACTCATGTCTTAAGAAGAGCCGATGATTTTCATCTGTAAACTCTCTCTTGAAAACTTGTCAGAATGGAGTATCAAAGTTTCATGGTTTCTTCTTTATTTAAGATGATTTAAATGTTTGTATCATACTCCTTTTAAAATGTACTTATTTTGTTGTTGTGATGAAAATCTATACAGCTAATATACACTGATGCTATCATTTCTACATGTAACATTTAATGACATTGATTACAGTCTTCAACTTCTCACCCTCCTTGTCTGAGTTATTTCTTCTTCATTCGCATAAATTCATTGCCTCCTAAGGTTCTTTTCTATTCTTTGAAGTTATTCTTGTCAATTTGATCTCCAAGAGATAGCTCTTTAAAAAACATAATGCTTAAGGTAGACATATTTTCTTACTTAAGCTAAGCTACTATTTAATTTTTAAAATACTTTAGGAAGTTTATTTGGTTTAATATTTCAATATTATCTTGGGGCAATATCTTTAAGATTTTCATCCAACTTTATAACTCTAGAAAATCTGTATACTCAAATTCACTGTCCTACAACAACCCTGCAGGACAGAGTGGAACTGCCTCTGTGTGGTTCCAAGGCTGTAATTGTTGATAAGAATAGAAAGCCTTAGCTTTCTCCCTCAGAGCATCTGGTGGTTTCAAACGGCTGACCTTGCAGTTGTACCCACATTACCACTGAGGTAGTTAGTTTATTGTGCCAACCTGGCCGATAAACACATGTGGGATTAATTGAAGGGCGGAGAGATAAATGGCTTGGTGAGTCTGGCCCTTTTTGTCTCTTGCTCTTTGATCATC
>NW_022103900.1:18544903-18546389 GCF_000313985.2 Echinops telfairi
AAACCAATAATTAATGCATCTAGGTCCGTTCCCCCCTTAATCTTAAATATATTTATATGTGTACATCCTTTGGAGTTCTGAATAACTATTTTCAGTGTTTATTAATTGAATATATTTTACACACTTCCCTCTGCCCTAGGATATTATAGGATGTCTGGAAACATATTTATTTGTCAAGTGTCAAACATTGTAGATGCAGTGCATCAAATATATTCAAGCAGACATTCCTATGTCTTTTATACATGGAAAACATGAAGCTAAAGGAGCTTAATATGCAGTTTGTGGCTCTTGATTGGGTGTTAATCTGAACAACTATAAAAAAAAAACTATGACATAACAGGGGATATTTGGATATTAACTGGGAACGTGACAACCTTGTATTTTAGAGATATATGCTGAAATATTTATTAATAAAGTCAAATTATGCCAGGGATTTACTTATAACAATCCAGATGAGTAGGAGAGGAGAACAGGGTACTTATGAAACACATTGCTGTTACTAATGTTTGAAGTGAGTAATGTATTATGCTGTCTATTGAATATATTGACAACGTTGTATTCTTAAAAGCATAAAAGAACAAATGATATCACGACAGAGATGTGGTACAGCCCTGTGTGTGACAGCAGTGCCACGTGACAGGGGCTCTCCTGGAGGTGGGGTAGGGATGTTTTTGAAGAAGGACAGATTTAGGGTCTGGTAAGCAGAGAGGGGAGATACATGTGATTTGAAAAACGTCCTGAGGGAATCCTGTTTGAGATCCTTTCTTATCATATGTGTAAGCCATCAAGCTATTTCATACGGATCAAGTTGACATGGATTGGATTGCCTAGCGTAATTTCTACCTCTCATTGGCCTGCATATTTCTTCTTGACTTAAGGCTCCGTGTTCTCACACTCCTTGCAGTTCCTCTAGCTTTTACAGATGAAATATTTCTTACAATCTATGCGTATTTAGTTTCTGTTTTTTGTATCAAGAAACTCAGCTGGCTTTACAGCATTTTCATGACCAAGGTCAGTTTCTTCTTCTCAATTTGCTATGGGTTTCACTACACTTATAGAAGATGGAACAACAACAAAAACTGATTTTCCCTCACTAGTTTAAGCTAATCATTCCCTCAAGTCACCTCAGACTTCAATTTATTTTGAAAACATTTTTCAAATAAGAAAATACCAACTAGAAAATTGTTTGCATACTCACAAACATACATGTAAACAATGCACGAGGGAAAGGTAATACTGTTTTAGATATTTTGTGATAGAGGTACTACATTGGAAATTACTGAATTTTTAAGGAGAACACTATCAAAGTTCATTTAATCAAGTTCTTTGTATTAATTGGAGGACAGTCTTAGATAGGCTAAGTGACTTACCTATAACATCATTGAAGTTAAGAGCCAAGTTGAAATGAAAATTAATATTTTGCTCTATTTCTCTACTTACAAACATAGACCATTTAAAATATCACCTTATATCTCAATTGCATTGA
>NW_022103900.1:18546742-18555200 GCF_000313985.2 Echinops telfairi
TCCCATGGGGGAAAGATGAGACTTTCTACTCCTCTGAAGAGTTACAGTCTCTGAAAGCCACAGGAGCAGTTCTTATAAGGGCTTATACTCAATGACAGTGAGTTAACTTGTTTTATTTTCATTATTTTAGTTGTCTTGAAACTTTATTTTCCTGAGCAGAGAATTCTGATAGGTAACCAGCTGATGTGATGGAATCATTTACATTGCAATGTTACCAGATGATAAAACTTCGTTTCAGTGTGTTGTCCTTTTTGAAATACGGACAAGAGCAGTGGGTTCACTTAGGCAACCCTCGTACACTGGGGTGACTAAGGCTATTTCTCAACGGTCAGAGGGTGAAGCCCTGATGCGCCTCATGTCGTGCTGCATAAGACACAATCTCTTAAATTTAGCATCACTCATCCCAACTCTTGTGCCGTATTTCTAGCTTTACAGGGCAGAAGTAACGATATTGTGGTTCAAATCATTCATGTGACCAACTTTACTGCTTCCAGATATTTCACTGTACTATTCAGAAAGTTATTTTTTGTTCCTTTTACTATCATCAAACACTGGGCAGGATAACCTTTGGTTCATTGCCTTCAACGTAGTTGCAAGATATCTTCCATTAATTTTAACTCAAATTTATACTATTGTCAACAAGAAAACAGTTTGCATCAGATAAAAGTGCAGATATTATATTTTCCATTGCTATTTAGAAAGTTATATTGTCCACTTCACATCACTAAGATGTGAAAGAGAAGCAGCTATATAAATAAGTTTAATGTACTCTTCTACTGATAATTTTATATTGTGTTTTATTTTATTTGAATTTAGATAATTGAGAAAATGAAATCCTCCTTGTCTATCGATTTTTTTCTTTCTTATTTTTCTTCCTTACTATATTTACTTACATCTCCTGTTGTTGGGGTGAATTTCATAATTTTCAGACTGATTGTTTCATTTTTATTTATTTATTTTTAAAAATCGTTTTATTAGGGGCTCATATAACTCTTATCACAATCCATGCACACATCAATTGTGTAAAGCACATTTGTATATCATTCTCAAAACATTTGCTCTCCACTTAAGCCCCTGGCATCAGGTCCTCATTTTCCCCCTCCCTCCCCGCTCCCCTCTCCCTCATGAGCCCTTGATAATTTATAAATTATTATTTTGTCATATCTTGCCCTGTCCGACGTCTCCCTTAACCCACTTTTCTGTTGTCTATCCCCCAGGGAGGAGGTCATATATAGATCCTTGTAATCGGTTCCCTCTTTCCAACCCACACTCCCTCTACCCTCCCAGTATCGCCACTCACACCACTGGTCCTGAAGGTATCATCTGCCCTGGATTCCCTGTCAGACTGATTGTTTTAGTAAACATATTTTGTTCTAGTTTTCATAAATTCCATGAATTTTTAGTAAAATGGTTAATACATATCTTCAAAGGAGGATTCTTCAATCAAAGTAAGTCTTAATTAGAATTGGGCCAACATCTTATTTTAAGTTAATTTCTCAAGACTAACTTGAATTTAGGACAAAACTAGTTTTAATTGGATTTGTCTTTTGCAGCAAAATTGTGACAATTTATCTATGCTAACAATGATTTGCTCTCATTGTAGATTTTAGAAAATGCTGTACATAAAATTAAAGTTACAAGAAAACTTATGACTTGTTATTTGGTAAAAAATATTCTTAAAATAATTGATAGCAAATTGATATCCTAAGGCTGGGCTTGGATCTTTAGTAGGACAGAGTACTTGGGCAAGAGCACCAACTATAATTGAAGAGCGCTAGTGTGGGTTTCCTACCCAGGAGCTCTGGTGACTCAGTGGCTAAAGCGTTTGGCAGCTAACCCAAAGATGAGTGGTTTGAAGCCACCAGCTAAACTACTGTTTAATCGTAAAACAACTTTAGGAAGTTTATTTGGTTTAATATTTCAATATTATATTTAACATTGAATATTAAATATTTCAATTTAATATTATCTAACTTTATAGTTAGATAATATTCAATATTATCTAACTAAAATTAAAAAATATTTAATAATATTAAATATTTCAATTTAATATTCAATATTATCTAACTTTATAGCTCTAGAAAATCTGCATACTCAAATTCACTGTCCTACGGCAACTCTGCAGGACAGAGTGGAACTGCCTCTGTGTGGTCCCAAGACTGTAATTGTTGATAAGAAAGAAAGCCTCAGCTTTCTCCCTCAGAGCATCTGGTGGTTTCGAACTGGTGACCTTGCAGTTTGCACCCATTTGTAATCACATGACCACTGTAACAAATTACAAATAGTAGAACTAAGCCACATGATAGCCACAGAAGAAAGGTATGGTAGTGTGTTTCCAAGAAGGGTTAGCCCTATGAGCTATTTCTGTATATTTGGAATCAGTTAGGCTAAGACAACCACTGAGACAGTTCAGTTTCCTGATCTATAAAATGTGAATAAACAGAGGTGGCCTGCATATGCAAGAGATGGACAAGAGTCACTGAAAGCCTTCTGTGAAAATCAATCCACAGATAGTTTTAAGGCTTTTGTAGTACAGAATGTTGCGTAAGGTTTCTCTCTGTGGGAGAAGATGAGTTTGTCTGCTTCCATATAGACTTAACCAAAAAACCTATACAGGGTTGTTATGAATCAAAATCAATTAGATGACAGTTTTTGTTTGTTGAGTGAAGGAAAAATTCAGAAATGGAGTCAGAGGGTTCAGGAAAGGTTATTTTATATTTCACTCTGCTTAATCATCTTTCGTCTTATATTCATCATAACTAGGCTTGTTCCCACCACTAAAACCTGTAGAGAGTTTTTAAGACATACAGATTTGGGAGCTACTGAGAAAAAAAAGGTCTAAATCACCATCTCAAGAGGTTGAAATCAGGCCCAATCGTCCTGGTGAACCAGCCCAGCTATCCCTGTGGAATGAGGTTTGAAACTGGGTAGAGGAGGGGTGGGTGGCAGGCTTTTGATTCAAATTCTTCTTCTGTTTTGCCCTAGCTCAGTGATTTAAACAGTCATTTACCTTTTCTGGACATCAGTTTTATCAGCTGTAAAATGGGAGCAATGATAAAATAGTAATTAACTTACAATACACCAGGGGCCTACAAAGGAGTTGTGGGAAGCTCTATTATCTTTTATTTCCATTTTCCACAAGTTTTCTGAAAAACAAACAAACAAAACAAAAACAGATGTTATTCGGTAGTACTTTTAAGAGAAAAAAAACCCAAAAAACAAAGCCTATGGTTTTTCACCCCACATCTCTTGTGCAAGTTCTGCCAGCAGACTTATTAAAATTTAAGTTATTCTTCTCTCTTCCATTGTCCTTTCTTCTTTATATATAAAGTAGTTGGTCTTATGCAAATACCAATTTGTCAAACCTTAATTTTACTTATATTGATTCAAAAAAATCCTACTTGAGAAATGACTGGCTATATTTCTAATTTAAAATGATCAATAGGAAATTTTTCATATAATAAGACACAAAGACTCAATTTTCTGTTTATGGAAATAAATTCTATTTTTATTTCAAAATTAGAAAAATGTCCATGTCGTATGCTATTCTCTGCTAGGATTTGTAATCTTGAGCCATTTCTGTATATACATGTATTATAGTGCCGATTTTGAATTGTATTAAGTCAGTTAGCCATCTGTTTTAGAAAAAAATCCAGAGTGCTTAAAATAAAACCTGACAAATATTTCAAAGAAAGTATGTGTGGAAAAAAAAGTTACTTGTGGTTCAGAGCAGGCCTGCGTTAAAGCACTTTTCCCGTTCAGCCACAAGAGGGAGCCTTTGTATTCTGTAAATCCATCAGGAAACCGGAAATCTCTTAGAAATGGTTGACAAAAGACTTTAATTTTAGAAGAATCATTAGAGTTCAAAGCACTTGTTATAATTTCCAAAAAAAACATTCTCCGCTACACCCTTGGGTAAGAAACGTTAATATGAGGGTGAAAATGAAAAGCAGTTTTTTAATCCATGGGGACAATTAATTGTATCTGCTTTTAAGCTGGCCCCTAGCTCTTCTCCTGCTTGTTACATCTACCCATCCTGAAGAAAGTCTCTCCAATGGCCAACACCCACATGTGACCCCCATACACTCTGGACTCTAATTACAACCATGAACTGGAGCTGGTGAAATGCTAGTTACAGTAAGTTTTTATTTTTTAGAAATGTTGGTTAGGTCCCAAAGTGAGAAGCTAAAAGGATTGAGAATCCCGTTTTATATCCACGATACCTAGAGGTATGACTGTGCCGAGTTTTTCTGCTCTTTTATTCCAAAGGTCTGCGTGTTGTATACCATATTGAGATTATTTCTTCCCTATGACAGCCATGAATTCTCAACATTTGGGAGTGGAAGAGTCTGTAAATGTCTTCCATTCAACCTCTTAAGCCAAGAGGGTCTTCTTTGTATCATAACAACTCTTGGACACCCAACAGTTGGCCTAGCCTGTCAACAAGAACCTTTCCCTGTTGGGTTTGCTCGTTTGGTTTTTGATCAAAGGTTTTGCCACTAAAAAAGGTCGGTAACTGCCTTATTTTCATTCCCCTGCCCTTCGTTGCCTTAAGAGAGCTCAATGAGGATTCGTTTTCTTATAGAGTTCTTGGGTCTTCCTTTTCTACATATAAGCCACTGGAGCAAATTGTGTTTGGCAAAAGAATCATCGTCTATCTGGCTTGGCAGCATTTCTGCCGATGTTGAAACCCAACTTCCTCTGTGAAATTTTTGGAAACTAGTTACCATCAGAAAAACTCCTCCTCCTCCCACCCCCCTTTATTTTTTTAATTCAGGAAGGGCTAGCCTCCCATCTTACTTCAAATTCAAACTTCCCAACATTTAGCAGATTCTTGTTCTACCTGACCAGCATTTGGCCTGATATCACAGGAGCAGTATTTATTCTAAGAATGAATGTTCTCTGAAACGTAGTCTTTTCTCCATTCAGAAAGAATCAGCTTTTTGTATTTTTAAGGCAAAAATTGTCACTAACTTAGTAACCTTGTGTGCAACTCGCTTTCTTTCAAGTCTGCGGGTGGGCGGATGGAAGGGTTTGAAGGCGCGGGAAGCAGAGGGAAGGACAGGGAGGAGGATTTACTGGAGGCAGCCAGGTGACACCTCCACCCAGGCCTCACATTTGATAAGTAGCTCCCTGTCTTAAGTGGCTCCTTACAGCCTCCCAAGGCTTCCGGAACAATTTGGCTTGACCTTTTGATTAAAGACCACTTTTACTAAGCAACTGATGTTCCTGTTCCCCAGGGTGGAGGTTTGAGGCAGGCTCTACTGAGCTGTGTATTAAAATTGTATCAAACTGTAGTCATCTAAAAGCGAAGGCGTCCACACAGCTAGAGCCTCCCTGACGCAAGAATTCCTTCAGCTTTCCGAGGGACTATTGAACCGTCAGCCTTCTCGTGTACATCTTGCACCTGTGAGACTTGTATGGGAGTGTCGACGACAAGTGATGGTTTGAAAACGACCCAAACACCACTTTCTGTCCATCCAATTCTGACAATGGTGACCCCATGGATTTCAGAGCAGAACTGTGCCCCTTAGGGTGTTTGATGGCCGATGCAAACCACCAGCCCTTTCTTCCGCAGCACTTCTAGGTGGATTTGAACCTTCACACTTTCAGTTTTCAGTGGCACACACTGACCATTTGTAGCATCCAGGGACGAGTATGATTCTGGAAAGTATTAGTTCAAGGACAATAAATCTTGGGGGTCTGCATCCATTTCAGGTTAACTGAGGAAACAGAGGAAACGATTTGACTTGAGTTTCCGAGGTAAAATCACTCACGGGCCTTTTTCTTGCAAGTCTGCCCTGCTCAGGGAGTAACTTCTGTGATCTGAAATATACTTTCAAGAACCTACCCCCACTGCCAGGAGGAGAAAGTCTATTGTACTTGGCCCTTTATCAGGATGTGCAGTGTTTTGATGAGACGGTGAGGACTGAGAAGTCCCTGGGGAGATGGAGCTACAGCGACTACTTACCCTAGTCATACTTTCTGTCCAGGGTGGCTCTGAGGTCTCCAGGGAAAAGCTGGCCCGAGAACGTGGTCGGGCAGGACACTGGCTATCCCTACACGCCATGCTGACGACTCACGCCCCCACTAGGATATCCGTCTAGTCCCACACAAAAATGCTGCCACTGGTAGCTTTTAAACAAGGCATTATGGCCGCTGACACCAGTCCCAACTGTAATTTCTTCTAGCATCTAAGTTTGTCGCAGGATAATTATTTACTAGTCTGATGAGTCCAGGAGGTCCACTAATTAATCTGTCAATGGGACGCTTGCCACCCTTGTTGTTCCTGAATGCTGCGCACGGAGGTTAGTACGTAAGTGGGATTGGCTTAGGGCCTACCATAATGATCACACACGTTGAAAGGCTGGTGCCACATGTTATTAAATTCAGTCTCCCTGAGGTCAAGCGGGGAGGATTTCTGCTGTGCAGTGTATTTACCATTTTTAGAACAAGAGTAAGGGAAAATAGAGCTTTTCTTCAAGTAGTTGAAGAAAAATTCTTATCCAAGGGAATATCAGGAAACAATCAGGACAAGGTATAAATGGATCACAAGTCTCTAAATTAGCTTTAAGCACATTGGAACGAGTTTTTGGAAACATTATCAGCGAACAACCATACGGCAAGAACATTCTCTGTGATTCTTTATTGACAAACGCCTAGGGTCAAGTAAAGGAAGAGTAAGGTCCTCACACCACACTCAGAGTAAGTGAAAAAAGGGAAGTCAAGGCAGCAGGTTTCAAACACGCTTTTTAAAAGACAGAGCTGGGGACTGAGCAGGGTTATATTGGCCTACTAGCCAAAGTTGAAATAAAATGTACTTAATAGCTAAAGATTGCTGATTAATTTTTGTTTTCTGTAATCTCTGCTAGAAAACTCAGACTGAGAGGTTTATTATCTTTTACTATACACTACCCACTGCTATTATTATTGTTATTTTTATAATGTCTGTCTTTTCTTATGCTAAAGTGCGTGGGGAGGTCGCAAATTATGGGCAATATTTCACTTAGGACAGACACCCAATTAAGTTGACCTTGTCATTAAGAGAATCATGTGTTTCATTGCTGAATTTAAAGCTTTGATAATCATTTTAATGGTGCTTCAGAATGACCAGAAATCCCTAGCAATAGGGATTACAAATTCTCACATCTCCCCAGGCAAATATAGGACAAGACAGGTCACCTAGCCATGTTCCAAAAGGTTTTTCCCTTTCTCTATCAGATAAGTATTTATAGCCGACACGTTACCTCTAGGCTTTATCGATGATGATGATAAACTGAGGAGGGATGACAGCTGAAGGAGAGAGGAAACACAGGAAGGCGAGCATGAAACCTCCCTGGGCGTCAGTGAGCATCCGAGAGCGCCCCCATCCGCAGGAACACGGGGGTGGAGAGATGAGCAGAGGTGGGGGCTGACTCACCAAACAGCACATCAGAGCATCCATGGCTCCAGGAACCTAAAGAAAGCTAGAGAGCGAGCGCGTCGATCCTGCATCTGAGAACTGCTAAACCATTGAGCCTTATTTTGTGTTTCAGGTAGTTCTTGGGCCTGATTATTCCTATCCCCTCTCGGAATGTCATGGCGCTTCTTGAACGTCTAGCTCTACAGCTCACGCAGCGTCTGTCTCCACGGAAACCCCAGCCCGTAGCAGCTGTATCTGCGGATTAGTCTTCTTTTAAACAAAGCGATCATTCTACTGGGGGCTCTTCCAGCTCTGCAAACAATGCACACATCCATTGTGTCAAGCACATTTATACATATGTTGCCATTATCATTTTCAAAACATTTTCTTTCTACTTGACTCCTTGGTATCAGCTCCTCTATTTTCCCTCATGAGCCTTTGATAAATTATAAATTATGATTATTTTCATATCTTATACCATCAGTTGTTTGCCTTCACCCACAGTTCTGTTGTTCATCCCCTGGGGGTGGAGGGACAGGATTATACATCAGTTATTGAAATCAGTTTCCCCTTTCTCCCAATTCTCTCCCCAACCTCCCCTTACTCTCATGCTGTCACTAGTCCCATTACTGCTCTGAGGGGTTTATCTGTCCTGGATTCCATATGTGCGGAGAGCTCTTATCTGTAGAGCTCAGGTCATGAGAGTGGGGGGCGGGGAGGAGGAAGCATTAAAGAACTAGAGGAATGTTGTGTTTCATCAGTGCTGTACTGCACCCTGGCTGGCTTTTCTCTTCTTTGTGACCCTTCTGTGAGGAGATGTCCAATTGTCTATAGATGGGCTTTAGGTCTTCACTCTGTCCTGCCTAGTTTGCATCCATACGATTGTCTGTTTTTGATCTTCTGATGCCTGATACCTGATCCCATGAACACTTTGTGATCACACAGGCTGGTGTGATTCCTCCATGTGGCTTTGTTGACTTGATCAGAAAACATTCACAAGGGTTAGCAGACAGACCTGGAACTATTTATTGGCCTCTTCCCCCCCCCCCCATCCCC
>NW_022103900.1:18555877-18571258 GCF_000313985.2 Echinops telfairi
TTTTTTTTTTTTAACAAAGCAAAGTTTTACTCTGATTTATTTTCTGTGTTTATCTGAAGTGGAGAGAAGATACAAGGCCTTTACAGTCTTGATTTTTATGATCCACAGCCACCCACTGCTACCGTGTGAATTTCAACTCCTAACAACCCTACAAGGACCGAGTATAATTGCTCTTCAGAGTCTCTGAGGCTGTAAATCTTTAAGGAAGCAGTTCGATCCATCTCTCTTTGGTGGAGTTTGACCACTGGCCTCTCTGCAGCCCAATGCTTCATCCTCTAGGCAATCAGGGCTCTTCTGTTCATTGTCAGTGTGTAACAAGTGAGGAGTCAAGGAGTGCCATGTGGGATTTTGCAACCTCATCATCCTTGGGAACCATTATAACTAACCCATGCACTCTTTTCAACGTGAATACATTCTACATTCTTGTTTTCCTAAGCAATAACAGAATTGAGTTTACCTTGATCATTGGAACCTTTTTTTCTCTTATTCATAGCTTCCTGAGAGAAGTAAGGTAACCGGTATTGGAGAAATGTATATGTACCTGTGCTATTGATGCTTTCTTTATTCCTGAGCAATGTACCTTAGGCACAACCACCATCTGTTGTTAATGGAGGCTTGTGTGTTGTTGTGATGCCAAATAAATCTCAGTAGAGACGTCAGACATAGACAAGTAAGAAACATAGCTGGGTATTTGACTACGTCTGAAATCCAGCTGATGAACATCCTATGAGTCACACAAGTCCAATCTGCAAACAATCATGGGGATAATGCTGAACTGGGCAACATTTCCGTTGTATGTGGTGTTGCCATGGATCAGAAGCTGACATGAAGGTGGCACGCAAGAAAGGCTGAATGAATCCTTAAGTATCGCACTAGAGCACATTTGTAGTTGTCAGACACTGAAGAGTTGATTCTGACTCATAATGGCCTGAGACAGGAGAACTGTCCCACATAGTTTTCTATGTGGGAGGAGAGCACCAGATCTCTTTCCCAAGGAGCTGTTGAGTGGATTTGAACGGACAATCTTTTAATTAGCAACCAAGCTTAATAGTTGTAATAACAGGTCCAAATAGAACATGAATAGTTCTACTAATTTTAATAACAAATAATACCAGCCATAGATTTTTTTGCTCATCCATTTACCCCTCAAATTATTCATATTCCTCAATAAAGTATGTTATTGCCAGGTGCCATTGAATTGGTTCTGACTCATAGCAACCTGACCCCTGGTGCTTTGATCAAAACATTATCCTCATAACTGTGACGTCTCAGCCCATCGTTGAAGCCACTGCATCAACCTTTCTTGTTCAAGGTCTTCCTCTTTCTCAACGACTCTCTACCATGTCAAGCATGAGTTTTTTTAGGAACTAATAACTTTTCACATATTAGTGTAAATTATACCCGGCATATTAGAAACTTGTGGGTTTTGTTTAATATTATAAAACGGACATAAAGTATAATAAACAATGAGCATGGTATAAGAAAGTAAATGTTCATGTCAATTACAGCCTATATTTTCCCTTCCAGATCTGATTGACTGTCTTTTGTAACCCCCCGGGGGTAAAAATGCATCACCTTTACCGAATGGAACCTTATCCCAGCCGAGACCTGGAACTGTGAGTACAAGAACGTAATTTAAAATTACCTTTTATCTTCATTCAGAACATTTGTATGCAACTCAATGTCACTTAACAAAAACCAGCACCTTTTTACTCTGTGCCAACCAATGCTTTTAGAAACTTTCATTAACACTTAATATTTTGAATATATAAATCCAGAGGAAGCTATGGACTGGCTTCCTGGGAAAATTCCCAGACCTAGGCGAGGACCCATGCTCTAGTAAGATTACACCATGCCTTCCTTTGGTGTCCTATAGTTCGTGGAAAAATTAAAGTTATTTACAAAGTGGATTTTACTTTTTTTCTATGAACTTTAAATATGCATCGATACACCTCAGCGTTAGTCACTTAAAAGAGCAGGATGAAGAAAGAATAGTGAGAAAGCAAAATGAGGGTCAATCTTCCAGATGGCTTTCAATGCTCAGGCACTGCTGGCGAATTGTCACCAGGTCTCCTTGAGCATATTTGGCATAGTGGTAAAGAGGAGTCACAGAATTTAGAGTTTGTGATTAGAAATAGGAGCCATGTTGGCATGGATGTTAAAGGAAAGAAATAGGAAAAAGAAAAAGTTGGGGGGAAAAGTAAAAAAAAAAAGAAGTATTTTATAAACCAGGAACTAGGAAGAGCTTGTAGCCAGAATTCCAATATAGTTACCACACAAACCTAGATCGAGAGGCTACTGATACTGACGTTTGATCCAGAAATAGGTCTGTTTGAGAAGAAAAACTAAGACTTCCCATCTGGACAGGCAGAGCTTAAAACAATTCTCCTTACTTATTGAATAAAAACATCAAACCTGACATAGTGCTTGACTGCCCTTCTCGGGACAATGCCCAAACCGAACTTACTGCCATCAGGTCACCCGGCTCATGTCATCCCGCTAGGACAGGGTAAAGCCGCCGCTGTGAGTTTCTGAGACTGCACAGGAGTGGAAAGCCCCTTCTTTCAGGAAAATGCAGAACTTAGGTTTTACCAAGTTGATGAATAATAATTACAGTTCTTTAAATATTCAGAGACAATTTTGGAATTCCATGAGTCTTTATTATAAATTATTTGAACATTTTCCGGGTTTTACTGAGTCTAGGGGTACATTTATTTAAGTGTAATCATTATGTGTTATTTTGTAAAGCCTTTGGAATAACTTGCATACATTCTGTAGTTTACTGCCCGGGGCTTTTGCATGTGTGCTTCTCTGTACTTAGAAAGTTCTCACCAAGCAGAGTGCTTGGGAGAGATGAGTATAGAAAATCAAAGGCAGAAATCTGACTTGAACAGTTAAAACTTTGTCAGTTGATCCCCCGTATGAGGCAGGCTAGACTGGATCTGGTTTCCAAAATTTTCTGTATGTTTTGTTTGTATTGTTCATTTTGGTTTTTGTATGTTCATACTGGAGTGTCTCTCAGAGGTGTTATGTCATCGTAGGACACCCTCCTGAAGTTGTGCTATCTGTTTTCCCATTTTTCGGAATATGAAATGCAGGATTGATGAACCTAGAGGGACAGCAAGTAGAATAAGGGTTTGGGGGGAGGAGGGGAAGGTGGTGGTGAGGAACTACAAGGGAGATGAGATCAAGGAGTCCAGGAAGAAAAACAATGTTTGGAGACAGATCAAGGTAGCAATTGAATAATTCAGCTTGACATGATTGAACTATGGAATGAGATATTTATTAATTCCAAATTAATAATAAATGCATATTTCATAACTTCCCCATCTCTTTACATTTTTACCTAACTTCCATATTCTATATTTGGCCACATCTGATGACTACATTACAATTCAAACCAATCCCTAAGATACCCAATCCCCACCTCACTTTACTTTTCTCATTAACTATCGTGATGCAACATAATATTATACCTTTTCTATTTTTTTATGTGTACTGTCTGACTCCTGAGAATATAACATAATGTCTATAAAGTCCAGGGTGTGTGTGTCTGTTTCTCACTGTTGTATCCTGAGTGTCTAGGTGAGTTGGGGTCCACTGGAGAGAGAAGCAGTAGAAAGGGGGTGAACGTTATTTAACTGCTATAGCTAAAGAGGCTGCCATTGGGGCAACATTTTCACACATGCAAATGCAAACAAAGAGAGTGTGGCCTGTGACTGTCAGCCCTTTCTGCATTGTCTGCCTCTGAAGGTCACCCCTGGCTAGCAGCATGGACTGCTAGGGACAATATTGCTATGCGTGCGGTCGTCTTTGCCTCTCAGGCAGTGTGATACTTTAGCTCAAAAAGAGCCCCCTCATTCTCTGATTGTTGTATGCCAAGTCAGTGCGTCGCCTGTGGTTGTTTCCCAGCATTCCACAGCTTGAAGTTTGCTTGCATGCATCCTTAGGGTGTTTCTTATGCCTGTTCTGCTTCCGGGTACGTGTTGTACCGCTCGATACTCGGAGACCTTCCAAACTGTATGCAAGGGAACGAGACCAATGTGATTGCCTTTAACCAGAGGGGGGGAGTCAGGCAAAGAATTCTAAAATCTCAGAATCAAAGAGTTGAAACAGAGTTTTAGAGGTGAGCTAGTCAATTTTCTGGACTCTGGACAAGATTGAAAGAAGTCTTTCCAGGATAGTGCTACCATTTGCTCACATATGGGTAAGCTGAACTTTTAGATTAATTCTAAGTGAAATCTGACTATTACACATCGGACAGTGAATGCACGGCCCTGTGTCTTTGGGATAATACTGATTCTCATTTTTGGTAATGTTCTTACTTATGCAAGTGCTAGGTAACATAATGTTAAAAATGAAATAGGTTTGATAATAGTCTGTCTCCTGACATAAGTAACGAAACAAACTCTCAAGAAACTAAAACACCTATTGCTCTTGTGCATGACATGACTTTTGGAAGGATTCCATCTTTGAGAGTTCTATTATTGAAAAGTGAGCTCTTTTTTTTCTGCATATTTATACTGATCTTTCAGAATGAGGTCATTAATTAGTACTAAGTGGTGTAATGCTTATGTATCGGGCTGATAATTCCAAGGTCAGCCGTTTGAAACCACCAGCGCTCTGTACAGGGGAAAATGAAGCTTTCTACTCCTGTAAAGAATTATGATCTCAGAAACCCACAGGGGAAGTTCTATTCTGATTAATGGGGTCACTACGGGTCAGAACTGACTCCATGGCAGTGAGTTCGTTGATGGGGAAAGAAAAACCTTTCACAAAGTAAAGTGACCAGCACTTTAATTAGTGGTAATTAAATATAATTATGGGTGACTGGGGGATTATATAACCCACACTCTTAAGCAGAGTTACAAAGAGTATAGAATATAGTGTTGGAAAAAAGAAGGAATTATTGGAGGCTTGGTGGTGTAGAGCTAATGAATCATAAATTGGGGTGCTAAGCTCAAGATGAGCAGTTCAAAACCACCAGCAGCTCCACAGGAGGAAGATGAGGCTTTCTGCTCCCATAAAGATTTACAACTTTGGAAACCCACAAGGGGAGTTCTACTCTATCTTACAAGATTGCTATGTGTCAAAATCAACTCAGTTGAAGCTCATTTGTTATTGATTGGTTGATTGATTTGTCACCAAAGGACTTGATCAACCACTATGGCCTCTGCTATGAAATATCATGAAAATACAAGGCATGATCCACTCCTCACAGAACTCTTATGCTCATTGGAGAGAGTACACATACCCACTCGACAACAGTGTGTGGTACACGCTGAACAAGTATCACACAGGCTGTCTGCTTGAAAATTCAGAACAAATGTGCTTCACTAGAAAATGTTCCAGATATTTAGTGGTTGCAGAAAATTTCCTGGCAGAAGGAGACAGGGAGGTACTCAGGATAGACGTTGAACTCGAGATATGCTTGAAAAGTAGGCTTTTCCTTGGTCAGAAGATATAGAATTGGACAGTTCAGAGTAGAAAAAAAGGCAAAATAAAACACATGAGTAAGTGTGCAAAGAGGATCAGGAGGGGAACATATCTGGTCAAACTGGAAAATTTGATTTGCTGATTTGATGGAGCTAAGGATATATGTGAGATCTGTTCAATGCTCGGGCAGCAATATGGGCTTTTTTCTTTCAGCAATGCAGGGTTTTAGAAGATACTGATCCGGGATGCAGCACGATGAAGGCAGTGTTTTCAAGGAGGGCACAGGGATCTAGTCTCTCAAAGTCCTTAGGAGACCAGAATGAAGGCTTAGGATGCAGTGAGAGCATTGGTCTCCGGGAACATTACCTGGGTTTGAATTTTGGCCTCACCAGGGACTAGTTGTGGTATTGGATAGATCAGTGAACCTCTCAGTGTTTTCCTTTCCCTCATCTTTAAATTATGGGTCTTTTTGACAGGGCACCTTATAATTGTGTAAATTAGATGATCCACATAAGAATTTCAGGACCATGACTGGTATGCAGTCAGAATTTAATTAGTGCCAGCTATTATTATAGAAAAGAATCAACTAGCTTCTATGAAGAGGTTATTGATCAGTGTCTATACCATATGTAAAGTAAATAAAATGATGCCTTCATTGCCACGGTATGGTCATAAGCAAATGAAATACTTCTTGTGAAGGGTCTTGATACAAGGTAGGCATGCACGAGACTCAGTCGGCTCCTCCATGACTCCCCAACCCGAGAACACAAGTTAAATCAGACGCCGTTTAATTTGAGCGAGCTGGTTGGGTAAAGTTGGCCAGAGAATCTCTGTGGTTTGGGGACTCGGAAGCCAGACTCAGACCACATACCATATTTGGGTTTCCTGTTGAATGACGAAGAACCAAAAACATGTAGGAAAAGCTTTTGTTTGGGGAAAGCGGAATATTTCGTTTTTTTCTGTTATTGCCAAAACAAACACATTTGCACAGATAAAAATTGATTTGGAAATTTTGAAATGAAAATCACAAACCACACAGGATGTAGCCTGGTTAGGGAGGAAATGATTCATTGCATTAACGTAATGAGATGGCTCTCTTTGTGCAATACTATGTACTATCTTCAATACTTAGCTGCTGCTATGACTGCCCAACAATCAATGGTCTATTCTAAATGAAGAATGCGAAATGGGGGTGGGGGTGAGGGTGGGGGTGAGAGGGTAGAGGAATGGCAGGAAGAGGTGGGAGAATACAAGTTTCCTGTGTGTGTGGGTGTGCATGTCTGCACGTGAAGTAGCATACATTTTTATATATCTACACACATACACTTACTGCCTTTGCTGGCTAAAAAATTTTTTACAACCTTGTGCTTCAAATGAATATTGAAATCTTAGGGGTGTTTTTTTTTTTTTTGGCAAATGATACATTTCCTCACCATGAATAAAAGGTAGTGAGAAGAAAAGCATTGAGCAGAAACTGTCTGAGAGAGGAGGGATACTGTTAAGATCGCTTTCCTTTTCCTTTCCCTGTGAAAGATCGCGTGGGGAGTGGCATGTGGCTAGAGGAATTGCAGCCACCCGGCAGAGGATGGGAAAGCTGTCACCTGCTTTGCGACACAGGGTACCCAGCTTAACCCATCTCTCTTTGGCAACCGCGCCCCAGTGAGAAAAGCTAGCAGTCCATATGTTGAGTAGGCACCATGCCATTTTGACAGGCGTGAGTGTCGGCAAGAAAGGGACCATGTATGAGCATCAAATGTGTTTGTTGTGGGAAGGATTCTAGGCCAGGAATATTAAAATAACTGCCTGTCCTTAGCTCTAGCACATATGGTTAAGGAGATATGCTATGATGACTCACATTAATGTTGGAAGAAATATATATAGAATACTCAACCATGGTAAGTAAGTTTCTGGTGTTGATAAATCAGGCCTGGAAGCTTCACAAAAGAAGGTTGTAGAGAAACATACAAAGTGGTAATAGATCCCTTCCTATGTATCGAATAGCATTAACTGATGGCCACATCCATGTATCGTTAGAATTCCTCTGAACTCCTGAACACACTAAAGGATCCGAAGAGATTTTTGCTGTAAAATCCTCAGGTATTTCCTAACACTATTTAAAAAGTAAATGGGCTAGAATAGGTTCATTTAATATTTCAATTCCAGGGCAATTAAATTAATTGTAGTAATGTTAGTTCAACTATTTTTCTACTACAAGGACCATTTGTTTTAAAATCGTTAAAGGGTTTTAAATAGCATTGTCCTGACATTTGGTGTGATTAAATTAAGGGAATTAGTATGAAACCATTTTATATCTCCTTAGTTTTCTAAATGAATTGTGCACTTGCCTTTGAAGGAAAAGGGAATTATTGAGTTAGTTTTTACATTTATGCAGATTCATGTGTGTGTGTTTGTTGGCTGCCCTAATTTATATTGCTGCTTCCTAGATTTCTGAGGCTTGCTTAACCCCCAAGTAAGGCAGTCTTGCATACTGGACAGAATGTAGGGTTTAGATACAAAACACACACTTGTACACACTTATGTACGCACACATGCGCACACACATACACAAGCACTGGTGGCTCCATAATAAAATCCTAGTCCTCACTTTTCACGTAGGTGACAAAGTTGTATTTCTAGTCAAAGGACGTGACGCATTGCCACCACTCATCTGTCTATGGAGGCTTGCTACTATCATGTGGGAGAGATCTCGGCTGACCTTCCAGCTATGATGGATTTGGTGGAAAGGCTTGATGTTCTACTTCCAAATAGCATCCAATGAACCCCTCTAGAGCCCAATGGTCGACTCGAGAGCCAATCCTAAGGAGGGTGCAGACAGCGTTCTGTACCGTTGTGCTATGGGTGCAATGAGACAGCATCAACTTGATAGCAGTGAAAAACATCAACACACACACACATGCCATTAGTGAGATTGGAATGCTCAGACCTCCGTGCACACAGACACAAGCCCACATAAGCCTGGGATGGGTCCCTTTGACGTCTAAGGTGGCACATCTCCTTTGCCTCCCGCTCTCTCAAACTGGCCCCACAGGAAATGTTTGAGTAAAAGCCTCCATCCATTTTAGGGAGGGAGGCATTTCAATAAAGAAATCATCCTTTCTCAAGATCATATTTGTTAAAGATGAGAAACAGCTTACATAATTTTTATGTTTTACTATTAATTGCCTATTTTTCTCCAATAGAATATAATTCACAGGGGAGAGGATTTTCTCCCCCCGCTTTTTTTAAAAGATTGTTATTATTATTCCTACATCCCCAGCATCTACATAGAACAATGTGTGGCACATACTGTGAACTCAATAAATATTTTGTTGAGTGCATGAGTAAATAAATGATGCTTTTCTAGGAAGAGTGCGAAAAAGGCAGCTGTCTTGGTTCTATTCAGTGGTACTGCCAAGGGCCGTAGCCACCCCCATCTCCATCAGCTCCTTCCATTCCCAAATTAAAATAGAGCTTGTGGATAATTTAATTAAACTTATATAAAGTGTGAATAAAAGTAATTTTAGGAAACTTTCATATCGATATTGATCTGAAACATGCATGCTAAGTTAAAACGAGTATGCTTGCTTTGCAAACACAGCCTCATGGCAAACCTCCCAGCTTCCCCTTCTAACCAGATGGCCTCCCCTAGCTCTACCCACCATTGAATTCTGGAAATGGAGCTGGCCCCGCCCCAGATCCAAATGAGTCTCTCTGGGGTGGAACCAGGAATCAGCATTTTCCACAAGCTGCCCATGAGGATCTTATGTAACACTGAAGTCTGAGAAACACACAGTTCCGGAGCATCCGCGTCTTCAGATATTAGACAGATCACTCCTTCTTACTCATGACTCTTCCAGCACTTACGGCCTTGACTGTGAAAGCAGTGAGTCCCCATACCTTGTGGCTGCCTGAATTTGGTTAAAGAAACCCAGGTGACACTTGGCGTTACTGTGTTGGGCTGCTAATCACAAATTCAGAGGTTCAAACCCACCAACCGCTCCTTGGGAGAACGAGGAATTTGTTGGCTCCTGAAATTTACAGTTTCAGAAGCCCTTGCTTTGTAGGGTCACTGTGAGTCAGGGTCAACTCAATGGCAGTAGGTGTGATTTAGTTACAAAAAGTAGTTAGAAGCAAATTTCTTCATCTCTTACCTGAGTTCTAATGAACACAGGAGCAAGTACGTCACAGGTTTCGACTAGTCAATAGCTGTATATTACTTTGCTTACTCCTAATTCTGCAAAAACAAACAAAATGAAACAAAAACCAATAGAATGATCTCCAGGAAAACAAACACAACACATTTTAACCTTGACGAGCATTAGGCTTTTGTGGTTTTCTTTCCAGAGATGTGCACAGGCCAGGCCTGAACAGTGCAAACTGGGGCAAATTCCTCAACTGGACAAATTGCACACAGGCGCTCACTTGGGGCAAACCAACTCTGAAAGGCATTGCTGCTTTAGGTTGACTCCAGGTGCGCAGCCGAATCCCAGCTAGATTTCACTCTGCTCAAGCGTCCGTCCCCTGGCCAACTGCACATTTGTGGGGAGGAAAGTCCTGATAATCAGAGTCAGAAGTTAGTTTTTGGTGTAACCATGACAGAAAACAGCTAGTGCTTCAAAGGCCACCGACGATTTGCAGGGTTCAGAGATAGGTCTTTATCTTGGCTAGACAGGAAGCAACCCTGGTGTCCTAAGTGCCCTTCGATGAAAAATAATATATCGTTTCTTGTTTGAATGGCAGATTGTTGTGATTATTAAGGTTGCTGTTGAGAAACGCATAAAGAGGAAGCTGATTTTCATGGTGTCCAGGGCTGGGCACGATCTCCTGTGGGATGGAAATGGAATCCCTTGTCGGGGGATGAGAAATGGGGGAGCAGTCGTTGAGGAGTGTGACTATGAAGATCCATCCATCTGCGGAATATGAGCTACATGATCTGGGAAAGTCACATCCCTAAGCTAAAGCTTGCGTCTACTTCTTGAGTTGTGGCAGAATGATTTAGACAAACGCTTGATAAGTCAAAAATTGCCAGCATTCGACACTACTTTTGAAGTGAATGCTTCCTCCGGATCTCAACACATTGCCAGAGAGCCCATTCCAACTTGTAGCCACCGTGTAGGACGGGACAGAACTGCCACTGTGGGTTTCTGAGACTGCAGCTCGTTCTGGGAGCAGACAGCCTCTTTCTCCTGTGCAGTGGCGACTGGACTGCGTTCTCCCTGTTGACCTTGAACTCAGCACTGTGCCGCTTGGGATCCATCGTCTCCCCGACTGGGAACGTAGATGAGTTCTTGCTACTTGTGAAGAGCGCGTGTGAACATCATTGGTAATTTGTGTATTTGTACATTCTTTTTGATTAAATGGCTGCCTTGTTGATGGATCTAAAAATATTTGGGTAGTACTCTCAAAATATATTAAATATGGTTACACATAGAGGCTATTACACAGAGTAGATAATCCAGATCCCTTCCAAGCTAGCATTAACGATCACTAGGAGAGTAAGAGGTTTTATTACTGTTATCTTATCTAATCTACTGTAAGTGTCTCATGGGGTTAAATAGAGAATGTAAAAAAAAATCAGGAACAATTTCACGAACTTTCAGAATAGGGAATATGACTAAAATTTGTCATTGCCAAAGACTGAAATTCATTGATGGTCATTATAGTCCCCATGATCTTAAAAAAAAAATGGTGGCGGTCATTCTGATGCAGCAGACCAAGAGTGATGTCCAGGAGCCTGCAATTAATGAGTCACACTTGTTATAGTTTCCAAGGATGATGGGACCACTGAACCCCGCTGAACACCACTGTCACACACTGACTGAAAAAAGGAGCCCAGTTGGTTAGCATTAAGAGAGCAATTCAAGCTCCACGAGGAGCAAAATGAATCGTTCTGCTCCAATCAAGCTTCCCATCCTTAGAATCTAGGAAGTAGTTCTACCCAACCCTCCAGAATCAGGATGGCACAGAATGGGTCTGATGGCCGTGGTCTTTGATGGGATTCTTATAAAGGAAGGCCACAAACTACACTTTGAGAAACACTTGAGAAGGAGATCCCTAAGATCAACCTGCACCTCAAGTTCCTTGGGGCATTTCTCTTCATTGAAACGGTTTTCCTGAATTCTTGTCTGAAATATGAGCAATGCATTTCTTTCAATGACTCACATTATTGCTAAAAAGAAAATGAAAAAAAAAATAAAGGAAAGAAGAAATCTGCTCTGGATTTCTTCAATGCTCTCAAATGTAACAGAGAAAACATAACTTTCTGTTGCTTAACCATTCAATAACTGTGATGTTATCACTAATTTGTTGAAAATGAATCTGTTATGTCACAAGTGATTTGAAACTTTTGAAAAATTCAGAGTACAAATCATTAGCATGGTCTGCTTATAATGATGAGTATAATTCACTTTGAGTATTCTCCTTAGCTAATTAAAACAACGGTCTCTTGACCGTGGCTGAAATTAAAATCACCTCAAAATTTTAACCAATTGCCTATCTCCAAGTGTCACACCAGAATAATGAAAAGAAAACTGCTGGGGATGGGGACAATGCCTAGATGACGAAATGTCTGTAGATGATTCTATTGTTCTGCCAGGGCTGAGCACCACAGATTAAATCAAATAATAATCACTCATTTTAGGTTTGATGCCTCTTTTATTTTGCATCTGAATAAGAAGATGTATCTGGTTTCCCTTCCCCATTGCCTGGAAGAGGAAGTATTAGTTGCATTTCACAAATGTTTTACAATTAAGCTTCAATAAGACCACATGAAACTTACTAATCAACAGAAACAAATATTTTGCCTCAGAGGACTTGCAAGGATAAAAGAGCGACACTCCTGAAATATTGTTTTGCACTGTGGGAAACTTGTCTTCATTGTCTATAGTTGAAATGATCAGGCCAACTCTGAAAAATCGTGTTGGATCCCTTTGGGTCATGTGCCTGTATCCACAAGGGAAACGGTGGTCCCCGAACCCCAAACCATCTAATAGATTTGGTTTCCCATATCCACTGTCATCAAATCAATTCAGACTCAGAGGAACTGTCAGGTTAACAGTCAGGGAACTAACCGTAAGACAGCCCGAGAGTGTGTCCATCTCTGTGGGAGCAGACGGCCTCGTTGTCCCTCTCGAGGCAGATGATGGGTTTGAAGCACGGACTGTGCAGTCCACAGTCCAGCTTCCAGAGCGGCTTCACTGGGGCCTCCTTTTGGTTTCCTCGGCGCAGAAGTCACGGAATCGACGAATCCATGAATTCATTGTAAATTCCCCAAGTAGTCATTCATCAAAGGTTATGTGAAAAAGCAGGTTATTTGCTTGGTATAATTTTGTATATAAGTAACAGGAAAACCTCAGCAACAATGCAGTGATATATTAACTTAGAAAACTGTAAATCATGATGTTCTATGGATTCTAGATGATCCCATAATTTTATCGAAAACTTGTTTCTTTTCGACCTTTATTTGTTATCTTACTGTCAAATCATACATCTCCAGAGTCTGGTTCCCCTTTGTAGTTTCAGGGGGAACGTTGATTCCGGTGGTAATTGGGGCTACAAGCTTTCTTGTGCCGAGCTAGGAGCCCGGTCGACTCAGTGTGGGAAGCAAGCACGTCTTTTCTATGGTCCATCCTATGGGTACAACTTGGGTCATATGCTTGCCCCTGAACCAGTATGAGCCACTTGTAGAGTGCTTTGTGCTGATCAATCAAGCTCCACTTCTGGGGTGGGAGTGGGCTCATCTTCCTTATTGACATAGAAAGACAAAGGAAACAGAATTGAAAACTGTAATTCTGATAGAAGGAAAAGAGGCAAGGAATGCTAATCAGTCTACTCAAAGATTTTGGAATGACAAATAAAGTGCTTTCCTAAGTGAGAGAGACATCTTTATCTACAAATGACGCTCACTTCTTGCAGGTTTCTGTGTATGTTCTAAAAGGAACAAAAACAAACAAGTAATTAGACAAATCTTATCACAGATTTCTTATTAACTAGTTGTAAATAACTGATCTAAAGAACAATGAATTTACATCAAGGCAAGTGATTTTAAAGTTGCAGTTTTAAAAAAGCGATAGTTATCTAACTTTCTGAGGTTATTATCTGTGGGAATACAGTGAGATTTCTTTTTCAAGTTTGAAAAAGAAACATTTCCTCTAAATTGCTTGTGGTGGTCTTTTGCAGCCAGAGGGGAGAACATTTCCTCTCTCTTGAAATGTCTTTCCCAATTCCAAGACCTTTATAGCTTGGAATGAATTCAAGGATTAATTTGAAAAAGCCTACTCTTTGATTTAGTGTAATGGTCGAGTTCAGATGCTGGAACATTACAGCCTTTGTTTAAATCTCACCTTCACCCTGTTACTATAGGGGTGACCTTAAGCTTCTTAATGAGCCATACTAGGCCTCCATTGCCTTGGTGTAAAGTAGAGTTAATAATGGAATCTACTTTATAGGATGATTTTAATGACGAAATGTGTTAACTTTTAATTATGAAGCACCTAGAACTGTGTGATTATATAAAAAGGGTTCAATAAACATACATGTAAATGATTACATTTCTTTATAATACACATAGTTTTGTTTATTAAAATGATTATGAAATTTCACTAATATGAATAACTACTACTTATCATGCTCTTATATGTGCCAGGAAGTTTGTAACTATGAAAATTAGGTCAGCTGCACCAGGACTTCTTCCTAGAGCAGCTCTGCAGAGTGGGTGGTACCATTGTCATCTCACAAAGAAAGAAACAAGCTCAGGGCGTGTGGGTCAAATACTCTAGAGCCCATAGGAAGTAGATGATTGAGCCAAGATATTAATTCATAACTGTCTGTCTGTAAACCCCTATACTCTTTCCCTGTGTTTTTTTTAAAACACTAAAATTACTTTCTTGTCATTTTAGGGTTCTCTGACTGAATTACATTTTGTTTTTCTGGGATACTTAGAAGTGCTTTGAAATAAAGTCAATGTGGTCCCAAAATTTCGATGTACTGAAGTTATACAAACTGTACTGCTTTTTGTGTTTGCTTTTACACTTTTTTTGTTTTAACAATCCTATAGTCATAACAAAATGCAGAGGCACAGGTCTGTGGGAATCAGAACAAACTTTTCAAGGAATTGAAATTCTGGAACATTTAAGTATGCTCACATGGAACCAGTAGATGGATCAAGGTGCAGTCATGCAAACAGAACAAGGGAGTACTCAGTGATTTAAAATCAAGAAAGGTGAACATCGGAGTTATATGTTCACCATACTTATTCAATCTATTTGAAAATGATATGAAGAAGAACGCAGCATTAGATTGGAGGAAGACTCATAACAACTCCCAATATGCAGTTGACACAACCTCGCAGGCGTCAGCGCTCTGAGGAGGACTTGAAACACTGGCTGATGAAGATAAAGGATGACAGGCCTCAGTAAAGATTGAAACTCATTGTAACTACAGAAAAAAATGCTCATAAATGGACCAGTACACCACATCAGGATAAACAGGTAACATACTTCACACAAGCATAGGAAAGTTGGATAATGAATGAGGAAGGCAGCAGAATTGAAGCATTTGAATTGTGGTGTTGGTGCAGAATACTGAGAGCACCAGGGACTGCTAGAAGAACAAATTCATAAGTCTGAAGAAATACACCCAGAATGCTCCTAAGGACAGAGGGGCTTTATTTCCCGCACGTAGACGCGGGATTGTGTGGGAAACATTCCATAGGAAAGGGCATCATGCTTAGGAGAGGTTCAGCACAAGAAAAAAAAGGAAGAAAGAAAATCCCCACATGAGATAGCCTAAGCAGTGCCTGGAAGAATGGGCTCCAACACAGCAACGATGTTAGGGTGGCCCGGGACCAGGCGTGGCTTTGATGTGCTGCACAGAGGGACACTACGGATCACCAATAGCCAAGGCCACCTAACAATAACCTTGTCTAGTAACATGTGCTACAGACAT
>NW_022103900.1:18574228-18582101 GCF_000313985.2 Echinops telfairi
GGGGTATGTATTTTATAACCACAGTTTTAAGAAATTATAAGCAGATGAGAAAACTAAGGCTTAGTAAATTTGCCAAGTTTTCCTAACCCTCCGTGAGACCTAGGTTTAGGGGATCCTACTTTCCTGGGTGTAAGTTATCACAGAGTCAAGGTCAAACGCTGTGCCCTGTTGCTCCCCCGAGAGGACAAGGGCACCATGCTTTCACAATGAAGTGTACCACCAGGAAGGCAAGAGTCTGTAGAGCTAGGAATCTGAAAACAGGTTTTTTCAAAGCTAAATGCCCTTTTCTATTGTTAAAGATCTTTCATTGAGGAAGAAGGGAAGAAGATATTTAAATATTATTAGTTGCTACTACCTTTTGGCACCCTTAGTCACTGAATTATTGGGAAGCTAGTTGGAATGCAAAGAAGATGTGCCAGGGAGAAGAACAATATGGTCTGCAGAAGTAGAAAACTGCGCAGTCTCTTTACAGCGTGTTCCAGAAGACTGAGCAGTGGGGCATTCTTTTGTTGTTTTAAAATGTGCTCATTTTGTTTGAATCCTTCTTCATAATAAAGCAAGTGATATCCAAGCTAAAGAGCATGTGTACTTTTAAATCCAGAAAAATTAGTATGTGTGCTGCCAAAGCAAGCACGGATCCAGAAAAATTCAGAAAAAAAATATTTTCAAAATATTTCTTTTTATTTTTAACCCTGGGACTGGTCTTTGCAGGAAAAATAACTTGAGTGAATCTCCCTAGTGTCTGCTATTAAATCTATGCCATATCCTCAGAAGTTTGATGAGGTATAGGTGGATATAAATTCTGAATTATGGTTTAATAGAAAAGATATACTGAATGTCTTATTCTTATATTAAAATATTTTAAAATGATTATGAAGCTTGTTTGGTGAAAGGCTGGTCCCATCAGTGCATTTTTTTCTGATCTGGTAAGAACTCTGACACCGAAGGACAGGCGGTGACCACAGAGCTGAAAGCATGAGGTGATCACAAACAATTTCCTTTATTTAGTCAGCAGTGATCTTTTGCATAGCCATGTTGAAATTGCTGCATATGATTGCCAAAGATGCAACGAAGGACCCTGGGCAACAGAGCATCTTAAAAGTGTGCCCTCTGTCCCACAGAAATACGCAGTTGGCATCTCAGTTAAGGAAAGAAGCTGTCTAGCAAAATCTATAACCCACTAAAATGGGGTTTTCATTTTTATTGACTCATTAGGCTAAACGTGAAAGGATTTTGTTCAATAAAGAAATCAAGCCAATCAAGTGTAAATACATTTATCAGAAAATGATGCAGACGGAGTATTTCAGAGTTTTCATATGTGGAACAGTTTAAAGTTTCCATCAAGAAAAGCATATTTACTAGATAACATCTGAGTTTTTAATGTATCGTTAAAAGAAGCAGTCCATTGCCTTGCTCAAATGGAAGGACTTATTCCTTAATGCATCGGCTGCCACACATGGGTAATGACTAACTTGTGCCCTTCGGTATGCCTTCTTTTTGGTTCTGGTGGCATCCTGGCTTTCTATATCAGTGCTTGTCCACCGTGTCCATTGCACGTCTCTGTGACTGGCCATGCGACTTTCTTTTGGATAAACATATAGGAAATAAACAACACAAGTAGTCTTGGTCAAACCCTCATAGATCTGTGCTTTTCTCTTTCTGAGCAGCCTCCTTGGGGAGCACTTCTCCAATTAGCCTGTTGACTGATGAGAGACCCATGGCCTAGGCACTGCGGTGATGATGGCCAACGATCAGGTCTGTGAGTGCTGGACTAAGACAAGTCTCGTTAAGTCAACTTGGAGACTTAAAAGCTAAGGCCATGCTGACTATTTTGAGCTTTGAAGTGGTTTTACCAGGGAGCGTGGGGGCAGTGCTGGTCCAGAGGTAGAACTCCCACTTTCCATGGACTAGACCTGGGTAACAAACATTCCAAGCGAATAGACTTCATGTGGAATCCTCATCCACCTATGAGCGTAGGCTTGTACATGTGTTGCTGTGTTGCTGAACATATTTCAGTGAAGCTACTAGACTAAGATGGGCTGGGGAAAATACTTTTTTCAAACTATGCTTTTAAAAATCAGCCCCCACCCTATGGATCTCAATGATTATGGGATTGGCATGGGACTAGGCAGCATTTCCTGCCATTGAACTTGGGGTAACCATGAGCTGGAAAGACTCCGTACAGGAGCTAACTACAACCACATACTGTGTTGCATTGTTTTGGCAACTGATAGACAGGTATTTTATTTTTATTCAGCTATTGTTACCATGGAAGGAAGGCATTTGCAATAAAGATGTCAATAAAAATGTAGATAACTATATAAACAACTCTGTTTATTGCAATCGATGCAGGAAAATTTAAAAAACAAACCATCAAAAATATTGTAATTAAATTCTGTCTGAATTTTAGTTTACTGTTTACAGAAAATATATGGCCAGTTGACCAGCATGGAAAAATAAAGGCTTACTCCTTTTCCATATACATTGTTTGAGATGTAAGATTACCTATCTTGAGTACTTAAGAATATTTTCTTTGCTTGCCTTATGAAGATAGCCTGGTGTGCTTGTCTGATTAATGCTGTTCTCTTCATATATCTTTATTTGATGCTAGGGTTCTCAGCAATTGGATTGATATCAAAATTGGAACATTTTCAAAATACTTGGGATAAAATCAAGGAGAAAGCGAGGTGAAAAAAATCTGTAGAAGTAAAGCAAGATTTAAGTTTTATATCAAAATATGTCTATCAGAGAACTGTTGTGCTATGAATCTATACAGATGGGCAAGTATCAGTACCATTGAAATAGCATCCTTTTTGCTAATTTCTACTCCAATTACACACCACAAATAGAGTATTTTTAAAAGGAACAAGATGTAAAATGAGCTGTATCTTAAGTCTTCTTCCAAATGTAAACTCTCAACTGCAGGGCACTTGGAAATGCAAGAATAACCTTGAGCTTCATTAACTTAAATAATGATCTTTAAGGTGAGGTCATTTTAGACCTCCCTGATTCAGTACACAGTGTTGTCATTCAGTGTCTCCATCTGGCCCGGCTGCAGAGATGTTACAGTTAGAAAGAGATTCTATGTATTGTTCCATCACACAACGTGAAAATCTCCCGCCGTGTTTGCTCAACCATTTCCAGTGATAAACAGCGATTTCTTTTGCCTTCATTGATAACCTAACCCTCATCATCTCATACGTTAGAAAACCATAAAAAATGTATATTCCTTCTTCAGCATAAGCAAGATGATGTTTCTATCTATATTCCTGGGTCTTTTTACTTTACCTATGGTGAGAGGTTGATATAATATTTTTTCACAATATATTAAATCAAATTGTCTAGGTGTGATGTGTTCAGTGTAGATAACCACTTTTTAAAATATGGTCTACTTGTTCTGCTAATCTAGCTATCAGACTTAGATTTCTTGTCAGACTTCAATCAGAACATAAAACTCTCCTAGATGTTTTAATCAGAATATTAAATAGTGAGAATTAGTTATAAAAGTAATAGACAGGCTGACAAGTAATAGACAAGGCTAGTCATACCAGGAAGCTTCTGTGTCCCCCAGAGCAGTCGATGTAACAGTCCAGGATCCGAGTTCACTTGTTAGAGGCATCGTTTGTTCTGACTCATAACGACTCTATGTACAGCAGAGTGAAACACCATCCCATCCGGATCATCTTCACGATGGTTCTTATGTTTGAGCTCATTGTAGCCACTGTCAACCCATCTTGTTGAGAGACTTCCTCATTTTCTTATTTAATGAAAACTAAACCACAACTGATCTGCACAGTGGAAAGTAAGAGCACTGTGTATGACTTTGTCTAGTCAAATTTGAAGCCTTGGAGGAAACATGTGCATTGGTGGTAATATCACTTATAGGAGACAGAGGAAGATAGGTAGAACTACAGATGATAACTAACTAGATAGATGATAGATGATAGATAGATAGATAGGTAGATAAATAGATAGATAGATAGATAGTATCATTATTTCTCCTCCTGCCTTCTACTCAGCTTCCACTGTTTTCCATCAGATGAACCTATGCGATACCAGTTGACAGGTTTCATTCTTTTAATTTTAACGTCTCCATCTGTGAATGCCTTAAGGATAAGGATCACATGGATTTTAGGTTTTAAATCTATTCAAATTTAGATCCATACATAAATACAATGAATTAGTAAAAGCCTCCCCTGCAAATTTATCATGCCTAATAATGAATTACATAAGAACACTGGTGGAACCCAAGAATTGCTAACTGAATGGTTAGCAGTTTGAAATCACCAGGTGCAGGAGAGAGAAAGGCTTTTACTCCTGTGATGATGGACCGCCTCAGAAACCCAATGGAGCAGTCATACTCTGCCCATAATGTTTCTGTAAGTTAGCATCGCCTCCATGGCAGTGTTGGTTAGTGGAATAATGAATTTGATGTCATTGTATGCGGAACCGGTTTCTTTTCTAGTCTTCTCTACCTCCTGGATGGCAGGAATATTCAACCAGTTGCTGAATCTATTAATCTCTCATTGTTCTTAATCATTTTTTCCATTCTTCAACTTCAACAACTCATTGCCAAGCTCTGTCATTTCTACCATTGAAATATCTTTCAGATTGTCCACTTCACTGATCCCATAACCATCTTTGATGGGACTATTCCTAGAGCCACCTGGTTGGTCATCTTTCCATTAGTCTTGCCTCTCTCTAAAATGTTCTTCCCCGTGAAGAAAGCCAGAAAACTTTCTATAAAATGTGAATTAGATAATGTCACTTGCATCCAAAAGTTATACAGTGGATTTCCATTGCCCTTGGAGTACAGTACAGTGGCTCTGTGGACTGTCATTTCTATAGATCAACTCTCTGCACTTTGCTCCTTCTACCGTCCATACATGAGATATAAAGATTGGGGGGGTGGGGAGGCAAGAGGGGGACATTGCAGAGGAAAATGGGGAATTTAGTTTAAAAAAAATTCACTCCCATGAAGTCAATTCTGATTCAGTTTGTCATTTAGCAATTTATAAATATTTGACAATATTAATTGAGCCCTTGACTACTTACTGGTGGCTTAGTGAGCTATGTGATGGGCTGCTAATCTCCAGGTCAGCAGTTCAAGCCTATTTGCTCCAGAAAGATGAGGTTTCTGCTCCTGTCAAGATTTATGGCCTCAGAACCCCCCAGGGGCAGCTCCACCCGTAGGGTTGCTCTGACTCAGTTGACTAGACGGCGGTGAGTTTTCCCTGCACTTCTGAACTCCCTCCTGCTCACTGGGTCTACTGCATTTGATGATTCGCATTCACTCTAAGCTCACTGCACCTCTAGCAACCCGACACGACAGAGTCTAGCTGTCCCGTAGGATTCCCAAGGACATAACAGTTTATGGAAACCAACTGCCATTATCTTTGTCCTGTCGAGCAGCTAAACTCTTAGCAGCCAAGCGCTTAACTTCTGAATCACTAGGATTCCCATGTGCCATTCTTGATCAACATGGATTCACCTCTAATAATTTAAAATTCTAATAGCTGACTCTCTTGTTATAACACCCTCTGCCTCCAGATTGACTACTCCATCATTTCCTCTACACCGTTCATGACTATGGCTCGTTAGTGACTCTCATTATGTCCACCCTTTGCTTCAACAATGGCTCAAATTGCAACAAGTTTTTAATTTTATATAAAATCTTACACCTCTGAGTTCGATTGAAGAAATAACTAGATTTCCTCTCTATAGATGCTCTCAATGCTGATGGCAGCCAAAACACCTCTTTGAACAGCACAGAATAAAGAAAGAGAATATAAAGAAAAAGAAAAGAAAGAAAATAAAGTTTGTAATTGTTCTGGTTTTTTATAGAAACCACAAATATGAAGAATACAGAAAGAAAATATTATTTTTCTTTCCCATAATCTTTGTGAATCTTCATTTCCATCAGTAACAAATGTAAACTTCTCTTAGGAGACTTTCAGAACCTTTGAAATTCGAACAAGAAACTAAAACAGCTTTGCTTAAATTCAGAAGTAAAGACTTACCAAGATGCTAGAATTTAGTCAAGAGACATCAGTTGATAGAAAGAATATCAGACACATGCTGTGACTCTCTCTCGTCTCCACATGACCCTATGTATAATACCAGGCTTTGCTAGCTCTTCACGGTATTCACTCGATGGTGAGTTCTTTCCATGTCTCAGAATTTTTCTTCATCCAGGGAATATTTCTACTGGTTGGATTTTACTTGAGTCAGAACAAAGTTAGCTGAAGGCATTGGGGGGAAAATCTTAAAATAAAAAAGGAATGTAGTTTCTAAATGATAATATAGAACCTTGTAAACATTAATGTATCTTAAAAAAGGAAACTTGAGTTAGGGATAGAAACAACACACTTTGTATATGGATATTTTTCAATTCATGTCTATGTGATTACTTCCCCCCACCACTCCCAAACCCCCACCTCTCTACTAAACCAACCCCACTGGAACTGTTAGACTATCTTGTCTGGCATCCTTGAATCTAGTCTCTTGCTTTCCGTCTCTCCTACAGATAGATCTTAACATAAGCTCCGCTTTCATCATCACTCTCTTGCTCAAGCTGTAACTTTTTCCAGACCCAATACCTCTGCGTCAATGCTTCTAATTATTAAAATGAAAAGTACGATGGCTCAGTAAAATTGGGAAGCAAAGAGAGTCCCTTATTACCATACTTATAACAGGAGTCCCTTTTCACCTGGCATGGAATAATAGTGTTTTGTAAAACATCCTATTTATTAGTATTATCATAATACTATTCAGTTGATATAGCATTTCCTGATCATGACAGGCTGATAAGAAATAGAAATGTACATGATGATTACAAAAATACAACCTAAAATAAATATGCTGAAATGATGCTATATATGGGGAGCCATGGTTCTATTTGCAGTACCCCCGTTCTTAATTCATGGCTTGTCTATTGCAATTATCTAAGCAGATGTAGTTCTGATTTTCTTTATTATTTCCTGTTTTGCTCTGATGCTTAAAGAATGTCTTCCAAAGCCTTATTTATATTTCTAAATTAATGGTTTGTGTAGGGGAATAGGACATAGAAGTGAAAGAAGAGGAGAGTAAGCACTCAAAAATGAGTCCATAAATGAATTCCAGGGTAATGTTTGCTGACAAAATTGTGTTGTGATTTTCTTTTCTCTTAGCTTTTCATCCGTAGATAACAATGCCATCCGTTTGTTTTTATGGTCTTTACTTTTTCTTTTATAGGGTCTGGTAGGCAATTTGAAGTCTGAAAATAAAGATCAACTTTTTGCATTTCCAAGGTGATATTAGGACTTCGTGGTTGTTTGCACAGTTCCACTTAAAGATCACAATCCTGAACACATTGATGAATAAAAATGTCTTCTCCATGCCCAGAGGAGCCACAGTAAATCTGCGAATGCTGAACTGTATAGTACACCAGAGAAGGGCACAACACAATCCTGGCCATTAAGTAAAAATATATATGAATACACATGGATTTCTCTGAGGCAGAGAAAAGTGCAAAGCAGTCATGTAGAGATGCGGCCTGATAGTGCATGTCCAGAGGATGGTTGTTAACACAGGGCATCCCTGGAGCCTGTGTGTGGCAGGCAGCATCCTTGAGCCTAACACGGATGCCTATTTCCTAATCCCCAAAGCTGTTTATATGTTACTTTGAATGGCAAATAGGGACTTCACAGATGTAATTAAGGTTATAGACCTCGAGATGAGGAGATCGTCCTGAATTATCTAAGTGGGCCCAAATTAAGTACCGATTTATTGGAAATGGAAGAGGAAAAAACTAAACAGAAGCATGGATCAGAGGGAAGGGACATGAGAAGGAGTTGACTTCCTATTGGTTTTGAAGAGGGAGGGAGGTGGCCAT
>NW_022103900.1:18582604-18585326 GCF_000313985.2 Echinops telfairi
CACCACCCATTTATCCCTCCGCCTTTCAACCAGCACCACATGTGATTATCGGCCAGGCTGGCACAATTAACTAACTCAGATAGTATGGCAGTGGGAACCATGGTTCTAGGAGCTCAAGGAATTAAATGTACCTTTGTTACTTGGTAGAACTGAAGCCAGACTATTGACCTGCAGACCTGTGAGGTAATGAATTTGAACACGTCTATCAAATAACACCTGTAAACCATATTGGGAGGAAAGAATGAAATACAGTATAGGAGATATAGATATGTATATAACCAGGGACTCACTTCCTGAAAATCTAGAAACAGGCAGCTTTTCTACTTCCTTGTTTTCTTGGAGAAGTCCTGTCCCAACGGTTTCAAATTCAGGCATCGAGACTGCCTGGGTGAATGTTTCCTCTGGCGGGCTTAGCGATAGCAACTCTCTTTGTGTGAAGCCTAAGGCATTCCACTGTAAATTGTCATTGAATAAGGAAGACCTAGGGAGAATGGATGCGTTTGAACTGTGTGCCGGCAAAGAATAGTGACAGCACCATGCACTGGCAAAAGTACAAACAAATCTGTCTTGGAGCAAATAGAGGCAGAATGCTCCTTAGAGGCAAGAATGGTAAGACTCCATCTCACGTAATGTGGACATGCTGTCGGGAGAGATCAGGTCCTGGAGAAGGACGTTGTGCGTGGTAAAACAGGGGCAGGGCAAGAAGAAGGCCCTCCACAAGACTGGCTGGCTGAAACAACGGGACAAGTGTGAAGACGGCAAAGGACAGGACAGCGATTTGCATGGAGTGCATTTAGTCACGACGAGTGGGATGGCACTTAACAACAGCAACAATGATTTTTGGGGGACTAGAAGCCTCTTGGGAAAGATCTTGAATTCTGATCACAAAAAACCAGATTTATATACAGAAACCAGCTTAGTTGAGCTGAAATGTGGAATTACACTGTAAGTGGACTAAAAAAAAAAAAATGCAATGTCAGCAACAGGTCCTGAAATTGAGAGTTCTTAGGAGAAGATACAGTTCTTAGGAAATTCATGCTAATCCAAACTCCTGCTTGGTTGAATATTGTCTGAAAGGACCAGGAGCCAGACTACTTGTGTTCAAATCCTGATTGACACTTAGTAATTGAGTATCCTCGGGTAGGTTACTTCTGTGTGTTTTTCAATTAAGAAAAGGAAGTACCATGTTTCCCCGAAAGTAAGACCTACTTACAGTTTTGCCTCTCGCTGAAATATAAGGCATCCCCCCAAAATAAGACCTCCTAGAACATGAGGTCTCCCCGATAATAAGGTCCCCTGAAGCTACCATAACTCTGGACTCTGGACTGAAGTGGTGGGTGCCGCCGCGCAGCTCTCTGTTGGCCACAGCGCAGCCAGAGAAGACAGAAAGTGCGAGTAAATGTACCATAGATTATGAATAAATGTACCATAGATTTTTGTACATGGAAATAATGGTAGTAACAAGAAATTCTTGATACTGTAGGATTCACAGTTTGTCTGGTTATGCTGGTTTGTGATGACAACTACTACCGTACCATATACAGGTAATGAATTTACTTTTTTGTTGTTCAACAAAAATGTGTACCATATTCTTCTTCATGGAAAAATAAGATGTCCCCTGAAAATAAGACCTAGCGCATCTTTGGGAACAAAAATTAACATAAAACACTGTTTTATTTTTGGAGAATCAGGGTAGCAGTAGAGAGCTCTTGGGGAAACGAACCAGGCCAATGCAACCAAAACACTTAGATACATTTATTCCTTGTATTTAGCCCTCAATACAGATGAAACCCACACACAATGCTGCTTTCAAATTGATTCTGACTCACAGCGACCCGAGAGGACAAAGCAGAACAGTCCCAAAGTATTTCCAAGTCTGTCAGAATGCAGACAGACACACCTTTTTCCTATAGACCAACTAGCAGGTTTGAACTGCAGATTTGGGAGTTAATAGTGGGGCCATTGAGTCATCAGGGCACCTTCCATAAATGCTAGCCAGTATTAATATCCTTGTCATGAAAGACTGTGTGGCTTTTCATGAATAAGTAGGGGGAAAAAAAGAAAGAAAGAAATGTACAATTGAAATGGATGTCCTATAGACGACCCAGGATACAACTAGATGTCATCTACTGGCTTGGAGAAGAAAGTGGCAAAGCGAGGCCCAACAGAGAATGCAATGGCAAACGTGATGCAAGAAGGAGCACCGAGGAGCTTCGCATAGCAGCATGGAGCAGTGACGAAGCACAGGAGGCATGTGTGGGGCAGGGCACGGTGGCAGAGATCTGTAGTGGCATGTTGGAGTGTTTGAGAGAGTGACAGGCTGTGTCCACGCCAAGCAAGTGAACCATGGCGCAGAGTGATCTGGGAGATCACAGCACACAGGAATCCAGTGGGAGACTGTCTGCAGCAGGTACATGGTCAGTCCACACCAGGTCCTTTGTTTAGGGAGCAACTATTGCACCACTTTCTCCTAGCAGGATTCTCAAGGGGGAGAGGCGAGATCCCTATTGGAAAGTAGGAAAGGACTTCTGAACATGTGTACTTTTAATGTGTTCTTAAATGAACCCCCCATTTGGTGAGAATGGAGAGACCTCCAGGTAGCACAGGCTAAACATTAAATAATGCAGCGAACCCTCTAACAGAAGGGTCACATGGGAGGCCAGCAGACAGAACCCATCTGCTCAAACCCACTGAAGGGTTAAAGTGAACCAGAGGAGTGACT
>NW_022103900.1:18585426-18596754 GCF_000313985.2 Echinops telfairi
TTTTCTTGAAAATATCTTGTTATTGTAGTGCTTTCACTCACGAGTGTGTGTACCTCTAGTTTGGATGCAATGTTAAATCAGCCTTCAAGGTCTCATTCTTTACAAATAAGGCCTATGCTACTGGTATTTTCAATCACTCGCACTGTATTGTGAGTTCTCTGTATACTTAGTTCTTTAAGATTCACAGAGGTGATGGCTTGCACGTTGAAAAACCACATATTCATTCTTCAGGCGCTGTCCTTTCCAAATGGTTGGAGCACACGAGACAACATACCACAAATCACTGAGGATTCTTATGTAACTAGATAGGCGGCTCACTACCATGGAGCGATCTGTAAACACAGTAATCAAGGAAGCGCTTTGTTTTACACTTGCACTGTGATGTCAAGCTCCCATGACAGCAAACAGTGCCAGAGGAACCCGTAGTCTTAGTTCCTCCTGACAGTTAGGATAGATTTAGACAAGCTACATTTCTGGACTCCTTAGTCAATTGTTGTCAGGTGATCTCAAGTCCCTTCCTGCACGCCACATACACACAAGGACAGGGTGCCCTCAATCGCGCCAGATCCACAGTCCTTGTTTGCTTGTGCCTCCTGCTGCAGCCACAGTGCCCTTTCACCCCCTTGCGGGCGCTCCTCTGCCCTGCTGACCCTCTACTGTACCTCGTTTGATATCTCTCGTCAGGGCTGGTCTTTCTGCACAACATGTCTGTAGGATATATGATAAAGTCACGTGATCCTTGCTTTATTCCCCCCTAAAATGTTATTGTGGTAATATACACATATTTTACAAAGTATTTACAGTGTAATCACTTTTGAATGTAAGATTAATGACATTAGTGACATTCATCGGTTGCACAGCCGTCACTACCATTCATGTCCAAAATTTTGCCTCAAGCCAAACAGGAGCTCAGTTCCTGTCAACAGTAGTTCTCCATTCTCCCCGAGGCTCCACCGTCCCACTTCCCAATTCCGGGAAACCACTAGCAAACTTTGGTGACTATGCGTTTGCCTATCCTAAATACTTAATATAAGTAGAATCATACAATATTTATCTTTTCATTAAGGGCTTTGCATTTGGGGGATCTGTCATTATCAACCGGGGGTCTTGTTAAATTATACATTCTGATCCAGTATTTCTGTGGTGTCCGTGTACATCCTCAGCTCTTTGCAGTTCTGCTTCTGTTTCTAACATTTCATTCAGCATGCTTTCCAAATTTCATTCATGCAGTAACGAATATCACAATATCTTCTCAATTTCTGATGATAGTATCCCGTTGTATGTATAGGCTGCATTTTATTTATCCATCCCTCTGTTCATAGACGCTGGCGTTGTTTCCCCTTTGGGCCATGTGAATATTGCTATGAGGAACATTGGAGCCCAACAGGCTTTCTCAAAGTGGGTGGTTCCTTCCCCTGGGAGCTGCTAGAACAATCCATGGGGCTGGGGCTGCAAAAGCAGATACCTACTCTTTATCCTGGAGTATGGGCCATAGCACCTTTTGTTGTTGTTGTTCTATTTTTTCTCAACCGTTTTATTGGCACATGATTTACATACCATACAATTGAGTAGTTCAACTTTTCAATCATATTAAGGGGAATTGTACAATCAGCACCACATCTATCTTAGAGCGTCCCCCCCCTCCACATGTTTAAATCACCTTTACAATGAGTTGTGCAATCATGCTCAGTTCTAGTGCTCCCCCGCTTCCTGTCTTCATTATTTACTCCTGAAATCTCCTTCCCTCCCTATCGCCCACCTCCCACCCCTGCATCCCCTGTAACACCTTGTATTAGTTGTTATCATCCACTCCTGCTCTGCTTCAAAGCTGGGGAACCGAACAGAAAACAAAGAAAAAACAATTAAAGACCATTCTGGCTATACTTCTTCCAAGATAGATTGCTTCCAGCAGTCCGTAGTGTAGTCCATATTCCTTACCAGCACTGCCGTTCAACTCGTCTCTAGCCTTCCACTCTAATTGTCTAGCTTTCCCGTGCACTGAGGTTACTGTAAATACTATATCTTGGGTCAGCCCTACCTCAAAATTTTACCTTCCATCTTTAACAGTTTAAAAGAGATAATTTGCAGAAAATCTGCTCGATGCGATATGTCATTTAATGTTTTGACGGTTGTAGCCGTGCACATGGATTATGCATCCAAGTAAAATGCAGTCCTTGACAATTGCAAACTCTTCTCCTCTTACTGATGCTGTCCGTGGTCCTGGGTGTGAGGGCTTTTGTTTCCTTTACAGGGCGGCAGTCGTACTGATGTCTGTCGTCTTTGACCTTCCTTAGTGACTGCTTCACGTTCTCTCACTTCCAGCCACTGAGGGGGTGTCATCTGAGTATCTCCCTTGTTAATGAACTTCCTCCCAGCATGATTCTGATTTCTCAACTATTTGGTCAGCAGACAGATTGAATAAAAATGGTGGAAAGGATACAGCCTTGACGTACACTTTTCCTGACTTTAAACCATTCTACATTGCTTGTTCTGTTGAAAAACGGTCTCTTAGGCCTATGTGTAAGTTCTATATGAGTGCAGTGAAATATTCTGGAGTTCTAATTTCTCACAATATTATCCACAGTTTGTTAAGATACATAGAGTTACATTCCTTTGCAAAGTCAGCAACACACAAGCAAACCTCTTTTTGGTCTTCTCTACCTTCGACCAAGTGGTTGCTGACATTAGCACTGATATCCTCATCTCCATCCTCTGTCGGGCAGCCCACTGTTGATGAACGGCTGTAAGCTTTTTAAAATTATATTTAGCACAGATTTACTTAATGAGATTCCTCAATAATTTCCCTTCAAATTGAATGGCCAGTCTTCCAAAATGCTTGGTATAGGAGAAGGAGTGGCTTCAGTTTTGCATCAGTTTGTTGAAGCATTTCAGTTGCAAGTTCTTCCATTTTTGGTGTCTCATGACTCTTGAACTTCTTCTGTTAGCATTGCTTGTGTTAGATTGCATCCTCCCTTTAAAAATGGTTGGATATCAAGCAGTGATTTGTGGTACCATGATTGTTTGAACGCCTTCCATCTTCTTTTGATGCATCCTACTTTGTTCAATATTCTACATATAGAATTTTTCAATATTGCAACTGAAGAATTAAAACTTTCTTCAGTTCTTTCAGCTTAAGAAAGGTTGAATGAATTCTTCCCTTTTGGTTTTCTAACTCCTGGTCGCAGTATAATATTTCTTCTTGAGCTACCCTTTGAAAATTTCTATTCAGTTCTTTTTCTTCATCATTCTTACAGTCTTACATGCTTAAATTCCACGTCTCTGTGCTCTATAGCAAGTTTCCGAGTCTCTTTTGACATCCAGTGCCTTAGACTGAAAAGCAAAATCAATGATACTTATATATTATATATTTATATATATTATACAGAGAGATGTTGGTCAAGAAATGACTCACACCATCGTAGAAGCAAGCTGGGACAAAGCTAGGCAGGCTCTGAGACTGGGGTCAGATGTTTAGCTGGAGGCTTCCAAAAGGAGTAGATTTAGGGACTAATGAACCCAAGATCTGCAGGAAGGCCACTACCTGACGGCTACAGAGATGGGTGAGTCCAAGGTCCACATCAGCTGGCAGATCAAATGGCAGGCCAGCCACTGTTAGTTCCCAGGATCAGCCGGCAATATGACTGGCCATTGGGTCAAGTTCAAAAAAACTGGAGGTTGAAGAGCCAACTCAGCCAAAAGCAAACAAGTTTTCCCAGAGTCCACTTATATAAGAAGTATGAGATGCCCCTAATGAAACTTCTTTCTTTTTTTAACTTAATCATTATTGGGGCTCATACAATTCATCACAATGCATAGATCAATTGTGTAAAGCACACCTATACATTTGTTGCCCTCATCATTCCCAAAATTCACTTTCCTCTTGGGTTCCTGGAATCAGCTCATTTTCCTTTTTTCCCCTTCACCTCCCTCCCCCCTCCCCCCTCCCCCATGAACCCTTAATAATTTATAAATTATCATATCTTATCTTACACTGCCCAGTGTCTCCCTTCACCCACCCCTCTGCTGCCCATCCCCCAGAGAGGAGGTTATATGTAGATCCCTGTGATCAATTCCCCATTTCTAACCCCCCCTTCCCTCCTGGTATCGCCACTGTCACCCCTGGTCCTGAGGGGTTCATCTGTCCTAAATTCCTTGCGTTTCCAGTTCCCATCTGTATTGCTGTGCATCCTCTGGTCTATCCAGGTTTGCAAGGCAGAATTGGGGTCATGGTAGTTGAGGGGAGGAAGCATTTAAGAAGTAGAGGAATGTTGTGGGTTTCATTATTGCTACACTGAACCCTAAGTGCCATATCTCCTCCTCACTACCCCTCAGCAAGGTATGTCCAGTTGTCTAGAGATGGGCATTGGATCCCCATCACGTGCCACCCTCATTGACGATGATATGATTCCCCACTCTCCCACCTTTGGTGTTTGAAGCCTGATCCCTTCGGCCCTTCATGATCACACATGTTGGTGTGCTGCTTCCATGTGGGCTTTGTTGCTTCTGGGCTAGATGGCCGCTTGTTTACTTTCAAGCCTTTAAGTCCCCAGATGCTATAGGTCTCTATAGCTGGGCACCATCAGCCTTCTTCACCACACTTACTTATGCACACATTTGTCTTCAGCGTTTATGTGGGGAAGGTGGTCTTTTTTCATTTGCATCAGGACTGTGATTAAGGGAATTGACATTCCACCTTAACCTCTGTACAGCTGATAGATCCCACTGTGGAGTCAATAGCATTGTGTCAGGTCACATATTATGAGATTACTAGGCCTTCGCTACCAAACCACTGACAATCGTGTCCCAATAAAACTAAAACAGACCCTAACTAATCACTTCCATTTTTGGGTCTTCTCTTCCTTTGCTATTTTTAAAAAAATTACCTTTTGTTTTCTTCACGTGTGATTTCTTAATGTCTTCTCACTGCTTCTCTGATCATCAGTGATTAGTATACAGCATGTCAAATCTGTTCTTGAAATGGTGCCTAAATTCGAGAGGAATATAGTCAAAGTAATATTTCTGTCCTCATGGGTTTGTTTCAATTTTCTTCAACATCAATCTGAGCTTGCATATAAGCAATTGATGGTTTGTTCCACCTTGTTTTCCATTGGGTGAGGTTCACATTTAAAGTCATCTTTACTTTGTTGGGACAATGTATTTGCAACAAGTAAGTCATTGGTCTTGCAAAATTCTATCGTTACTTCCACCCTCATTTCTCTCATCGAGGACTTATCCAAATACAGGTTCTATCTATTGGTTGCCCGTTTTCATATTCCAATCACCAATATGTATTAATACATCTTGAATATATGCATGATCAGTTTCAGACTGTAGGATTAGGTGGGTAGAATTCTTCAATTTAGTCATCATTGCTTACCTTTTGGTCTTAACTTTGAATAATAGTTGCATTAACTGGTTTTCCTGTTAGGCATATAGACTTTATGTCCATTTCAGTTATACTTTTTCTTCTTCTTTTTTTTTTAAAGCCACTTAGACCACTATTTAGGAATTAGATTTCAGGGATAAAGAATCTGGAGAAATTTTAATTTGCTTGTTTCTTTTTAAAGAAACACTATATATTTATACATCTCAATAAAGGAAAGCAATACCAATATCTTGCTAAACCTTCCATATATGTCGTTCTTTATGACAGAAAATATACTTAATTCTTCTTCAATATGACCTAATTGCAAGCTAATTATCATATATTTTAAAATAATATTCTCCTATGTTATAAAATATCCCTCATATCTGAAGCTACACCTTTTCTTTCATTTCCATGTTTGTTAATGTTCTACACCTTATCTCCTTGGCTATATTTCTGAGATGTTTACCTATTTTGTATATCTCATCCAAAGACTCAAATATTGAATTTTAATTATTTTACATTCAGTTTTCTCAGTCATTTTTTGTACCTTTATCCTTTTCCTCCTTATTTTCAAGGATTTTTTTCATCTGCCCATTATAACTTCTTGAATCCATTTCTTCTTGGCTTAATTTAATTTAAAATGTTTACTTTTTAAATGAAATCATTTGTTTTCTGCATTGCCTCTGACTAAAACTGGTCTATCATGTAAGTAAAAGCCAATTACCGCTGACAAGAGCCAATTCATAATGAAACCAAAGGATAGAGACCTGTTCTAGAGGATTTCTGAAGCTATACATATTCATGAAAGCCTGTGGAGTTTCCTACTGGTTAGAACCCCCAACCTTTGGGTTAGAAGCCCACTGTTTAACCCACTGCACCACCAGGGATCCTAATTATTGTAGAGTGAAATTCTGACTCTGTCATTGTTACATATGCACATTGAATACGTGGTATAGCAATTCTAAACCTAAATGGAAATGAAATAGTGCTCATTTGATAGATGGGCAGTGAGGATGAAGTGATGCACAAAATGCACGTAAAAAAAGTTATTACCACATTTAAGTTCTCAAAAATGTTAGCTTTCATTGTTTTTAAGTTTTGGTATTGTCTTATCTATAATTGTAATCTGTGTTTCTTCTTTGGCTCAGTATTTATTTAGGAATGTGTTTTAAAATCTTCACCTTTTTAGAATATTCTGTTTAAACTTTAATGAACATTTATAGAATTTTTATTGAGTTACAGAAGTATTATGAGCAATTTCTTCTTTTAAGAAGTCAGTTTCACTTTCTCACTGTGTCCTAAGATATTACCACTCCTTCAGTGGGCTCTTGTATTTTGTGTCTGAAAGATTAAATTTTAATACATATCAAATTTTCAAGGTCCTTATACTTCTTTAATTGAATTGATTATTTATGGATTGGTGGGCATCAAGATATACTTTTATAATTTTCTTTGAAAATTTGTAATATTTACACGAATTTATATCCTTTGCTTTATAATGCTTTGTTATTGGGCACATACATTGGATATGAGCACACTGTGATTAGATTGAGTCTTCCTTTTATAATGAAAATATACTACTCCTTGCCCTGTTAATATTCCTTATCTTCAATTTTACTTGGTTGATATGAATATCGTCACTTCTGTTGTCGCTTTGTTTGCATTTTACAGATATATCTTTGCCTATCCTTTATTTATAACCTTTCCAAACCATCTTGTTTTTAACGTTGCCTCTTGTAAACAGCATATTGTTGAATGTTGTTTTCTACTCCAATCTGAGAGTCTTTGCCTTTTAATTGGGAAGTTCAACACATTTACATACATTGTCATAACTGATATGTTTGGTCTTACTTCTGTCATCTTGTTTTATGGATTCTATTTTCTGTGCTTTCTTGCCATTTTCTGTGTTTCCTCTCGATATTTGCACCATATTTTGTTTGCTTTTGTCTTTTCAAGGAATTGAAAAGAGAATACTTCTGTTTTAAATTGTATGAAGTATATCTTTAAGTTTATCTTATAACAAATTTAAACCAACACTTCCCTAATTAAGAAACTGAAAAAATGTCTAGTCATAACTCAAGGTATCATGTGTCTCCTCCCCTTCCTGTCATGACAATTCTTGTTTCTGGACGTACACTTGTCTCTCAACTGTTACTTTCAGAACAAACTTTTAATGAGAGGCTGGAAAAGGGTCTGTCAAGAACTTCAGATATACCATTAATGTCTAGTTTTCTGATAAACATCTTCTCACTTTGTACAATTGGAAGACAAGTTGAAATGGGTCATCACTGCTTCCACACAAGTTAATCAGTGTATGAAACTGGACACTGAACTCCAGCTGTGCGAGCTTGTCATCATATCTCAACTCATCAAACACGTTGCCATTGGGTCTTTGAAAGGTTACCACCTTAGAACAGACTTTCTTAACCAACTAAACTAAATTAAAGTATAACTCACAGACCCATCCTCTCTTTCCTTCATATCATTTATCAAAATGTTGGTGCTATATTATCTCATTTGTTCACTTGTTTATTATCTACCACGTTGGTTAGTCCATAAGCTCAATAAGGACAAGAGTCATGCCAATGTTATTCTTTACTCGAGATTGGGCGTGGGCAAACAGTGGCTCTAGAGCTATGTGCGGCTCTTTTGGTACATGCTACGAAGTAAATTTGAAAATGAAAATAAAACTATCATACTTTCATTTATATTATTACTTTTAAATGTCCTTATTTGCACAAGATATATTTATGGATCTTGAATAATTTTTAAGTTGCTGTGAGGGACAGGATTGGGTCTTCTATCTCCTATGTTTGCCCACCACTGCCTGAAACCAAGCATAAATGAATAAATTGAGGGCATACTGTGACAGAGTAAGGGTCCTTTTTTACCTACAACGAATCCTTTTTCAATAACAAAATGTTGCTGAAGCCAAATAACCCTGACTCCCTCTCTCACCTACGGTCCCACCTAAGAATCCTCTACTACACAGTCCCCACCCCCAAGTATTTCCTGAAAAATGAGATAATTCACACATATTTTGGCACTGGGTTTAACAGCTGTAATATTCTGTATGCCAGACACCCATTAATTATTGCCTGCCATACACTGAATTTTTTTTATTCATGGTGTCTGGAAATCTACTGTTTCCTAAAGACAGTCTCGAGGTACTAAGCCATTTATGAAGCATGATGGTCTCTCTGCTCGCGATTGATACTGAGAGTCCGTATTGTGAAGAACAGCGTGCTCCTTCAGGGCAGTGGGAGGCCTGTGCAGCTCTGCTTCTTCTTGACAAGCTCTGTGTTGGCCCAACAGCAACGTGAGAGTTCCCCCAATGCCCTGGAGCCTTAGGAAAAGAACTCTCACACGCTAAGATTAACGGAGGAACCACTTAGTGGCCTGAGGATAGAGAGGTCACCATTCTGATATTTCCATCGACCATCTCTATTTAAAGACTAAGTGTAGTAAAATATCCTCTCATTCTTCAACCCCAGGAAGTTCAACTACAATCTCCCTCCCTTGTTTACCAATTTTTCCAATGGACAAGGTTAGAGCTAAGATGAGATATTTAGTGTACACTTGAGAGAGAAGAATTCACACCAATTAATCACTTATGTAAAAGCCACCCCCCCATTCTTTTTTTTCTTTAAAGAATCTCTGAGTCTCATCTGAGACACAACTTCATCTTCCAAGTTAGGGGATAAGGAAAACAAAAATGTTATGGTTTGTAACAGTGAATAATGAGTCTAATGAAGAGAAATTGATGAATAGGCAATACAATGAAAACACCAAATATTAGTAATAGGTCATTATGAGAAACATAATCTTCAGTCTTATAGATACTTTTATATCTATAATCCACCAGCTGGAGAGAGAGTTATAATCTGCACTGACCCAGGGACTTAAAGAATTATTGCCAAGGTCTCATGACAGGAACACTTAAAGATCTCTTCTGAATTCATTTCATTCACTGTTCCCTCACTTCCTCAGCAAGGCCATTTATTTTCTCTTACACTAGACAACTCACGCTGGTAATTTATACTTCTGGCGTGGGGTTCATGACAAGGAGGTCTTGAATATATTTATACTTTTCCCTCAGGAACCAAGCAGGTGACAGCTTTCCTGTCTCACTAAATAGTCATTAGCCAGAACTTAAAGAATAATCCCTTCTTCCTTTAAAAAAATTTTTGTTATGAATTTGGTGAAGGTCTACAAAGCAAATCAGTTTTCCATTCAACAATATACACATTTTGTTTCACCTTATTGTTTTAAATCCCCACAATGTAACATAACTCATCACACTTCCTGTCTGTATTTCTCATTTCCATTCCTACTTCCTCCTCAACCTTTCCTAGGTTCTAAACTTTATCCTTGTGCAAATGCTGCCATTTTGATCTTGAATGATTGATTGTTCCCAGGAGTGTGTGCCTCTCTCATGTAATTCTTCACCTTATAGATCCTTCTATTATTTGGCTAATTATCCCTGGTGCTGCAATGGGGAAGTGTTCACTTGTTTTAAGGGCAAGGACAGCAGTTCAAACCTGTAAACTACTCTTCAGGGAGCAAGATGAGGCTGGCTGCTCCCATCAAGATTTCCTATCTCAGACACACTTAAGATCTGATCTATTTTTCCATCCTTTGATTTTCAGTCCATTTCTGTCTTTGAGTCTAGTGCATGCATCTTGTAAACAGCATACTGATGACCCCTGTTTACTTATCCATTGTGTTACTCTTTGGCTCTTCGCTGTCACATTTAATCTGTTTAAATTCAATGTAATTGTAGAGAATGATGAACTAGCTACAATTAAGGCTCTCATTTTATTGTGTGGTACTGCTAACTTCTTTGTTACATATAACTCTATGCTGAATATATTTATTTTATGCTTTTTCATCATTTCTTTCATTGTGGTGTTTTAATGTATATGGAATCTTTGTGATTTTCCTCTTTCCTATTTTGTGAGATTTATTTATTTATTTTTGAAGCTACTCTGTCATTTATTAACTTTCTCACAAGCTTAATTTAGACAAGTGCCATGACTTCCTCCCTCATTTGAAAATTCTGTAACTACACTCTTCCCTATAATTACTTTGTAATAGTTTTGTTAAATTTTTATATCTCTGCTTTCCTACTCTCAGTCCCTTAAGTTTATTTTTGCACTGCAATGAATATTTAATATGTTCTTCTAGTCATAGCCTTTGTTTTCCCAACCAAATGAGTTTTGTTTTTCTAGTTGACCTGGAAAAGAAGGAGGAGGTAAGAAACTGATTGGATTATATGACTCAGTAATGAGTAATTTTCAACAGGGTGAATCATGATTGCTATCCTGCTGGGTATAAAATGAACTGTCTCAGAAGTAGTTGGTTGGGATATTACTATCAACGAAAAATAAGTGTCAAATTGTGGGTCCTTTAGGCCCCAAGATCCCTGCACATTGGGCCTCCTTGGTCCAGGAGAGAGATTAGCAGCAACAACAGAACCTGGAGCCAGAATATGAGACAGAGTGGTAGAATTCTCAGCCCACAGAGTAATTAAAGGTGGTGCTTTGGGGAAGGAGCCTTGCTTGTGGAGGTGGGGTCTCTCAGAACTTATTTGGGGAATTTAGGTATGCCGGCCCATGGAGATAGAATTGAGTGCTTGTGGTGGAGTGGGGTCCCCTTTGGATATTTATTGGCAGCTCCAAGATTTTTGTACCATTTCCTGAGCAGAGCAGAGGACAGGCCAAGAAAGAGACTGAGGGCCAAACACTGGCCTGTTTGTGGGCACAACAGAGAAGAAACTGTCCTGACTGAACAAGTGTATCCAGAGCAAGTCTCCCCTCAATTATAATATGTTTACTTCCCAAATAAACTGTGTAATCATGAGTATCATCTGTGAGCTCTGTGTGGCAACTATGACAAACGATCAAACTCAGCAGAACAAGAGAATGTGGGGAAGATAAGAGTGCCGTGGGAGGCACAGG
>NW_022103900.1:18597082-18598195 GCF_000313985.2 Echinops telfairi
CTATATCTTCTTTTACTTTCAGTTATGTTTAAATGTTCCAATTTCACAGTCGTATTTGAGAGACATATGATTCCTGGTTTGCATTTGCTTTGTTATTATTTCAGCATTTTATCTGTCATCCATTGCCTTCTTATTTGCATGTTGTTTTGCTGAGAAATCAGAGCTCGGTCTTCTTGGCTGCCCTTTGTGGTAAGTATTCATAAGGTGAGGCAGTTTGTTCCCATTGACATTTGACAATGTCCTCAGCACTTTGCTCATCTTGGTCTCTTCTGGAACCTCGACCAGCTGTGATTTATGCATCAGTGGATGCCCACACAATTCCGAAGCGTTCTTCTTAGTTTTTGTTCTTTTATCTTATTGTTCCTCTAGCAGCTACGTATTTGTTTTCAATTCCACTCATTCTGTCTACAGTTACTCCGTTGACCTTTCAACGTGTTGTCTACTTATGAAATCTTAAGATTGCGTTTCTGCATTTGTATTTGCTGCTTTTGTTTGTTATATCTTTTCATGCTTTTTACCAGTTTGTTCTTGAATTATTTCACTCATTTCCTCTACAGGGTTGTGTGTCCTCTGCTTTTTGTCTGTGTTTTCCTTGATCTCTCTTTCAATCAATTTGAAGTAACCAATTATCATTCTTTCCATGCCATGCCTTCCTCAGGAATGTCTTCTGCTTCTGTGATTTGGTCTTTTTTTTGAGCCATGCTGGCTCACTTCTTTATATAACATGAGATTGTCTTTTGTCTTCAAGAGATTGCAGTTTTGTTGCACTTGTATTTAATTAATGAGTGTATACTGATATGTTTTTGTCCAGATTTTTAAAAGAAAAACTTTATTTCAATAGATCTGAATGAGGTCAGCATATTACTCTGCTCACTGACTGGGTAGTACTTAAAAGCACTCATCCCACCCCCTGTTTGGGTGTGATAGAGGATGGGAGTTTGGGTGTCCCTCTCTGTTCATGGGAAGTAGTTGAGGATTACTTGGACTGGTGTTGGCCACCATCTATAATCCTTCAGAAGGTGGTAGCACTCACCCAGTGAGTTCTGCTGCAGTTTGGGCTGGGTAGTGTGAGCAAAGTGGCTGTCTCCCACCAGGTAAGACAGAAAAAAAAAA
>NW_022103900.1:18600177-18613467 GCF_000313985.2 Echinops telfairi
GTTGTTTTCTCCTCCATATTGTTCACCCAGCTTGTCCTATCCAGACAGACCTGTGGAGACAACAACATGCACAAAAACAAGACAGAGCAAAACCAAGCAACAATGTACAACAGAAGTGCAACAACATCAAGCCACTGGGAAAGAACAAATTAAAATATACCAAGAAAGAAAAGCTTGTAGTTAATTCAAGTATCACTGGCCTTTAAGAGTGTTACATTTCTTAAATCACTCGGTGGCATGAACCTGGTACCCAATTCACGATGGCGGTGTTTCAACCTCAGTCAGAACAAGGGCTGGCTGGGAGTGTCACTCGCTGCTAGTGGGTGAGGATAGGAGGTGGCCTTCCTTCTGGTTACCAGGAGGATATGGGGAATAGGGGAAGGGTCTATCTCTCGGGTCACCAGCTTGAGTGTGGGTACTGGGCCCGTGCTGGGCCAGCAGAACTGACTGTCAAGTTCTTCCCAGATTAGACTACTGGTGTTTTTAAAATAGCATAATGATTCACCACATTATTTGTGTCCTTTTAACTTTTTTTTAAAGATAGCAGTATTATATTCATACAAACAAAAAGGTCAACCCAATGGGAAAGGTGCTTTATCAGAAACATGCCCTGGAAGAAGTGAACCTAAGAGAGTCATTTCTTCTTGTGAGGCCTCTCCAAGATCAGAGAACGTTGCATAAGATGACCTCTATGAGGTCAATTTATACATAGGGAGATAGGTATGCCAATAGTAATGCCTAAAGTAACGGTGCTATCTGAATCTTCTAAGAGTCAGTATGTCTAACATCTCCTTCTCCCTCTGCCAGAAAAATGCCAGCGAAGCAGAAAGAGACTATTCCTTCAGCTGAGCTCTAGGAGGGAAGATGGCAAAGCACAGCTAGCCTCCATCGGCGTTAACTAAATGGAAACCACATCTTTGCAGTTGTTACTACAGCATGACCTAAGAAAGTTGATTCCATGTAAAAATTTTATGAAAATTGAATATCGGATCCAAACTAAAGTTTAAAACATAAAATCTAAGACGAAGTTTAGTGAAACATTGATACTGTACTTTGAGTTGCAGTCACTTTACTTGGCCCTTCTAGTGTGATCATTCTGGCCGTCTGCCGTGGCTAGCATTCAGTCTGGGAGGGTCGTGCTCTCCTCTTCTAGCAGACAGGAGCAGCGTGCCCTTATGGCCTGGCTTTAGTCGAAGCTGTGAACCAGGCCCACCCCTTCTTTACTTGCGGCATCCATACAGTATTAGAGGGGAGACTTCAGAAACCACCTTTGTTTCTTTGGAGGTACAGTCTTCAAAGAGAGGAAAACTCCTCTGTCAAGTCCACTCCTCTGTTTCCTGGGGGGGCTTTGCCAAAAGCCTGGGCATCTGCTTTAACTTCCAGACGTTTATGGCGTCTGGCTCTGACTCTACATGTGACTCACCTCTGCTGCACCTGATCTGAGACTTACCAGCACCCATCATTGTGCGACAACTCTTCTAAAAATTCCGCCAGTTTCTGTGGTGTGTCACAGTGGATCAAAGAACCCAGGGACAGGAGGGAATGTACTCAAGAGATGAGTGGAGAGGAATTGGAGAAAAATTACATCTTAGAAGAGTTAGACAGTGTGACATCATTAATTTTCAACTCATTGGGACCAGTTGTTTAATTTCTTCTAAAAGAAATTGTAAGCACATAAATGATGACAACATGTAAATATATTAGCAAATGAAAAAATAAAGTAAAATGTGTGATTTATAATTTAAAATTTATAATTTAAAAGTTGACTTATGTGCATGCATAAATTTTCCTTGTGATTTCTACCTTGAATCCTTTCCCAGCTCTTCCAAGTGAGAGTCACATCATTTTGATAATTGCTCTTCATCATTAAAATATTCCAAAATAATATTGCCACCCTTAGAGAATGGACAATCCTTCTTAGCAATCCATGTTTTCAAAACACTGTCCAGAGGTGAGTCTTCTCCAGAAATAATGTGACATAGCCTTAATCTCTTAGCTGTTGATTTGTTATTGTTGTTATGGTTTTTTTAAAAATCATTTTATTGGGGCTCATACAACTCTTATCACAATCCATACATACATCAAGTGTGTAAAGCACACTTGTACATTCGTTGCCCTCATGAGTCTCAAAATTCTCGCTTTCTGCTTGGGCTCCTGGAATCAGCTCCTCATTTTTCTTTCCCTCCCCCTCCCTACTCCCCTCTCCTTCATGAACCCTTGATAATTTATATATTATTATTTTGTCATATCTTACACTGCCCAACGTCTCCCTTCACCCACTTTTCTGTTGCCCATCCTCCAGGGAGGAGGTTATATGTATAGCCTTGTAATCGGTTCCCCCTTTCTAACCCTACTTCCCTCCTAGTATTGCCACTCTCACCACTGGTCCTGAGGGGCTCATCTGTCCTGGATTCCCTGTGTTTCCAGTTCCTGTCTGCACCACTGTGCATCCTCTGGTCTAACCAGGTTTGAAAGGTAGAATTGGGATCATGATAGTGGGGCCGGGGTGGGTGGAGGAAGCGTTTTAGAACTAGAGGAAGGTTGTGCGTTTCATTAATGCTACACTGCACCCTGAGTTACTCATCTCCTCCCCACTACCCCTCTGCAAGGGATGTCCAGTTGTCTACAGTTGGGCATTGGGTCCCCATCACGTGCTCCCCTCATTCACGATGATATGATTTTTTTCTCCCCGTCTTTGGTGCTTGAAACCTGGTCTCCTCAAGCCTTCATGATCACACATGCTGGTGTGCTTCTTCCATGATATTGTTGTTTTTAAGGCTGGCTAAAGAAGTTGCCAAGTTTGTGACATTCCAGTGCTCGATCGGGGAAAAACATTGGTTATCTCTTCTCTTGCTCCCCTTAGGCAAGAAAACCTGAAAGTAAATTCTTTTTGCCCATGGCAATGATTTCTCACCCTGAGCATGCATCTTGACCTTCATCAGCCCACCTTTTTGTCATTTGCTCCCTGTCTCTCCTGTCTTGGAACCAATGGTATTTTGCCCAAGTTTCTGAGTAGCAGCCATATGAGGCTTAGAGATTTCCAGTTTTTCACCTCATGATCTGACTGATGATGGTGTCTGTGTTAGTCTGGGTTCACTAGAGAAACAAATCCAGAGACAATTATGTGTGTGTAAGAGAGAGTTTTATATAAAAGTTTTATATTTAGACAACATCCTAGCTCAGAAGCAACAAATCCCACATAGAAGAAGCACACCAGCCTGTGTGATCATGAGGAATCAGGTTACAGACATCTAAGACCCAGAATAAAACCATACCCAAGGTGAGTGAGGGTGGGCATGGAGTAGAGACCCAGTGTCTGTCTGCAGACAATTGGACATCCCCTGACAGAGGGGTCACAGGGAAGAGACGAGCCAGTCAGGGTGCAGTATAGGACCAATGAAACACAACTGTCCTCTAGCTCTTTGGTGCTTCCTTCACCCCATTATCATGACCTCAATTCTACCTTACAAATCGGGTTAGACCAGAGCATGCACACTGCTACAGATAAGAGCCCACACACAGGGAATCCAGGATAGATAAACCCCTCAGGGCCAACAAGGAGAGTAGAGAAACCAGGAGGATTAGGGGAGGGTGGGGGAGAAAGGGGGAGCCAATCACAAGGATAAACTCGAGCCCCCTCCCAGGGGGATGAATAATGGGAAAGTGGGTGAGGGGCAATGGAGGATGATATAGGACACGGAAAAAATAATCTGTAACTTATCAAGGGTTTGTGAGGGAAGGCGGGCTGGGGAGGGAGGGGTAAAATGGGGAGCTGATATCAGCGGCTCAAGTCAAGTGGGAAGAGAATGCTTTGAAAATGATGATGGCAGCATATGTGCAAATGTGCTTGACCCATTGGAGAATATATGGATTGTGATAAGAGATGCGCGATCCCCCAATAAACGTATTTTAAAAGAAGAAAAGTAAAAGAAAACATCCTAGGCCGGTTCAGATCAAGTCCATAACTCCAATATTAGTCCGTATGTCCAATACCAGCTTATAAACTCCTCTTCAGACTCACGCAACACATGCAATGATGCTGAATGCAGGAAGATCACAGGCCAGTGGCAGCGGCAGCATCTCAGCAATGGCATGGGTCTCCACATGGCTTCTCCAGGTCCCAGGCTCTGGCTCCATCAGTGTGTCTCCATTTGGCTTGTCATCAGGAATGTCTCGCAGGGAGACGAAGCAGAGAGACTGTGCCTGGCCTCCAGGGAGCTATTTATCTCCATTGAGCCTCCAAATGCGGGCATCCAGCTATGACCAAATTGACAGGCTAGACTCCACCCCTTCCTCAAGTTGACACTATGTAACCGCCACAGTGTCTCAGGCAAACATTCTTCTCACAATAAGGACACATAGCTGGTACAATTATACAAGCTCTTTTTCAGCACAGTCTTTGAAAGAGCATGGGAAAAATTATGTGTATCTGTATTCAGTTTCATTCTATATGCAGAACAGCCATGTGACCCTCTGTTTCTGTGTTCAAGGCAAAATATTCCTGAGCAACCATCACATACAAATGGAAGAAAACCTTATGGCGGGCAATGCTCTAGTTGGCAGTGCTGTCCAACTTTGCCACTCCCCAGAGACCTGCCTTCTTGTTTCTTCTTTTCATTCAGCTGCTTCTTCCAGTTGGTATTTGGTCTATTTCTTTATCCTTTCTCCAGAAGCTCAGGCTTCTGGGATTATCTGCCATAGTTGCATCATTTGGTCTCCCATGCCTTTGTTTTAGAAAATCTTGGTAGTCTGTGCAGTCCAGGGGTGGAGAAATTTTTCTTTTTTCCTTCCAAGACTCATTTGGATATTTATGTTTATTGTCTGGCCATATAAAATGATTAACTTTAAAAAAATCAGCCTACTACATTTGATCAAGCATTTAATTAGCTCCCCCATACTGTGGTGGCTGATCCTGCTTCTCTTGGTGAGGGGTGCGATGTGAGCTGGTAGGATGTTTTGGTGGGTGGGCCAGGCATTCCCCATCCCTGGTGTAGTCCATCAACTTGCCAGAAGGGTAATTAATTCTTTATAATGGCAAAGCAGTTTTATTCAGCAAGGTGTTACAGAAAAATCTTTTGTAAAAGCAAGGATTTTCCTTTATTACAAAATGGGGTAACTTTGTAGTAAAGGAGGTGCAATTCAAACACCTTTCTCTTCAAAAAATATGTTTTTAGCTGTCCACTGAGCATATGGATGACTGCTGTCCATTGGCTGCGTCATTGCATCCACAGAAGGACGCAGCAGATAGAGGACTCAGCAGGAGACAGGGCAAGAGAAAACTATATACTGGTGGTCTCCTTTGATAGAATAGACTAGTTAATGGATCACCGGATTATGATCTTTTCAGGAGGTAAACACCACCATGCAAAATGATTTAGAGAAGAATTGATTAAGAAAATCCCCGTGGAATATAATATGGAGCTCCAACTATAGAGAGCATCTGGTCAATAATTTGCAGATGAAAAGAACAGAGTTCCAGGATGAAATCCATCACACAATCAGGCAATGGCAGCACTAGTTCCAGAATGAAAATGGGGTCGATCCTGGAGAGTCTTTTTCTTCCGGACTCACAGTTCAAGCTGAAATCACTTTAAAAGTATGCATAGCTGAGCAATCATATTAGTGATAATAATAATATATGAAATAAACACAGTTGCTGTCAACTGGGTTCTGACTCACAGTGACCCCATGTGTGCAGAGTAGAACTGCATTGAACACGTTTTCAAAGGCTTTGGTCTTCCGGAAGTAAATCGCCTAGCCTTTCTATAGAGGTGACCCTGGGAGGCTTCAGATAGACCATCCTTTCTGTGGTTCTCAACTACGTGTGCCTGGCAAGGACCTTTATTAGGTCTAGATACACAATATCTGTTATACTTGTATTATAAGTTAAAAAAAGGATGTAATAATAATAAACGGTAGAGAACTGGAAAAATAAAAATCTAGAAGGTGAGAAGGTAAAGACTTTGCAAAGCATGAAGACACGGTCCTGTCCCTCCTCTTCTGGGGCGCTTTCCTTCAGTCACAGTGAAGACTTAGATGAACATGCAAATTAGAGGCCGGCTTCTCCAAAAGATAACGTTTGTTTCTTTAGCAAAGTCAGAACACTCCTTCCCTTTCCTCACAAAATAAGGGTGGTGGCCCAGGCTTGTATATAGCAATCAAAAGACAGTGATTCATGCTGCTTTGATGTCTCCAAATAGCTCCAGACTGTGTTTCAGGGAACATTCCTCTCATAGAACGATGCAGATTTGCTTTAAGTAATTGGCTAATTCTATACCCTGCAGTACTTGAAGGATTTTTACTGAAATGTTTATATAAGTATACATGCAAGTTCAGGAAAAATTTAGTAGATTTCCACCTGGTTAATTTTAAGCATCTAATTTGGAAAAGTGATCATTTATGTTAACAAGATGATACATTTTAATTTGAGCATAAAACATGTTAGTTAATAACAAGGAAGAAATATAGAACTCTTTTTTCTAGCTCTTAGACTATCTTTCAGCTCCGATGAGCCCATATTTTTACTCTATGTGAGTTATAAGGATCTTGAAGGTTCTGGTCATGTCTGCTTCAGCACACGAAATTCAGTAACACAGCACTGCAGGAAGAGTGAAGAGTAATTTAAAGATTATTTATAGCTTATGATTGTTATGGCATAAATAATAGAATAAGCTGACATTCAGTGACAAAATCACGCTTAGGTATGCATTCTCCACAGACACCAATACTGTACACATGTTTTCTGATCATACAGGCACTATAATAAAGGAATTTTTTCACACCATGATAGATAGTACTTTGTTTGGCATATGTATAAAAGGATGAAAAATATAATTAAATGAAGCTTGTGCTGATGAGCTTACATAGAAGAGCAATCAGATACCATAATACCCAGTTACAAAAATCTAAGTGTGTGAACCCATATTGGCATTCTGAGTCTTAGTGGACAAAGCTCAATTCTGTTTGTGATCTGTTAATGGGTAACCTCATCCTGAAACTGAAGACAAGTTAAGGTATAATTATATTGAGACAAGTACCTTTTTGTTGTTGTTTTGTTTTCCTTAATTGTTTTATTGATTTGGGCCCTGTTTGAATGTATTTATTTTTTTTCTTTTTGAAATCATTTTATTGGGGCTAGTACAACTTTTTTGTTGTTGTTGTATAAGATTTAAAAAAATCATTTTATTGGGAGCTCATTTAACTCTTATCACAATCCATCCATCCATTGTGTCAAGCACATTTATAATTTGTTGCCATCATCATTCTCAAAATATTTGCTTTCTACTTGAGCTCTTGGTATCATCTCCTCAGTTTTGGCCCCCTCTCCCCCTCCCCCTCCCTCATAAACCCTTGACAATTTATAAATTATTATTATTTTATCATATCTTACACTGTATGACGTCTCGCTTCACCCACTTTTCTGTTGTCCATCCCCCAGGGAGCAGGTTTTATGTAGATCCTTGTTATCCATTCCCCCTTTCTACCCCACCCCCTTCCCCTCCTGGTATCACTACTCTCATTATTGGTCCTGAGAGGTTTATCTGTCCTGGATTCCCTGTGTTTCTAGTTCTTATCTGTACCAGTGTACATGCTCCGGCCTAGCCGTATTTGTATGGTAGAATTGGGATCATGATAGTTGGGGGGAGAAAGTATTAAAGAACTAGAGGAAAGTTGTATGTCTCATCGTTGCTACACTTCACCCTGATCGGCTCATCTCCTCCCCGTGACCCTTCTGTAAGGGGATGTCCAGTTGCCTACAGATGGGCTTTGGGTCCCCACTCTGTTCTTCCCCGCATTCACAGTACTGTAATATGATTTTTTTTGTTCTCACAGGCTGGTATGCTTCTTCCATGTGGGCTTTGCTGTTTCTGACCTAGATGGATGCTTGTTTATCTTTAAGCTTTTAAGATCCCAGACACTATATCTTTTGATAGCCAGGGACCATCAGCTTTCTTCACCATATTTGCTTATGCATTCGCTTTGTCTTCAGCGATCATATCAGGAAGGTGAGCATCATAGAATGCTAATTTAATAGAACAAAGCTTTCTTGCATTGAGGGAGTGCTTGAGTAGAGGCCCAATGTCCATCTGCTACCTTAATACTAAACCTATAAATATCTGCACATAGATCTAATTCCCCATCATCATATATAAATATATTAAAATATGTACATGCCTATATTTAGACCTCTATAAATACCCTTTGCATCTTAGTTCTTTCCTCTATTTCCTTTTACTTTCCTCTTGTCCCAATGTCATGTTCAGCCTTCATTTGGGTTTCAGTAATTCCTCTTGATTACATTGCCCTTGATCAAGCCTTACCAGGCCTCCTACACCCTCCTTGCCATTGATTTTGGTTCACTTGTTGTTCCCTTGTCCTTCGGTTTGTTAACACCCACTTCATTTCCCCTGCCTACCCCTCTCCCATGCTCCCCCCCAACCATCAGTCCCATTATTTTCTCCTCCAGATTGTGTATCCAGCCTATCTTATCTAGATAGACCTGAAGAGATAATAATATGCACACAAAAACAAGACAGAACAAAACAAAGCAACAAAAGAAAAGAAAAGAAAACAACAACCAGAAAACCAATGACAAAAAAGAAAGAAAAGAAAATCCTGTAAATAGTACAAAGTCTGTTTGTTGACCTTTAGGAGTATTTTCCAGTCAAGTCTGATGGGGTGTCATGCCCTGGCCTCAAAGTCTATGTTTGATATTCCATCGGGACTTCCTTGCTCTGGTCCCTTTGCTGTTCTGTTGCATGCTCTTAGTGTTTTGCCTTGGTGTGGTGGGGTCAGATTGGGCACAATTCCTGCATTGTGTGGAGACACAGTGTTGTCCCCTGTAAGGCTATGGGTCAGTGAGGGACGTCGTGTCTCATGGTGGGGCCGGCCATGTGGTCCTCTCTGTGCATTGGCTTCTCCGAGCAGAGACAAGTATCTTTCAAAAGCACATGATTAAAGATTCTTGTTTTAAGTGCTACTGAATCTACTTCTGATGCATGGTGACCCCATATGATGGAATAGAACTGCCCATCAGGGTCCCCAGTCAGTTTTCTTTATGGTGGCTGGTTGCCAAGTCTAAGGCCTACAATTATGACAACTAAGTATCAATTTCCAATGGGTAAACTATTTGGATCATGTAGGACATTTGCTGCTTTCTCTAGGAAACAGCTTTCTGTAGTCCATCTTGTGCCCAGACATTGTTTCTATAGGCCAGTAACTCAGCACCACGCATTACTAGAAACGTATCCTATGCTTGATGGGACTAAACAGAAAGAGCGAAAAGACGCCAAATAGTGGTGCCATGTTGTCAGTTTTTCCACAAGCTGGATCACTTCAAAATATTGAAATACCTTGAGAGAGACAAAATCTTTACTCTAGTCAACAGTGGTTCATCTTGTTTGATTGATTGATGAAAAATTAAATGTGCAAAAGCATGGAGATGTCTTTACCAGAGAGGTGATGTCTTCAATCAGTGATACCAGGCCTCTTTAATAAGACCTGGCATATGATCATTGTTGATTCAACACAGGTAGCAAAGAACCAGAGCGAGCATGTCTGCCTTCCCTCTGCCATCGGCTCCTTGGGTAATAAAGCACGGTTAATAATAGTTTAAATGCTTTAGTTGTCAGTCGTTGCTCTTTCTTTGTAAATGTTACCCATTTCATAAATAAATCAAAACCTGAAGACCTTAGGTTTTCAGAAACTTGAATGCTTTTGTTAAAATTGTATGAAGCAAATTCACAAACACATGATTTATATTATCTCAGTGTAGCACTGGAGATGATAGAATATACTATTTAAATTAACTTCTCTCCCAACAAATGAAATCAATTCTCTTCTTAGGTTACATTTCATCTGCCTTTTGTCTTGTTGCAGAATCTTTTCTATTTCTCTCACTCATTCATCTATTGTGCCCTTTCCTTGATCTGATAGCATTAAACATATAATTAAGTCATAAAGGAGGGGACTGATGAGTATAGCAGATGGTAATTGCTTCCTACATTTGAATGAAATGATATGCATTGCTACAATTTACAGCTCTTGCCTCATATTTTATTCAGGAACCTTTTATCTCTTTTCCTGCAGAATTATTCTGCAATAAATTTAGACATCTTATCAATAGCTTGGTGATAGTAGCAGAAACAGAGGAAAACTGAACTTTGTGCATCTTAATGTTTAAAATAATTTTCTGCAATAATTGAATTATCTGGCAAAGAACATTCACACAGTGAACCTGAATATTATCTTCCCTTTCTCGGTGGAGTCTAGCTTGTGATGATAGAGAGAGAGGGAATTTGACACATAATTGACTGGAAAAGTTTAAAACTAAAGATAACTCTTTGGGTTTTGCTTTCTTTCGGACAGAGGAAGGGATCTTTGCCTCCTTTCCACGCCCAGTCAAGTACACAGTGAGAGAGCAGAGGAAACGATCTTAGCCATTACCCAGAGACCCTTGGGTAATAACACCTACCTTTTCAAAAATTACAGGGGACATCGGGAAGTTCAAGTCTTGGTCCCCTTCTTTCCTTGGAATGATGTCCCCTGGGGAGAATATCACTTAGTGAATGTGGAACATTTGGAAACGGCACCTGAAAGTCAATGCTTTGTCTCCCAGGACCTGAGGGTGATTTGTTACCTTGCAGGGTCAGTGCCGTAAAACAATAAAACTCTGCTTGGCACGATTACATTATTTGAGACCATTGTTACAAAACATGATTTTGAATGATTCCAGGTCTATAGGGGACAAATAGTCTCCACTAGTAATCATGTAATACCTTTCTCTTATAACAGAATCATTTGTCTCCCATGGGAGCACTGTTACAGACTTTTTATTCGGTTGTATACACACAGAGACATGCACACATATGTACACTTCCACAGCAAGTGCGCTGTATGTTGACTTCACCTTAACTGCTGACCTTAACATAATAGTTGATATATTTTTCTACCCATGGGGCAGATGCTGACTCATTCAGAAGCATTACTACATGCTCTTAACTGACTAAACTGGCCAGGGCACTCTCCTGAGAAAAAACAATGAAGAGCTTTGACCATCCATACAATATTTCCAACTCCCAACCTGACTGTTATTGATTCAATTCTGACTCCTAGTGTCCCCGTAGGACAGAGTAGAACTGTTCCTATGATTTTGTCTTTAAGGAGCAGACAGCTTCGTCTTCCTCCCATGGAACAGCTGGTGTTTTTAACTGCTGGCCTTTCTGTTAGAAGCCCAACTCTTAACCCACGATACCGCCAAGGCTGCTTATACAATTACAATGTTTTCATCACTGGTAACAGGGGCAGGAGCCTTGCACAATTGATCTTCCATCTTGCTAGCCTAGAATCTCCACTTTTATGGAAGAACCATATCTTTCTTTCTATTAACTCAATTCTGAGTAATACATTGAAAGGTAGTTCTTTACTTTTCTCTAGAACATACATATAAACTAATACTGCTTAATGAATACCTTCTGAATTTTAGATACAGTAATATTTGATATATGTATTCATTGGATTATTCAGGAGACTGACTGAATATCCATGGTGTGTGTTGTGCTTCAGAGAGTCAGATAAAAGCACACATAAGATACGACACCTGGTGTACCAGTCGAGTGTGAGCATGAAACAGAACAAAGAGAGGTAGAGAAGGCCAGAAGAGAGGCATCAAAAGCATTCTTGGTGGAGGTGCACAGTCATGACCTTGAACAAAATTGTGGAGGATATATAGCATTACCTAGGGCAAAAATGTGGGTGAAAATAATTGCTGGCAATTGCTGCTTGTGTAAGGATAAAAATTTCTAGGAAATAAGAGTGGTTCATTAAAATGGAACCAGGGGTGAGGGAGGGAATAAAAGCAAGCAATCAGGCTGTGGACATAGTCGAACACAGGCAGTGTTTAAGATGGGAGCTGTTTTGGAGGACAAAAGTTGTTTCTTTGATCACAATTCTGAGCCCTTTGTATAAAATGGGCACATGTGCTCTGCCTGCAATAACCATAATAGCCTCTCAATATTTGTTAGCACACTTGAAATTACTAAGTTTCAAGCAATGTACCAGAAACTTTTTTTATATATATCATAACTACTATTCCGAAAAAATTCATACAGGAGATATTTCAAAATTGAGAAAACTGATACTTGGGGAGTTAAGTAGCTTATCTAAATCCATGCAATTAGTAAATAGTACAATCATTTCTAGGATTCAAATACTGGCCTGATTTAAAAAAAGATTCTCTTTCTTAAAACTTTGGATCTACTTTTGCACAGAATTTGACATGGACTTGTGCTTGGTGAGTCTGCATCCCAACCAATTCAGTGGCTCCATGAGGGTATGTCAAAAATTATTGGTGCAAAATGATAGCAACCCATTTTAAACAAAAGTTTCAAAATGGGAAGCTATTGTTCCTCAAAATCTCTTTCTCCTGGGCCTATACACTTCTGCAGGCAGCATTTGCAGATGGAAACACTTTACTCCTTTCCTGAAACATTCTAGGTTACATCACATCAATGTAACAGTCTGGGCATCCCTGAGAGACTCAAGTCACACTCCTTCTTAACGTTCTTAGTTTGGGGAACACAAAGAAGTCTGAGCGTGTGTTTCAGATAAAGGCAACAGAGAATTATCTTCAAGAGAAGTGGTGATAGTTTATCAGGCTTGAGTGGAGTGTGGAAGAGTGGGAGATGAGATTCAACAACTGGGTAGAGGGTAGGCCCAAAGGTACTCATAATCTAGCTTGGGAACATACTGGTGCTAGATTTCTCTATCAATCATTCCATTTCACCAAAGTGATTTTCCCTGTACGTTTTCATGACTGTATCCCCTTGAGTCAGCCAGATGTGGAGGCAGCCATGGTCATAAAAGTGGGAACATGCCTTAATAAAGGAAAGAACAAATACTTGAATTTTGAAAATTTAAACACATTTTTGAGATTTTGGGAAGAATAGCTTGAGAGATTAAGGGTAAAAGTAGTAGGAGATGAGACAAAACATTTCTGGACAAGAAGAGAGAGGAAGCAGGAGAGTGTTGACACAACAGGAACAGTAATTCGGATATTTTGGATGCTTATAGTACTTAAATGTATTCTTTAATAAAAATGTATTCCAGTTTTTTATACTGACCAGAATAAGACTTCACATTTTAATCCTTTTTTTTTTTTTGGTGGTGGTAATCTCTCTCTCTCTCTTTTTAAAAAATCATTTTATTGGGGCTCATACAATTCATCACAGTCCATGCATACATCAATTGTGTAAAGCACACTTATACATTTGTTGCCCTCATCATTCTCAA
>NW_022103900.1:18613952-18615529 GCF_000313985.2 Echinops telfairi
TCCCTTTCACATCGATATAATTGTTTGTTTGGGATATTTTGATACCTGATACCTGAACCCGTCGACACCTCATCACACATGTGTGATCACATGCGGGTTTATTTGCTTCCCCGCTAGATGGCTGCTTGTTTAACTTCAAGCCTTTATGATATGTATGTCCATTGTTTTTGCAATACCCTGTCCTCTTTCTTGCTTGCTTAAAAAAGAAAAGGTCAGCTTAATTCACATTGTTTTTCTCTACCTTTTTCAAGTTTTTTTTAACACCCTAGATTTTTGCTCTTCCTTGTTTCTCCTTTTCAATTTTCCCTTGCCACCCTGTCCCTTGTTGTCCTTTCTTCTCTGTCGACCTCCCTGTACCTCACCAGCATATTCCAACAGTAACCACTGAGCACTGAAGTTAGAACAGGAACTGGAAAAATACATATTTTTAAAGTTGTCATTGCAATAAGAAGGATGTCATATCTACTTCTAAAACACCTATGGGACTCAGAAATTCTCTTTTAGATCTCCACTAGTTTTAATGTCTACCCTTTTCTAAGTAGAGTTTCTAGTCATTAAATGCCAGCTTTAAGGAGAAATTAAACTCATTTACTTTTTATTATTTTACCATTTGAATTATTTATATTATAATAATATTTCTATCTACTTTTATAGGGAATTTATAGAGTATTTCAGCTACATTTTGTGCTAAATAGTCATTCTAAGATTATTTAAAAAATGAACTATTCCATTTATAACATCATTTCTAAGGGAGAATGTGTGCTGGGTTTCTAACAACTAATTAGCAAATTAAATTTTGGAATACAACCTGTTTGTTAGTCAGGAACTGCCTGTAATTAAAAAGGTAAATCTGTCAGGGAAAAATCAAATAGGTGAGCCAAACTGCACAAGCTTGAGTTATGATAAGGAGACTAGTGTATATTTGTAAATCCCATTACTGTTGAAAATATGTTCACATACATGCACATATCTGAGTGTCACAACAACCTTAGAAACTAAGTCAGACACCGAGTGAAATAGGCAGTTTGAAAAGGACACTAATATTGTATAATCTCACAATTGGGCTTCAAAAGAATCATGGAAAATGGAATTGAAAGGTAATCAAATCTTCCCATAAATTTTATGGAGTCCCTTCATATATAAAAATCAGTAAATATATAGACATTAAAGATTATATGCTGTTACAAGGAGTACAGTGTTAGTGAGATTATGCTGGAGTGTATGCTAACATTGTGGAATGACTTAGAAAAGGGTATTGAGAAGGATTACACAGTTTCTAAATGTCACTGAATTGTACAAGTAGAAATAGAGATGATGTATGCTTTCTCTTGTTTATTTTCAACACAATAAAAACAACAACAAAAGCCTAAGTAATGTAGCATTCATTATTATATCTAAAATTTGTAAATGAGGAAAGAGGCTTAAAAACATTCCCAACTTTGGTCAGTCGAAGACCAGACAGGACTGGTTTTCTAATTCAAAGCCTTTCTCAGGATAGCTGTCTCTTATACTGGGGTCTTTTTATGATTTCAATTGGAAGCTAGAAAACTCTGCTGCTGCTGCTGCTGCTGCTGCTG
>NW_022103900.1:18615679-18648766 GCF_000313985.2 Echinops telfairi
AGCCCGAGTGGCATAGTAGCGCCTCAGTGTTTGCTTATTTACACCCTCATTTCAGTCTTCAGTATAGGTTACAACTCAATGTAAAGACAACAAAATCTTCACAACTTAAGCAATAGGCAGAATTGCAATAAAGGGAGAAAAGACTGAAATTGTAAAAGATTTAATTTCATTTGGGTCTACAGTCACTGCTCACAGAAGCAGCAGTCAAGAAATCAAACAATGTATTGCATTGAGCAAATCTTCTATACAAGACCTATTTAAACTTCAAAAGAGCAAAGACATGACTTTGAGGAAGGGGTAGGATACACCTGACCCAAGCCATGGTATTTATAATCACCTCAGATGAATCTGTAAACTGAACAATGAATAAAGAGGGCCGCAGGAGAATAAATGCATTTGAATCGTGGCATTGGCTAAATATATTGAAAATACCATGGATTGCCAAACAAACAAATATGTTTTGGAACCAGGATGCTCTTTAGACACAGATGTACACTAGTCTCCTTATCATAACACAAGCTTGTGCAGTTTGGCTCACCTATTTGATTTGGTATGACTTTGAATATATTTTACCCACTTTTTTCCCCATTTAACTAGTTACATATGAGGAGGCAAGCATCAAGTAACTTGCTCTGAGTTAGTGCATCCAGTGGCATCACCTGGGGATCTTGATAGGAAGCCATTCATTGCTGCTTGTCGTCCTTTCCTCCCTTACAATGCTTGCGCCTTAAAAAAATAAAAACAAAAAACCAACACAAAGGACCTGTTGATTTATGTGTGGTAGCATTCCTACAAACTTACTGAAAAGCTCCGATGTTTTGAGAAGATTTCTACTTGTTGCTTAAAATGTTCAAAATCTTGCTTTTCCTATGACACATAAATATCATTTTTTCTAAAGAAAAAACCCTAATGAGGTGCAGTCTTACTGTGACAACTCTTAGGCAGCTGCCCTCTGATTTCAGGAATGTATAAACATGTTTTGTTTGGAATAAACCTGTACATTTACAAACTGACATCCTCATAATGACTTTTATTTTACTTACCCATATACTTTCTTGACTCCCACTATCTGATTTCGAAGTTTTTGCCAAACATTTTTATATTTTGAGTTACAGCAGAAGCCTATGCTTTGAAGAACATTGCTTGTAACTGGACAGAGTAATAGGAACTGTTATAACACCTAATTTTAAAATTTCAGTGATTTAAAGTTTGCGTTTTTGCTAATATACACTCCTGCTGAATAGATGCTTCTCTTCTTCCAGAAATGATCCATTTCAGCAAATGGATTAAACAGACACTATTCCTCCTTGCCGGGTTTCTCTCCAAGACCTCTTTAAAGTGTTGACAAGCAAGGCTGTTACTTTGAGGACTAGGGTGCCCCTGACCTAAGTCATGGCATTCTCAATTGCACCCTATGCATGTGAAAGCCGGACACTGAGTAAAGGAGATGGACGAAGAACTGATGCATTGGAATTGAAAGTACCATGGATTGCCAAGGGACCAAACAACGCTGTCATGGAAGAAGTACAGCCAGAATCCTTTTTAGAAGCGAGGATGGTGAGACATTGTCTCGTGTACGTTGAGCGTATTGTCAGGGAGACCAATCCCTGGCAAAGTACATCATGCTTGGTAGGATGGGATGGCCCCGGACAGAGGAGGACCCTGGAAGAGCTGGGTTGACACAGTGATTGCAATGGTGGGCCCTGCATTGCAACAACAGTGAGGATGACGGAGGACCAGGCTGGGCAGCGTTTCCTTCTCTTGTACCCAGGTCACTGTGCGTCGGAACAAACTGATGGCACCAAACAACTAGCAAAAGTTCACCTGGAAAACATCTGTATTTTCATCAACTAACTAAATGAATGAACTCTATAAAAGGTAAAATTATTCCAGGAGAAATTGTTAAAATAACATTAATTCCGACATCAGGTTTTGGTCTGTAGTTTTTCTTTCACACTGATGTTAACATAAAATGTTCTATTCGATTTGCCTCGTTTAAAAACCTGTGAAAAAATCGGTGTCTTGTCTTTCTGATTAATTTCTCCTATCCCACTACAATCATATAATTCAAATGAACATTTTTATGTGAGAGGGAACTCATACAAATGTATCTTCTCAGAGAAACGCAACACACATTTCCTTAATTATCCAATCCCTGCAAACAGAAGTCTTTCGGAAAGAGAATGGATTGATACCATCGGACAGAGCAGAAAGAATTAGATTTAAGAGCCTTGCTGGTTCACCTCTTACATCACTCAAGTAAAATAGTACCACAGGAAACTGCAAGATCATTTCTAATATGAAAGACTTTAGTGATTTATTGCTGTTTGCACTAGTGCTTCATGGTTTTTGACAGTATAAAGCTTGCTTAAAGAAAAAATATATACTGCCACCCACATTTTGTCTGGAGTTGATATGTATTTTTCCACTCGTCAGAGTGTGGGAGGCTCTCTGTTTATGTAATTACAGCTTTCAAAAATAACTTAAATAGACATGAGCAATGAAGTGGAATTGTGTGGGGAATATTCGGATGACACAAAGTCTGTCGGATCTATGGGACTTAGGAAAACTGAGATGTTGCTCAAATCTCACTGGGATAGAACTGTGCTTTGCAGGAGGTTCAGAAGCAGATTTGTCATGTTGCTAACAATCCTGACAATGGTCTTCATCATTTCCCTTTATGAAGCACGCTTTCCAAACCTACCAAATTCAATGCTATCAAACATATTTTGGGAAAAGCCTAACACTAGCATCATTTCCTACAACCTGCGACGTGGTAAACCGAAGGCGATCAGGACAAGGAAGACAAATCATGGCCTAACTTAATGCCCTTTCCTCCTATCATAAGGGTCTACCTGCCTATGGGAAATGGAAGTGAAGAATTCAATATTATATTTGAAGTGAAGAACAGGAGGCCACAATGAAATTAGGCTTGTGTTGTTGAGGGACCATTGACCAGTTTCACTTTTTTCGAATAGGTAAAGAATAATTTTATGTCTCCCTCAATATTCTTCCGTCCTACACTTCACATTTTAAAAGTTGTTTTTATATGTTTAGTTTTTCTGAGGTAAAAATTGCAATATAATGAGCTGCATGTTTTTGAAGTGTAAAATTTTATAACTCCTGACATACATACATCCAGCACTTCCAAAATTCCTTGTGCCCCTTTGAGTCCCTCTCTCTCATACCTCTCTATCTTTCAAGCTCACTCCGCCACTAATTATCCCCAGTGTTCTGCTTTCGGCCACAATTTATTGCCTTTCACTTTCTAGAAATTCAATCACACAGAATACACCTTTTTGGTAAGGAATCCATGGCTCAAAGTAATTATGTTCAGATGTATCCATATAATGTATATATTAGAGCTTCCTTTATTGTTGAATAATTTATTTTTTGAATATATCATAATGTGTTAACTGGTGCATCTGTTGATGGACAGGGGGTTGTTTCCAAATTTGGACTGTTAGAAATAAAGCTCCTATAAATATCTATATTCAAGTCTTTTTATAGATAGATATATACTTTCACTCCTTTTTGAGTAAAGACCTAGAAATATTATGTCTACCTCCTCAGGTAAGTGTATGTCTAACTTTTAAGGAAATTTCCAAGCTGTGTTCCAAAGTGGTTATTGTAATTATTCTCTTTTAGAAGAATTAATACCAGAGTAACTCCAAGGAGTTGGAGATTACTGATACCCAAATGCCCAAATCTTCCTTTCTTCCATAATGTTATTCAGCTCCACTGCCCCCAACCCCCATCCCCCCACTACATCCTTGAGTCTATTCCCTCATGTTTCTCGGTTCTGCAAACTGCTGCAGCATCCCACAGAAACCCATAGAACGTTGAGGCATTGTCTCATATGGTGGTGGGCGAAGTTCAACCCAAAATTCAAAGGTCAGGCAGGGGTGAGCTAAAGGCAGGGTCCAGAGCTAGAACCCCCAAAGGCCCGAAATGCACAGCAGGTGCCCTTACTTCCATCAAGGCTCAGTCAGGAACTAGAAGTCTGTCTTTCCCAGTGAGGCAATACATGTGTTGAATTGTATGGTGCCATCATTTCCAATGGAAAGAAAAGAGTATGGCCTGGTTCACACTCAGTTCTTCTTTCTTTTTAGATTAGATTAAAAAAAATCATTTTATTGGGGGCTTATACAACTCTTATCACAATCCATACATCAATTGAATCAGGCATGTTTATATATATGTTGCCCACATTCTCCTCTAGATATTTTCTTTCTATTAAGTTCTTGGTATCAGCTCTTTTTTTTCTTCCCCCTCTCCCCTCCACCTTCATAACCCCTGATAGATTGTACATTGTTATTATTTTCATCTCTCACACCGACTGCTGTCTCCCCCGATGCTTTCTGTTGTTCTTCCCCCTGTAGAGGGGTGTATGGTATGTGTTGATCATTGTGATCGGTTCCCCCTTTCTCCCTTCCTCTTCTCTTCCCCCACCCTTCCAGCGTCACCATTCCCACTCCTGGATTCTGTGTGTGGTGAGCTCCCATCCCTTTCTGTACCTGTGCACGTGTTCCGGTCTAGTCTGAACTGGGAAGCAGCACTGGGGTCATGGTGGTGGGGGGTGAGGAAATCTCAAGGAAACAGAGGAATATAGTGTGTTTCATTGATGCTTTACTGCACCCTGGTGACTCATGGGCCCTCTATGGGGAGATTGTTCCACTGTCTACAGATGGGCTTTGGATCTCCGCTCCAGCCCCCTTCGTTCTCAACAATATGTTTTTGTTTGTTATGTGTCTGCTGATGCCTATTACCTAGGTTTAAAAAACAAACAAGCATTTTATTGAGGGCCCTCACAGCTCTTGTAATGCTCCATACATCAATTGCATCAAGCACATCTGTACATATGTTGCCATCATTGTTTTCTAGACATTTCTTTTCTTTTTTTTTTCCCTAGACATTTATTTTCTATTGAGTTCTTGTTGTCAGATTGTCTCCCCCCTCCCCCCACTCCCACCCTCATGGTCCCTTGATAAATTATAAATTAAAATTCTTTTTCCATATCTTACACACCACTGTCTTCCTTCCCACATGGTTCCTATCCAGGGGGACAGTGCAGTTATGTGTTGATCATTGTGATCCATGCCCCTTTCCTCTCCACCTCTCCCCACCTTCCCCCTGCCCTCCTGGTATCGCTACTCTCATTCCTGTTCCTAGATTCCATGTGTCATGAGCTCTTATCTCTTATCTGTAGCTCTGCACATGCTCCAGTGTAGCCTGCAATGAAAGGCAGTACTGGGGTCACAAAGCATCAAGGAACCAGAGGAATATTGTGTGATCCATCTGTGCTCTACTGCACCCTGGTTGACTCATCCCTTCCCTGTGACCCCTTTGTGAGGGGATGTTCCATTGTCTACAGATGGGCTTTGGGTCTCTGATCTGAACCCCCTTGTTCTCAACAATATGGGTTTTTTATGTTTGTTCCTAAGGTGGAATATGAAAGATGTCATCCAGGAAAAAGAGAGTGTGGTCCAGGTCATAACCTCTACTAAGGTCAGGTCTTAAATCAGTCCCTGTGTCTGTTCTTTAGTAAAGCATGTTGTCGTCCAAAATGGGACTAGAGCCAAGGTATATGAAGCTGAGAATTAGAATAAAAAGCCTAAGGAATTGTGGCTAGAATGGCCATAGTAATTGACTATAACTCAGTGATAGTATTTTATATTACCTTTGGCAGTAATGAGAATTCCAGTTCTTCCACATCACCACCACTTGGTATGGCCAGACATTTTAATTTCAGCCATTTTAACAGATGTGTGATAGTTTCTTGTTGCAGTTTTGCTTACATTTACCAATGACTAATGATCCTGAGCAAGAGGTCCTGGGCTTAGTTGCCAAGCATACATCGGATCAAATCTTTTGCCCAATATTTGTTTATAATAAATCATTTTATTGGGGGCTCTTACAGCTCGTATTGCCCAATTTTTATTGAGTTCCTTACTTAATATAGCAGTTTATTTTTATTCATAAAAATTCTATTCTACTATTACATATTAATAATCAGTAAAATTTTTCAATAATCAGTAAAATTGTGGTATCCTCCCCAAACCGGTGTTCTTTTGTTTTTATGATGCGAGGGGGATCAAGAATTTGGAGTTTGTTCCACCAGGTCAGACTATGAATCAAGCTTTCTATTAAGAATTTCTGAAAAGATTGTGTAACAGTAAAGATTGCATAAAGATTGGGCCACAAAAAGGCCTGACTTGTGGCAGTGGGGAGACTGGTTTTGCCACCATGTTAATGCACCTGCTCACTCAACCATCTCAGTGCACCAGTTTTTGGCAAAAATCAGCATGCCTCTCTGGCCTCATGCATATTAGTCATGTGACCTCACTCTGTGAGACTTTGTTTTGTTTCTGAGAATGGAGAGGGAAGTGAAAGGACCATGATTTGTTGATGTCGAAGAGGTGAAGAGAAAAATGTGAGAGGTGCTGTCAGCTATCCAAAGAGATGAGTTTGCAAACTATTTCCAAGAATGGAATTGAAGATTTGACAAATGTGTAAAGTGTAATGGAGAGTCCTTTGAAGGTGATTGGGTGTTGTTTTTTTTAATCTAAACATATAGCTTTGAAAAAAATCCATTCGGGGAGGCGTACCCAGTCACGAATCCTGGGGATCTGGTTGGTCCTGTTCAAAACCTTATCATGTACTGAAACTTCCTCTATGAGATATCTATCTCACTGAGGCTTTTTATACTCAAAACCCCAGAGTATGAGTGGAAAGTTATTATATATATACACATTTTTTTTTCTTCCTTCTTAAAGTGCTCTTGGCTAGAGGCTGGTTAGTTCCCTTTATTGAACAACCGATTTAAGTCTTCATTCCATTTCCTCTACTTCGCTAATCTGAGGCCACTTAGAGTCATTGTGCATGGGGCAAGGGAACAAACAGTAACATCAGGGTTCTTTTGGATGATCTTAGCTAACAGTATATACAAGTCCAGAAGGAACAAATTCACACATATAAAATCCTTAGAAGAGTGCCTAAATAAGCACCAGTTACAAAGTGACAACTCACTGCCATAAAGTCAATTCAGACTCAGAAAAACCCTTAAGGAGGATCAAGGGCAATGTAACGGAGAGGAATGCCTAAAACCCAAATGAAGGCTGAACATGATAGTGGGACAAGAGGAAAGAACAAAGAAATACAGGAAAGAACTAGGAGGCAAAGGGTCGGTATAGAGATCTAAATACAGGCATATACAAATGTAAATATATTTATATATGACAATAGGGAAATAGATCTATGTACATATATTCCTAGGTTTTGTATTAAGGAAACAGATGGACAGTGGGCCCCTACTCAAGTACTCCCTCAACACAAGAACACTTTGTTCTAACAATTCAGCAGTCTGAGATGCTCACCTTCCTGGCACGATCGCTGAAGACAATAGGTGCACAAGCAAATGAGGTGAAGAAAGCTGATAGTGCCTGGCTACCAAAAGATATAGCATCTGAAGTATCAAAGACCTGAAGATAAACAAGCATCCATCTAGCTGAAAAACAACAAAACCCACATGGAAGATGCATACCAGCCTACCTGGACATGATTGCTGAAGACCAAGCAGGTGCATAAGCAAATGTGGTGAAGAAAGTTGATGGTGCCCGGTTGTCAAAAGATATAGAATCTGGGGTCCTATAGGCTGGAAGATAAACAAAGGGCCATCTAACTGGGAAACAAAAAAGCCCACATGGTAGAAGCACACCAGCCTGTGAGATCACAAGGCATTGAAGAGATCAGGTATCAGGCATCAAAGACAAAAAAAAAAAAAAAAACCATAGCATTGTGAATGATGGGGAGTGCTGAGTGGGGACCCTGGGCCCATCTGTGGGAAATTGGACATCCCCTTGCAGAAGGGCTGCGGTGAGGAGATGAACCAGTCAGGGTGCAGTGTAGCAATGATGAAACCTACAATTTTCTTATAGTTCTTAAATGCTTCCTCCCCCCACTATCATGATCCCAATTCTACCTTACAAATCTGGCTGGACTGGAGGATGTACACTGGTACAGATAGGAACTGGAAACACAGGGAATCCAGGACAGATGACTCCCTCAGGACCAGTGATGAGAGTGGAGGTACTGGGAGGGTGGAGGGAAGGTGAGGGAGAAAGGGGGAACAGATTACAAGGTTCTACTTATAACCTCCTCCCTGGGTGACGGATAGCTGAGAAGTGGGTGAAGGGAGACGTCGAATGGCGTAAGATGTGACCAAATAATAATAATTTATAAATTATCAAGGGTTCATGCGGGAGGTGGGGGAGGGAGGGGAAAAATGAGCTGATACCAAGGGCTCAAGTAGAAAGCAAATGTTTTGAGAATGATGATGGCAACAAATGTACAAATGCGTTTGACACAATGGATGGATTTATGGATTGTAATAAGAGTTGTATAAGCCCCCAATAAAATTATTTTAAAAAAACCCCTTAAGGACAGAGTATAATTGTCCCTATTGGTTTCCAAGACTGTAAATGTCTACGGGTGTAGAAGACCTTGTTTTTCTCCTGTGGAGTCATTCCTGTAGAGTTCCAATGTAGGGTTAGCCGCCCTACTTGAGCCTACTACATCACGGGGCCCCTTACATGAGTTATACTACTGTAACATTTCAAAATATGATGAATCCAAGCTAGACAACCTGATCACATCGAAAATAAAGCAATTCAAAATTATTTTATTCTAAAGAGTATTTACATATTTACCCCTGAATTTTAAAGAAAAAGCATATCGATTCAACAAAATACAAAAGAGATGATCTTTGTTAGATCTTTGTTCATAGGAATCCAATTCTGAACTGCCTGCTATCATGTAAAGGCAGTTTGCCTTAAATATTTTTCGGACTAATACACATAGTCTCTTGCATCTCTGCCCAAACCATTAAGTGAAAACAAATTAGTGCTGAACAGCAGCCTCCTATATAAAATTAGGTGGCAAATTATTACTAATTAAGCTTTGCACAGTTATGGTTCAAATTAAGAGTTTATGCTCAAACCAAGGTTTTGGATGACTAATGAGTATGCAGCACTCACTCGTGGTAGAATGAGCTAGAGGCATGCTCCCATTATTGACCTTATGAATATTTGTCCTTCTCTCTTGGCTGTTGTTTTTAAGGATTCCCGTCCGTATAACTATAGCATAGAATCAAATGGTCATATTAAGTATATAGGGAGAAGAAGATTGAATAAATTTTTTCACATCAAAATTTTTTCTCACATCAGTAAAATAGGATTAAAACCAGCACCAACTAATTTGGATTTTCTTTCAATTTTATTGATTCTCCTATGAGTAGAAAATGAGAATTATGTTTGACTTTCTGAAATGTGTATTTTTTTAGCATTATAGAAATCAGCAGTACTGTTTGTCAATATTAATTTTAAAGTGCCCTATTCCTACTGAATTGGGTGTAGCAGCATTTCTAAAATTACATGTCATGTCAATTGCTTCCATCCTAATGAGCAGGAATTATGCAATTTGGTATCATTCATTATGTAAGGGAATTAATTTCAAAAATATTTCTTCACTGTTAATTGATTTCCTAGTTAGCATGAGGTTTGGGTTTCTATGAATGCACTGGGAAATGGGAAGGAATAAAGACTTTGGGAATTTTAACAGAGGATGAAACAAAGCAGAAACTTTGCTCTGTGGTTGCTCTTGTCTTAAGGTCCTCTTTCCAGCACTTGTAGGTTCTCTACCAGTTAAGGCTGCCTAAGGGATTATAGACCAAAACCCACAGGTAAATCGAGCAGAAAAGAAGACTATGATTCTTTAAGACTTATAGTACATTCTAGTTTGACTGTGAATTTTTGCGATTTAAGTACGAGCCATACCTGACCCTGATTAGCTTCTGAGATCAGGCATATTCAGAGACTCACTGTGAATTTCTAATCTAGTTCTTTACTATGAAATAATACCTTTCCTTAGACATTCATATATTTCTAGTTTTGATCATTTATCCACTGTTTATTGCTCATATAATTATACCTAGATTACTAAGATTTATAATTAGTAAACATCAGAAAAGTCATTTCATATATGCTGATGTAATTGATATTTCAACACCTCTATTACTTTCTAAAACTATTAGCAGGTCAGACAATAATAGAATGATACTTTCTTAAATGTGTCTGCTACCACTGATGTATGGATTGTTATAGAGATGCAAGAGTCCCCAATAAAATGATTTTTTTAAAGCAGCTTTTACACAAGGTTAGTACAAGACAGATAAGCCACTAGCTAACTGTAGTGACAAGCCATGTTAACTTCTCACTGTGTCTTTTCTGCTTAGGGATTCAAGACAGAGCTGTCAGTAACAATTTCCAGAGTGATTTTTAAAAACCTGTGATTCCCTCTCTTATTAGTTTTAATAAAGAGTCACTACTCCCTAAGCTTGCTTGGAAAATTATTACCTATCAGCCAGACAGGAGCGAAACATACATGCTATTGACAGCTGTAGAAAGTAGGTCCCTAATAATGGCTATTAAGTGGTGAACATTAGTTGTTTTTTTTTTAAATGCAGTAAAGACCAAATTAAGTTCTTTTTGAACATGTAACTTCAATTCTGGAGCTTGAATTATTTACTGAATTTTAAGATTAAAAACAATTTTATATTTAAATCTAGAAGCAGAAGATTGCTTTAATGAAGAGTAAAGACATCGAGCAACACTATAAATATACCCATTAACTGATAGAATTTTCTTTACCAATGATCTTAATCATTAGACACAAAAAAATTAGATCTTGAGAGGCAGTTTATGTGTAAGATACGGGGAGTGATACAATTTGTCATATGTTGACAGTAACGGTGTTGCTTTGTCTGTAACTATTTAGATTTTCAGCTAGAAAGTTTAGATCTTGGATTTGTCAATTTTGAGTGATTATTGCCCTAGGACCTGTTTGCTATTTAGATTTGTTCTTGCGTAGTCAGATTTGCCGTGTGGTTTTGGCCATAGAACCTAATACAATACACAATATTGGTTTGGGGCTCAAGTATAACGTCCATGTAATTAACTGTTTTACTATGTTTCACTGTGTGTATAGGAAATACAAATTGACCTGTAGTGCAATAAATCTTTTGATATAATGAGGAATTTTATAGCAGTACCTAAGTAGAAACATAACATGCAAACACAAGGCTAGAATGGGTAGATTTCTGGCTAATTTGCTGGATGAATGTATACATGTGTTAGTCTGGTACATTAGTGAAACAAATCCACAGAAACTCATGTATAAGAAAGTTTTATATAAAGGGTGAGTGCACATCAAGAAAAGATTCCAATCCAATGCTGCCCAAGACCACAAGTCCAACATTAACCCATATGTCCAACACCAATTCACAAAGTCCTCCTCCATCTCACAAAAGATAAGCAATGATGCTGACTGCAGGAGGAAAGCTGAATCAGTGAATGTGTAAGCATCTCAGCGCTGGCAGGGGTCTCCACACAGCTGCTCGAGCACCCAGGGTTGCACGGGGTAGGACCATGTGGCTTCTTCTTGGGGATGTCTTGAAGGCAGTGAGCCTTGCCAGCTGAAACAGGGAACTGGCTAAGACAGATGCAACCTGGTCCGACTATCACAAAGCAAGAGACCTGAGAACTAGAAAGGTGAGGTTCACTGAGCCATTTATCTCTCCGCCCTTCAATTAACCCCACATGTGTTTATCAGCCAGGTTGGCACAATAAACCTTAACTAACTCAATGCATGAACAAATGAATGGATGGATGAATGGGTGCATGGATGGATGGATGGATGGAATCCATTGCTGTTATTGAATTAGCCTAGTTTTTAAGAACTGGAGGAACAATAAACTGCCTGAAGTCCCTTTCTGATATGAGCACTGGGTACTCGATGGAAATGCTGTGATCCTACTTGATTAAGTTGTTATGGAAGGTACAACTTGAGCAGTATAATAAGCCAGATGAAGACTAAAGCCACCCGAATGTGTAAAGAGAAAGTTCAATAATGAGCAACACTGTGTCAAGTGTGGTTAAGAATGTCCAAAAAGAGATGGTCCCCAAGTGTGCAGAGACCAGGGGAAAGTGTAAGTATACATTAGGCTAAAGCCATTTTGTACAGCCTCAACTTCCCTCTGCTGCCAGGCAGCTTAGCAGCAGAGTCACCAACTACTGTCAATGGGCCAGGCCATTTTTTTTAAAAAACCATCAATTCAAAGCGGAATCATCTCAATGTTGACGTCACCCTTGGGGGAGATAAATGTAGAGAAATAATTCAGGTTTGAAAACTATCGTCAAAATTTACAGCTGTATGTGGTCAAACAACTATTGACGCTTGAGAGTTTCCAATTGCTGTTAATAGACTGGAAAAAAAGATAATGTGTTTGATCGATCAGCATGAACAAATTTCATTTAGGGGATCAATAACAGTTTATACTTGACAGAGCTGAGGGACCACATTTATTTTTCCCTTTGATTGAATAAATGTTTTCAATGGGACTGCAAATCTAAAGCACTCCTAAGCATTTCTTAACTTGAGGCACAGCTCCAGCTACAGTGTTATTGCAAGTAATGTGTATTTAAAACTAATATACAGAAAAGTGGATAGCCAGGGGCTGGAGCAGTTGAATGAAACTAATGTACAGTTTATTAAAACGCAACACATGGCAAGAGTAGAGTTTGATTTCCTTGGTGTTGAGCAATGTAAAAAAAGTAGGAGAGAGACATCACATTTCATGGTGCCACGCCTCCTGAGCATGCATTTTGTTTTGTTTATCTCACCCTCTTTGTATGAAGATTAAACCCTTCAGTGGATGAAATGAATTATGAAAATATTAAATAATGTGAAAGAGCAAACTACTTGAGAGAAAGAGAGACTGATAACAGATCATCTTTTCCCCCCCCAGGCTCAGCAGCGCTATCTCCTCTAGCAATTCCTATGCATCTCTGGGGTCCAGTCCATCTCTCTCTCTCTAGTACACATCCAACAGAGTGCTAGGCTCTGTAAATGTTCGTTGAATGAATAAATGATTGAATCCACACCTAATGGTGGTTGCTCCCACCGCATGATTTTTGCAGCTGATGCTGATTCATGGCACTGCAGTTGGACTCAGTAGTGAGTCCTGAATTCTGAGGTCTCCAAATTATATTTTAAGTAGAAGGGTACCCCGGGCCAAATGTAACAGATGAAGAATGAAGCTGAAGTGATAAGATTTATGACTGATTCTGCCTGAAAGAGATAGATATGTTACTTTTATAGTGCTGAGTATGAAAAGATGAAATGTGTGTTTTAAAAAGAAAGATCTGATCATCTTTGTTTATTTCCACATTAATGGTAAATGGTTCCACTCTTTTAAAACATATATTTCCAACAGATAATTGGGGAGTTCTTTTTGTTAACCCATAAGGCTCTCACTTCCAAAATGGTATTCATTTCTGCCACCCTGAATTTTCCTCTTCGACCTTAGAAAAAGCAGAGTCTAGATCCAGAGCTCTTGTTTTGCCTTGGTTATGCTCATGTAAGGTTTCCATCAAAGAGCTTGGGTGAGTGGCAACGCTAGTTGAAATAACTGCTTATTTTCAGAAAGACATATTGGCACATCTCGAAAGACCACAGCCATTCAAAGCATTTCACTCACAGGGTTTACTTAGAGAAAGAGGGGAGTAAAGTTTCCTAGCAGAGATTTCTTTCTCTTAACAATGCCTAAAATTCCTCCCAAAGGGCCCGGTGTTACTTCACCCTGTAATTAAGTTTCCAATGATATGATGACAAACGTGCCTTGAAATGTGGGGGAAATGCCAATTGTTCTTACATCGTTCCAGAGCCCTCCGCCAGCTCCACGTTCCCCAGCGTGCGCCTCCACGTGTGAGCTGTGATAGTGGGAAGCCTGCTCTTGAGGACGAGCACCGTGCCAGGTCTATTTTAGGCACTGGTGTTTGGAATTGTTTAAAATGCATATTGTTTGTGTACATCTCACAGAGGAAAATGCCAGCTCTGAGTGCCCCAGGCTGCTTGTATGTCAAATGATTGAGTCTTCAAGTCCTGCGGCTGGGGGGTCATTATCAAGGGTACTTCTAGGTCAGGGGGTACACAGCCGAGTTTGAGGCAAGGGTTGACCTTTCGATGGCACTTCGGGGTAACACGGATTCTTAGGGCATAAATAATCATTTTTAATTTGTTTGTCTGAGTTCTGTTTGTTTAAGAATGCAAATGTATTATAAGATATATGACTTACAGATATTCTTTGGGGAAGGGAAAGTAGCTTCTTTAGCATTGCAATGTTTTAACTTTCTAAGCAAAACAAATAATGAAGAAAAAGAAATGACAGGATAAATAATAGAGGTGATCGCTTTACATTTTTAATATTTTCTTATAAAATGTAATCTCTCTTAAAATTATCTCTTTGGTTTTTGCATATAGATATGTTTATCAGATATAATTTAACTTCTACATGGCTTGATGATACTTCAAATTTTGCAATCTGTCTATATACTTTTTGCTTTATTTATTTATTTATTTTTATTTTACTTTGGAAAAATCAGCAAAAAAATTCCAATGGAGTATAATCTATTCATGAGGTTTCCCTGACTCAGTCAACTTAAGGATTACTGGTTTCTGGTATTGCACCTATCCACCCCTGTTTATTAAAATAATCTCTGATATACCAGGCACCCATATTCATCACTGCACTATTCATAATACCAAAAAGATGGAAACAGCTTAAATACCCGACAATGGGAAAATTGATTCATAACCATTCTGTATGCACATAATAGAATATTACAGAATGTTAACTAATGAGAATGAATCTTTGAAACTTCTCATAGTAGGGATGAACCTGAAGGATATTATGCTTTGTGAAATTAGTCCATCACAAAAGAATCAATAGAATATGATTTCACTCATATAAAGGGTTAGTACAAGATTTCCACATGAACAGAACATTCTTTGATGGTTATCATTGTTGGAAAAGGATGGAAGGGTATATCACTAACTAGAGGGCAGAACATAATAACTTGGGGGAAATGGAAGACATAGATAAAAAATATTTTAAAAGAATCCTAGAGACCTCAGTAAAGGCCAATACTCTGTTGTTGGGAAAAATTGTTTGTATATAAATAAATGAATGAGATGGATAAAATAACTTCTGACGTGCCAGCTGAATGTCTTCATTATCTGGTGTGCCAGAAATACCACAGACAGATGACTTTAACAGGCAGAAATTAATTTTAGCACATATAGGAGGCTATAAGTCTGAATTCTGTTGGCTTGCTCTAGGGAAGGGTCCATCTCTGCCGTCCCTGGAGGAAGGCCCTGGCCTATTTTGTGCTTCTACTCCTGGAAAATCTGTAGGTGGCTGACATTCCCATGTCTGCTTGCTTGTTTAATCTCTTTTCTATCTCAGAAGAGACTGGTCAACCTAAGCCCCACTCTACATTAGTCTTATCTGACCACCCAACCCTAAATGTGATTATTCATAAGTATAAGAAGGAGAAAGGTTAGGCTTTCTACTCTCCTGATGGGTTACAGTGTTGGAAACCCACAGGTGCGGTTTCACCCTGTACTTTAGGGTCTCTGTGAGTCAGAGTTGACTCATTGGCAGTCAGTGAGGTAGGATTTAGGGTTTAAAAGACATTTGGGAAGCACAGTTTAATATAACAGTGAATATGGGGTAAAATAATAAAGCTTAAAAGTCTTATGATTTCAGTGAACATTCTATGGAGCATCTCCCTGTTTTTAGACCAAAACCCAAACTCAGTGCCACTGAGTCAATTCAGGCTCACATTCTTAACACACCGTGAAAAGTGAGAACAATAACAGCAATGCAAAAATAAAATGTTTCAAGGCTTATAAAAGAGAATTAAAGCAGGAGACTCCCGGAGAGCAAAAACAAATAGAATGTTTTCTAAATTAAATATTACTTTCATTATGTGATGGAGCATGAGCAGCATATTTTTATTTTGGTGAAAATTCACATTGGCCTTCCATATATTGAACAACATGATAAAAAACATGACTTTACATGATGTCTGACTTTCTCTGCACCCTGTGGCTCTAGAGAACAGACTTACTTTTTTAGACTTCTGGAGGCTAAAAGTCCACACCAGGGTCTTATAGTATGTCAGTTATTCCAGTAAAGGTAGTTCCAAGTGCTCCTTGCTTCTTTGATGTGGATATAATCCACACATAGCATCTGTATTTCTAGAGGTGTGCCCCAATCTGTGTCTAACCTGGATGTTTCATAATTCAAAAGTGATTACATTTATGGCACATCTTACATTGGTGTGGTCACATGACTTAGCAAATAAAACTTCTTTTTAAACAGGATTGCATGCATAGGAAGAGGGAGTTAGAATACCAACACATATTGCCTGAGAGGGTCACAATTTAATCCATAACACACGGTAATAACTCCTAGAAGAATAAGGTTGCAGTAGCTGTTTGGCCACATCATTGTATGCATAATAAGTGGCTCAAATACAATAAAAAGTGTATCTTTTGTTCCACAAAATTCAAAATAGGTGAGGTAGTTTATTGTGCCAACCTGGCCGATAAGCCCATGTGGGGTTAAATGAAGGGCAGAGGGATAAATAGCTCAGTGAGCCTCCCCTTTCTAGTTCTTGGTTCTCTTGCTTTGTGATGGTTGGACAGGGTGCAGCTGCCTTAGCTAGTTCCCTGCTTCAGCTGCCAAGGCTTACTTCCTGCAAGACATCCCTGAGGAGAAGCCACATGGGCCTACCCAGATGCAGCCCTGGGTGCTGGAGCAACCGTGTGGAGACCCCTGCCAGCCTGAGATGTTTACACATTCACTGACTCGGCTTTCCTCCTGCAGTCAGCATCATTGCGTCTGTTTTGTGAGGTGGAGGAGGACTTTATGGATTGGTGTTGGACATATGGGTTAATGCGTTAATGTTGGACTTGTGGGCTTGGGCAGCGCTGGGTTGGGATGTTTTCTTGATGCTCACTTAACCTTTATATAAAACTATATCTTTTACATGAGTTTCTGTGGATTTGTTTCTCTAAAGTACCCAGACTAGCACAATAGGTCTTGTGGATTGATGAATGATTCTCTTCCAAGTAGTGATTCAGGGATCAAATTCCTTTCACCTTAATGACTTTGCCTTCTTCAGCCATGGCATTCAAAATATGGACTGGATATTTAAAAAGGAAAGCGCATGGAATATCTTTTGCAGATGTTTGTGTGTGTTACAGAGCCTGGTAGTGTAGTGGATTACGAACTGAACTGCTAAACCCAAGGTCAGCAGTTCAAAACCAACAGTCCTGCAGTGGGAGAAAGATGAGGCTTTCTACTCCCATCAAGAGGTACAGTCTCAGAAACTCAGTGGGACAGTTCTACTTGTCCTATAGGCTCAATATGAGTCATAAGTGACTCCATGTCAGTAAGAGTTTGTGGCTTATGCAAAAATCTAAAGCTTATGACAGACGTTCAGTTTAATTGCTACACTTCACAGCAAGGAAGGGAGGAAAACACAGTTAGTTGTTTATGAGAATAAAAAAAATAGGATTAGTGAAAGCTAGTCAGTTTTTGTCACAGTTATGCTCCTTTTAAAATGCATTGATGATGTGATAGCTTGCATGGAAATCTCCAGAAGAAATGTATATGACTTTAATTTTTTTCAAAGTAAGCTGTTTTAAGTAATTTTACGTTGAACAGTCTGAATTGCTGTGCACAGTTTGGAAGAAAAAATGGCAAAGATGCCAGTCCTCTTGGAGAATGTTGGCAACCCTGAAGAGTATGATGGAAGCAGAAGTCGGTTCGATTGCAAACTTTAAGTTGTAAGATCCAAATGTGTTGGTTTTCATTCAGTCTCAAGAAATGGTCATGTTTGAAAGCAAGTGGTCCTATCTATTAAATTCCCTTTGGCTTAGCTATTGAGATTCTAGCTATATGGGCAGGGAAGAGAAGTACTTTAAAAGAAAAAAAGCACACTTTAAAAAAATCAATTTATTAGGGGCTCATACAACTCTTATCACAATCCATACATATATCAATTGTGTAAAGCACATTTGTATATTCATTGCCCTCATCATTCTCAAAACATTTGCTCTCCATTTAAGCCCCTGGCATCAGCTCCTCATTTTTCCCCTCCCTTCCCACTCCCCCTCCCTCATGAACCCTTGATAATTTATAAAGTATTATTGTGTCATATCTTACACTGTCCAATGTCTCTCTTCACCCACTTTTCTGTTGTCCATGCCTCAGGGAGGAGGTTATATGTAGATCCTTGTAATCGGTTCTCCCTTTCCATCCCACCCTCTCTGCACCCTCCCTCCCTGAAGGGATCATCTGTCCTGGATTCCCTGTGTTTTCAGTTCCTATCTGTACCAGTGGACATCCTCTGGTCTAGCCAGATTTGTAAGGTAGAATTGGGATCATGATAGTGGTGGTGGGGGTGGGTGATTGGGGGAGAGGAAGTATTTAGGAACTAGAGGAAAGTTATATCTTTCATCATTGCTACATTGCATCCTGACTGGCTCATCTCCTCCCCGCGGCCCTCTCTTGTAAGGAGATGTCCAATTGCCTACAGAAGGGCTTTGGGTCTTCACTACGTCCTCCCCCCTGATTCACAATGATATGATTTTTTGTTCCGATGATGCCTGATAGTTGATCCCTTTGGCACCTCATGATCACACAGGCTAGTGTGCTTCTTCCATGTGGGCTTTGTTGCTTCTCAGCTAGATGGCTGCTTGGTTACCTTCAAGCCTTTAAGACCTCAGATGCTATATCTTTTGATAGCCAGGTACCACCGGCTTTCTTCACCACATTTGCTTATTCACCAGCTTTGTCTTCAGTGATTGTGTCAGAAAGGTGATCATCATAGAATGCCAGAAAAAAACACACTTTTTAACTAATGAATCACGTTTTTTGATCTTTCAACAGAATGGAATGTGATCATTTGTACAATGTGAGCTGATGAGAACATCTAAAAGAATATGAGGAAGCTTCCAAAACTTTGTGGGAAATTCCATTAGCTTTTCATTCCATTTTTCCATGAACTTTCTGAAGCCTCATCTTGTACATTGAACCCAATAATACATCTGTAGAGCCTTGTATGTAATGTACCAAGGAGAAGGGTCATCTGTTTATAAATGTGTCTGTACTTCTGGAAGTCATTATCATCATTGTGAAGCCTGTCACATTTGCGATGCCAAGTCTCTATTTCTTCAGCTAAGAGTTTTCTTGCCCTCCTTTTTTCTTCTTTCCTTTCTAGTATCCCTTAACCCATGCTGCCTAGACTAATAAATTACGTTCCCCGTGTGTGGGGATGCGGTCAGTCCTTGCGTTGTAATGAATGTCTCCTCATTAATCAGAGAGCAGATACCCTAATGGAGATGGTTTATTCTCTTCTATGAACCAGGTACCACTGCATTATATTGAAGACCTGGTCTTTATTTCTTGTCTAGGGCATCCAGAAATAAACCACTAGAAGAACATAAGGATTATATAGATTATGACCAAAGTGGTATGAAGGAGAATACAGAGCCTGTGTTAGTTTTGTTAATTAGAAAATATTATGCTTTGTTTTTTAGAGGAATGGGAATCTTTTAGTAATTATCCCTTATATACAGACATCACTTATTATGCAAGAAGTTATGAAATTTCTCTGAGAAACTGGAAAATGCATTTTGCATTTGTTATAATGAGATCAATTTCTTTCTAAATTTATCAATAATTTTCTAAATTTATCTTATCCTTCCAGACTTCTGAGCAAATAAGTATCATGAATTATCTCTTGATTCTTTGATACAAAAATTAAATTTTTAATGAAGAAAAAAATGTTTTGAGTAATTACTTCTCTATCCATTTGGCCAAGGGATTTTTGAAATAAAACTAGTTTAATGTTAAAATCAAAATCTGTTGTGTAGGAAAAATAAACCTTAATAAATTAAAATAAACTGTGACACCATGAAAATAACATTTAAAAAATTAAAATGGAGTGGTAGATTTTACTGTGGCAAGCACAATTTATTCAACTTTCAATTAAGGATTTCTGGAGCATGGATCTTTAAATTAAATGTAAATTTTTAAAAATCTGCAGTCTGTGGGTTAAATTGAGTATATAAATTTTTTGACTTAAAACCATTTGTTATTTTAGAAATCAAAACATTTCACACATACAATCTTACTTCTGGCTTCTTTTTAAAAAGTAAAAATCTAGGAATACCGGACTCTCGTGATTTGTGACAACCACTGGCCAGAGCAAATGAAGACTGCCTTGTTCATACAGAATATCCTCTCTCAATCACTGTGAGTCCACCAGACTTGTAATACCTGTTCACATGACTTGTGGAAGATCTGAGTTGGTAAGATGATTCATTGAACCATCCTGTATACAGACTCTTGATTAGGTTCAAGAACAATGGTGGCTTTTTTTTGTCCTTTTTATCCTTTGATTCTACATCAGGAGCTCCCAAGCATTTCTAACAAATAACTTGCTCATCTCCTAACCAAAGGATTGGATGTTGTTGAGTCTTCCTGCATTGACTTGGAGGAGGGGCTTGAAAAATTGGCTATTGGAGGAGACTATAGAACGCAATTCTGCTCCTGTGGGATAAGTCAGGATTAGTCGGAGTCTACTCGATAGCAACTTGTTTTTTGTTTTTCCTTTTTTTCCTCTTCACATCCAGTGGATGTCAATCTAAATGGAAAGAAGTTCTATTGGGCTGGTTTTTATGGTAAACTGAGTCAACACTAAACCCACCATAGTCAAGTCAATTCCAACTCATGATAAACCGATGAATTACATGGCTCAATGCGGTTTTGTGGATATCTGTTTCTTGACTGTGATGTTGTGGAAGCAGAGCACGAGGTCTTTCTTCTGTGGCACTATTAGGTGGGTTCAAACCACTGACCTTTTGTGTTAAAGCCAAATGTGAACTGTTTATGGTACAGACTTTGTTATAAATAAGGCTTACCCATTTCTCTATTCTACTAAGGAAAAATTCTGAGAGGGAATTTGAAGAAGGTCTGGGATAATCCTAAATACTCTCAATTTACATTTTAGAAACGTAAGTTCATTTAATGATCTTTAAAAAAGCATATGGTCCTTTAATTCACATGAATGAACTTCCTGGCATGCACCTCACAGAGGTGTACAGTATACCACACAATCATAGACTAGAGGTAAGGATTACTGTAAATCAAAAATAATTCTGATTTCCTCTTCCAATGATCCTGAAAATGGATATAGGCTAGGACATAGGAGGAGGAGAAAGAGAAATTATTGATTTATAGATTAAAAGTATAGCTAAAGGACGAGATTCAGGGAAGAATTAGGGAATTCCAGTAGGGATCACCATTTCAACGGCACTTGCACAGCCATGAATTCGCAATTATGTATTTACTACACATCAACGTGGGTGGGACACTCTAAATTTGAAAAGCTGTGATTTTGTCCTGACCCCCGAAGTTTTCAGGGTAAATTCCTCAGCAAATCACATTTTAAAATTTCTTTTGTTTTCTATTCTCTTTCATTTTCCATTTCTCTTGTTATCTAAACAGGCTTGTTTCTGCACAACCTGTACTTCTAAAACAAGCGACTTCACATTTGCTCACAGATATATTTAGGAAGAATTCTAGCTTGTAATAAGATAATATGAACTATATTCATCCCTGGGGCTCGCCTACTAGGAAGATGCTTTTGCTCTTGTGTCTGATTCTTTTGGGTTTTGATGTTGCAATGTGGACTTTCAAAATACCTAATCAACAAATGGATAGAGTTGTGGTTAAAAGTATAGTCTTTGGAGCCAAATTGCTTGGGTTTAAATCCCAATAATACCAATTACCTGTGTGATTTTGGAAAGATGACTTTATATGTCTGGATATTAATTTCCTAATCTGTATAATGGAGATAATGATAGAGTCTACCAGCATCATCCAGAAACTCCTAAAGGGTCATTGTTGCTACTAATGATTAATAACTTAAATGCTTAAAAGAGCGGTGGGCACAGAACTAACTCACTGATGTCACTTCCGACTCAGAGGGACCCTCTAGGGTCTCTGAGACCATTACTTTTGGGAGGAGAAAGCCTCATCTCTCTCCCAGAGCAGCTGGTGGATTCAAACTGCAGCCCAAGCCACTCGCGACAGCACTGGGGTTCCTACTTGGCACATAGTATGGTTTTATTAATGTTTACCAGGCCAGACATTGGGAAAATTAGTCTGTATAAAGGTGTTAGAACAACAGTATTTCACAAAATGGTAGCAATTACTCATATGTAGCAATTTAAATTGAAATTAAGTATGGTCAGAGGTCAAAAGCAAGATGGTGAACACCGAATTAGATGCCTGCTCATTCCTCTACAAAGAGACCACAACAACAACAACAACAATAAAAACCTGACAGAAACAAACCTTATCAGAATTCTGGAAACCAATAATAATTCTTTTAAAGTGACCCCTAGATGGGAGGAATTTTTGGTTTTCTCCTTGCTTGCACTCCCTCCCTCCCTTGTTGTGTTTTACACATGCAGAGCATCAGGAGCCCACACTTTAAGAGAAGAGTCTGGGCTGACTCTTCTTGGAGCCGAGTGGACATTATTTGCTCCCTTGGGTGAACTAAGGTAGTGGCATCGAAAAATAAAAGTCCTTTGCTGCTAAGAAGTTTTCATGAGATAATCCAGCTCAACCTCTGATTGCAGGACCATGAATAACCTTTGAAGTCAAGGAGAAAAAGTGCCATCCAATAGCATAAAGAATCAAGGTTTTTGATTAGCAGTCACGCACTTAACCACTTAAAAGCTGTGCCTGCTATTTTTGCAAATAAGATAAATATTAGTTTATATTAGTATACTATATGAGCATGCATACATTTTGTAAGTGATCTCCTAAGTACAAGCCAGTTCTAGATACAAAATAAATCCTTAAGCTGGCAATGTACATGTGCGGTGCATTTAGTCTTGCTAAGAGATCAAAATATTATTATTTTTAAATATTAAATAATATTTACTGGTGTTTTCCAATGACTAAATATAATCTGTAGAGTAGACGTCATTCTATGTAACAAAAAATTTAATATTTTATTTATTCAATAAATTTTATATGCATAATATTGAATAACAAACATAAAGAATGCCTAAAGTAATTTAAGAACCATAGGGAGAATCAGCTCATTATTAGATATGCTTTAAAACGCAATGAACTTTGCATTTGTTGCCTTTTTTTTAGCAAAAAACTTTGCATCGCCCTACAACAGAAAAAATGATACATCTTTATTATTTTGGTTACTAGTTTACTCTTACATAATTAAAGCTTGAGAAAAATACAGAATAATTAATGATATTGAGAATACCTACAAATTTGCAGGAATTCCAAAATTTTGTTCCCAGATCCCAAAGATTTATCTACTAGGTCTCTGTAAACCTTTATCCATGTTTGAAGCAAAGTAAAGTAATGAAATGCCTTGAACACAGCACAAGCATTAGATAGTAAAGTTTCTAGGGTGTAGTTGGATTGATTCCCATGTTGCTAACTCAACGGAAATTAATGTTTTTAACTCTTGTAACCGCAACATGGGGGAAAGTAGGAAGTGTTCTATTCCATGAGGGTTGGATACAAATTCGATGAAGGGCTTAAGGTTAAATTGTTGGGCACTTATTGGGAACGTCAGACATAGTCGGACAGATTGTACACCCATGCACGTAACTTTATCTATTGTTCAAATTAGGTTGATTTGTAAGGCTGAAGGAAGTTACCATGAACAAAGGTGTACCCCTTACTGGTTTAAAGGAGGTTCAAGTTATGCCAAGTATATCTCTTAGAAGAACAGGGTCTTCTTTTGCTACTGAGGCCCATAGGAAACTACCAGTCAGCCTTGATCATCCGCTGGGGCTTTATACAGGGAAGCTTTATAAAGGTGTACTTAATAGTGCAAGGTTAGTTTGGGGGCTCAAAACACTGAGAAGTATTTAGGTTTCAACGAGACTGGTGAACCTCCCCTTTTCAGTAAGTTGTGTTTGACAGGGTTGCATGCCAGAGCATCATCAGGCTGGAGGGGGCGCTCTATGAAGATGAGGCTAAGGGTCACCCGGCAACTCACAGTACTTCTCAGAGTAATCTGTCATTGTGTGAAATAGAATAAAGATGACAATATGAAGGTTTGGGGTTTCAAGTGGACCAGAACTGAGATCTACTATGCGCGTGGAAGTCACTTTTCCTCATTGACTTTAAAGGTTGAACTAGATAATCTCATTGAAATGTTGTATTAGTAAAGGGCTTTCAACAGCAGTGCCACTACCTTCGTTCAGAGTCTTACTTAATACACTTCAAATACAATGTTTCCTCTAGTTTCTAGTCTGATTTTCTTACATTCTGCCTTTTGAGTTGGCTACAATACGCAAGGTTAGCAGTTGGAAACCACCAGCCACTCTAGAAGAGAAAGTTGGAACTTTCTATTCCTGTAGAGTTACAGTCTTGGAAACTCACAACAAAGTTCTCTCTCTTTTTTTTCCTCCCCAACCCTCCCACCACAGCAAAGTTCTTCCTGGCTCATTATGAGTCAGCATGTACTCACTGGCAATGAGTGGTCTGTATAGTTTTGATATGTCTCTAAAACACAAATCAGATTATTTCATTATTCTGCTTTTAACTCTTCAATAGTTTCCAGTGCCCTATGTAAATGAATTCATTTCTTTTGTGTGGTATGTAATACTCTATGATGTGGTGTCCATTTATGGAATCTTACTCATCCCTCTGTATCTTTTACACACCTCATATGCCCAGGGTTAGTCTCTACTTCTCCACATAAATGACTGAAATAAATAAAATTCACTAACTTTGTTCTAGTCTTTCTCCTTATTTTATCTTGCACATAGTTACCCCAGCTAAAGAGCACTAGTCAGGGTTGTGTTGGTCTGGAAAGGTAGTAGTTCAAACCCACCAGCTAATCCAAGGGAGAAAGATGAGGCTCTCTGCTCTTGTAAAGCTTTACAGCCTCAGAAACCCTCTCATTAGACATTGCACTCAAGATTACAAGAGTTTTAGCCTTTGCTCTGCCATTGTGTATATAGATACCTATATACAGATACTTATACATATTCATATGTAGGTATCTGTATATAGGCATATATGTACATGCACACATACATATACCCAAGAGGGTCTCAAAACATTTGTGGAAAATGGAATTAAAAGACAATGAAATGTGCACATACATATATGAGTATATAGTCATATTATATTTTGTTTTCATTTTAATTTATCTCAGGTATATGAACTTCAAAATTTCCATCCCTAAATCTCCACTGACTATGGTTCAGATTAAATCAGTTTTAGGGGTGCAAGAAAACAAACAAACAAAAATCTCCTCTACATTTTTGTTAATGTTATGAATTAGCAGGAGATATTCAGAAATAGAGTTGCCTACATGTTGTTTGAAAATGGTTTACAGCAAATAATGAACAAAGCAAATCATATTGCCAAAGGCCTAGCTGTTGAGAAAGTGTAGCACATTATTAATTAAAATACAAGTCAGCTTTTCCAGCACTTGTAGCCTGTGGGTATCGAATGTAGTCCACTTGATTGAATCAGGTAGTGGCAGCACAGTCATTTTTTATTTTGTGCTGGAAGGGATAACAAAAATGTGAAGCTGTTTTCTGCTACTTCATTTGCAAAAATATTATTTTGGAGTGAAGGCCTACCAGCTGGAGCAGACAGGCAGAAATAATATAAAATCTACATTATACCCTCTCACTATGATTTTAAACAAGAGGTCTGCAACCTCAGACATTCACAAGGCATTGTATTATAAGCAGACCTTTGTCTATGGCCAAGGAAACAGTTTCCATGGAGATGCAAGGCATTTGACAATGGTCACTGTTTTGGTGAAGAAAATTAATCCAAGCAGGAGATCAGTTTATAGTTATAAGATTTTTTTTTCTGTTCACAGGGAGGGGAAGGAAGAGTTGAGAAGTAGCATTGAAGAAAAACATCTGCCCCTTAGGTATTCTTTTTAGCATGCTGAAGTCAGTGAAATTTTGAGAAACCACAAACTATGTTTCTAGTTTAATGCTGATGGGATTTCTTAGGTGAAAGAAACCTTTCTTAATATGCTTAAATATTTAGCTCACCCCTAGGATAAGGCAGAAAAAGAAATAATGCTGGTAGTATTTTTTAAAAGACTTTGAACACTATAAATGCTATGGGTTAATTAAACTAGGACCTAGTACTTTTTAACGCTGACCTTCTTAACAGAGATCACTTTTCATTCATGCCGTAGTTCCTATATCCCAACATCTGGGAAAATAATTGAAATGTAATAAGTTTCCATAAATGTGATTTAGTGGTATGGACTCATCAAACTGTGATGGTCCACAGAATGACAAATACAATTATTTGAAAGGCTTTTGAATGCCGCCTGGAGAGTCAACCCCACCCAGCACAGCTTCCTTCTAGGTTCAATTTAGAAAACTTGGAAGGATTCATTAACACTTTCCATTCACTCATGTTGAAGTGACCATTTAGAAATTATAGCACCACTTACCAAAATTTCCAGTGAAGAAAAAAGACTTTGTCATTCTCAGCAAAATTAGTGGTGACCAAAGGTAAAACAGAAAGTCAAATGGCTCTTTGACTTGTGGACTTTTGATCCAGGGAACCATCTCTACTGGCATTGTCCTTTTGGATAGAGTGAGTCATCCCGGGTCACTGGGTTGAATTGTCTCCATTATTCTACCCCAGGTTGTTATCGTACTATGGGCTGTCAAGCCAGTTCCAATTCACAGCATCCTTTAACAACAGAACAAAACATTGCCTGCTTCTGAGCCATCCTCACAATTGTTGCTATTCTTGGGCTCATTGTTGCAGCCACTGTGTCAACCCATCTCTTTGAGGGTCTTCCTCTTAAGCTGGCTCTCAACTTGACCAAGGATGATGTCCTTTTCTAGGGAGCCGGTCTCTTAGTAAAATGCCCTCAGTGGATAAGATGAAGTCTTCCTGTCTCCACTTCTCAGGTGCAGCAGATTTACGTATTGCAATATGTTATTTGAGTTTTTTGACTGTCGTGCTCATGGGTCTTGATTGTGGATCCAATAAAATGAAATTCTTGGCATCTTCCAATATTTTATCCATCTTAGCATCATGTTGTTTATTGTTTCAATTGTGAGAATGTTGGAGGTCTTTATGTTGAGGTCGAATCCATAATGAAGATTTTAATCTTTGACTTTTACCACGAAGTGCTTCGCATTCTTTTCCCTTTAGACAAGTAAGGTGGTGTCTTCTGCTCATGGCAGGTTGTTAATGAACCTTCCTCTTATCATGATGCCATGTTCTCCACATGGCCCATCTTCAGAGGGATGTACTCAGCATACACATCAAATCCACACAAACAAACTCTTTGCCAACTAATAGTAAGTCTATAGCTCATGGTAGACCTGCCCTTGTGAATTTCCATAACGATAACTCCTGCAGGGAGTAGAAAACCTTGTCTGCCTCCACGGAATGGCTGGTGGTTTTGAACAGCTGACCTTATGGTTACCAGCCCAACACATAACCAATATGCCCTCAAGACACCTCCTACAGATTGAATCAGTAGGGTGAAAACTCACAACCATTACATATACCGTTTCTAATTTTGGACTACGAAGTCTTCTCTTGTTTGGTTAGAACACTGGCATGGGGTCCACATGAGCCACTGAAGTTTTCTGAAATTTCTATCATATGCACACCCATAGGGTAGACATGGTTACAATGAGCAGCAATGCCTCAGAATAACTTTCAACTCTTGCAACCAAATCTCCTAGGTTTAAGTAAGTGCATTCCCAAGCTCTTAAACTCAAATGGCACTGAATGAAATAAGTTGACCAGGAACCAAATTTTTTGCATTCTGTTCCCTGTTTAAATCTAGTTCCAGTATACTCCAATTCATATCCATTGCTTGAGAAGTAGTTCTTACCCTAAGAGTTTAGTGACACTCCTTCCATCATCAGAAGTCTCTGCTTCAGTAAGGAAGCCTTTCACTGACCTGAGCATGTTTCTTTGGCCCCAGAGTGGTGTCAACTATGTGCCAGGTAGCTAGCTAGCTACAGTGGGAAAAAGAAGAGTTGGCTTTTAATTTCAGCTCCCAAAGCAGTGCTTTGTAGTCTATTTATAGGATGAGCCTTCAAAAATTCCTGGAAAATGGAATTAAAAGATAATGTAATTTTTTTCATAAACTTTTTAAAACCCTCTAATGATTCGAGTCTAATACTTTACTCTAGAATGGACTTTTCTACAAAGACAAATGACATTTTCTTCTTCCTTCCTTCTCCTTCCTCACATCCTCCTTCTCCTCTCTGCTCTCTCCCCCCTCTTCTATTAATTCTTATAGGTGCTAATTCTGTCTCCCTCAACTTTATTCTCTTCTTTCATTTCTTCCTTTCAGCGCTCCAGGTGATGTCATTTTTCAACAATGTTTAATCCATTATTCCGTCCACTATTCCTACCCACCTTAGTTCTTTGTTTGCTTTGCTTTAGGTACATAATGGTTCTTCCTCCCTTTTCTGACAAAGTCATCTACCTTAGAAATCCAGGACCTTCCATAGGACTCTGGTCAGTGAAGTGGGAGCGAGCCCACGTGTCTCTCCTTCTTTCTCTCCGGCTGATAGGTTGCTTGCATGGCCATAAGACAACCGGCGCTTTGCAGAGCACTTTTGGCCTTTTTTATTTTCCACTTCCTCTCCCTCGTGGGAATGTAAATCTTTATTGCTACAGAGCAATGGATTGTGACCTTATGTGTTAACAGTTCTGTTCCCTGAAAACTAAAAATAGGCCTTAATCTTCTCAACATGTGAGGATCCAAAAGGGGCTCTTTGATTAATAGCTGCCTATATGCAATGGCATCAGTGTCTCCTTAGAGGACACTGGGGGTTGGGCAGGGGGGAGGGCTGTTGGGGAAGGAGGGTGGGGGGAAGCTACAGCATTACTATTTGCTATGGATGACTTGTCTTGTGCCCAGAGTCCAGCTTTTTGCTGACTTTTGTGCTCCATTGGAAACCTCTTTCTGTAGGCAAACGCTGTGACAAACACATCACCAAAGAGAGACTGCATATTTTGCTTTGATTTTTTGGAACTTGAAAATTCAATTATTTCATTTTACATGCCAGCTCTCACAAACTATATACAAACACATCTCCTTGCCTATCAGAATTCTGGAGAACTTAATATTCAGTGGTGCTCTCATAATTAAATAAACAATACCTTCTTCTCTTCCTCTGCCCTCATCCCTGACCGCCTTTAAGCACCTAAGCACAAAACATGGAACTCCAAATTATAATCTTTTCTTTTTTTTAATCACTGGTTGCCTTTGCAAGGGTGAATGAGATTCCAATTGCTGGTAGTTCTGATAGGCTCAACGCCTGCCCATATTTGAAATCCACATTCAAGTACACATTGGGTCAAACCCTAACCAGATGTAGGTACACAGTCAAGTTATTGGATTTCTTGATGATGAATAGAAAGCAGACGATGCACCTGTCTGGTGGCAGAAAGGATTTGCATAAAAATGAAGGGACAGTACACATGCTTATGTAAAGTGCTGATTAACGGGCTCACCTATATCGATGTTTAAAAACAGAAAACACATAATGAAACCCAGTGAATGTCCTGAAAGCACTCGGCCCTTTGGTCAACACTGAGAAACTGTGTTGAGAGGCAGGGTTTGTGTTTGTAAGATCCGATTTCTGAAGCATTCATCCTCTGGCAAAGGGAAACACTGTAGTCTGTCTGTCGCTTCGATATTAGACTTGTGCTGGCGCTAATTAAAGACTGCCGTTTGCCATTTGATCTTGGTGGTTAAGGTGGACGGAGGGCTTGCAGATTACGAAACAAACTCCCCACGGAGACCTGCGTTGCTGGAAGGTCAGTGTTGTCTGTATCGAACATGAGATCTGTCGGAGGGGAGGGGGAAGGTGACTGGTATAAACTATTTTTTCTTTTTCTTTTTAATTTTTTGGGAGAATCTGATTTCTCAACTCAAATCAACTGACTTCAGGAAAAGCTCCAAGAGAAGTGTTTCTGGCGTGAAGGAAGATGAAAGCAAATGTACTCTAGTTTCGTATTGTTCTGAAATCCTCACATTTCTTCAGGCTTGTCCTGAAGCCCCTTTTGTGTGGCTTGATCTGTCTGGTACAGCCCCTCCCCTCCCCTACAGGTACCAAACTGTTTTTATTTAAAACTTGCCTCTTGGCTCCAACTTAGGTATTCCCCAGAGCACCTTTCTAGTCATACTTGCACCCTGGCTAAAATATATTTCAACAAAATTAGCCTCGTCTTTACATACTTTAATAATAAATATAAATTTTTATAATATAAAAATATACTTAATCATTAGACCAAGTGTGAGAGAGCATGCAAACCTTTAAAATATTAGTATACTTAGTATCATCTCCATGACTACAAGTACATATAGATGTGTTTTTGTTGTTCATTTTAAAACAACTATAGCTAAAGGAAGACTGCGGCTTGACAGGTATGTATATGTGCATGTGTAGTTGTTCCACACAAGAAAGCACAAAGTGCCATCGAGTTCATGCCATTCCATAATGCCCTACAGGACAGAGTAGAACTGTCCTGAGATTGTCACTTTTTACCCGGGGAGAAAGCCTCATCTTGCTCCTGCAGAGCTGCTGGTGGTTTAGAACCACTGACCTATGTATGGTTCGCAGCCCAACGTGTAACCACTATACCACTCGGCCTCCTCCTAGCTTCACTGTTGTGATCCCAAATACTGCTTACGACACCATCCCAGACGGCAAAAATTCCGTTCTCTCTCTTCTCTTTTATGGACCACCTCTCACCTTAGACTTCTAAAAACTTCCAAAGGTCTTACTTCGCATTATGTGTTCTTTACTTACTGGTAAGGAACCCTGGGGGTGCAGTGGTTATGCACTGGGTTGCGATCTGCACGGGTGGCAGTTTGAACACCAGCTGCTCTGAGGGAGAAAGACTGGGCTTTTTAAACCATCGCCATCTCGGAAACCACAGTCACCATGAGTCAGCATTAACTGCATAACAGTGAGTTTGGCTTGGTGTTTTCATTACTGGCACAAATGTACTGCTTGCTTCATTTTCATTACAAACTCCAAAGCCTAAATCCAGAAGGTCATAGAGGAAGCCTAGAGAGAGCACGCCATCTGCAGCCTCTCAGTGGTGTTTGTTTATTACCCCTCCTCCTCTCTGTTTAGGCCAGTGCCCAAGTGGTGGAGTCTGTTCGAGTTGGAACTCAGTTGCCCAGTTGAATTTGCATGCTGTGGGTACCTCCCTCAGAACCAGAGGCTCACAGGGTAACCGTGAACAGTTGGCAAAGCCCTCCTGGTCTCTAGTACCATCACTGTCTTGTGTGGCATCATTTCACCTTTTCTGCTTGATGACCACTACCGTTTGCCCCTCCAGATCCATATCTGCCCTGTCTTGTCCCAGGATGACTTCCCTGAGGTTTTGTTCTCTGTGGACTTCATACACAGGTCGCCTGGTCATTTGGCTTTGATCAATGGGAGGCTTTGATTGAGAGTCGAGAGATTAAGACAATGGAAAAGTCAAGGTGTTGATTCCTGTTCATTTTACTTCCCTGGTAGTGCAGTGGTTATGCGTTAGGCTGTGATCCCCAACACTGGCTGTTCAAAACCACCAGCAGGTCTGCAGGAGAGCAACTGGCAATTTTATTTCCTTATTGATATTTGAACTTACACAATTGAGCCAATCCTTTCCAACAAAGTTTAGATTGTATTAGTTATTTAGCTGATTAGCAATAAAATATATTTAGTATTAATAAAATGCTAATCAAAACCATAATGAAATACCACTTTATCGCTACTAAAATGAATAGAATGAAAGAAATGATAATGACTGTTGATGAGGCTGTGGAGAGATTGGAACTCATACACTGCTGGTTGGAATGTGAAGTGAGGCAGCTATTTAATGAAGGGCCTCAAAAGATTAAACATCAATGTGTCAATCGACCCAGCAATTCCACGCCGAGGTATGCAACCAGAGAGGCCGGAATGCATGTCCATAGGAAAGCTAGATATAAATGTTCACAGTAGCAGCATTTAGAGTAGTCAAAAAGTGGGAGAAAAAGCCCTTAAATGGCTGATGAGTGACTAAAGAAAATATGGTACGTCGATATGATAAAATATTATTTGGCAATAAAAATATGAGGTTTCTAACGGGGCTTGAAAACATTACAGTAAATACAAAACTGGTCAATATATAGGATTGCATAGCTGATTGTTGGCTGTCGAAGGTTAGAGAAAGAAAGTTGTGGGCGTGAATTGGGTAGTACCTAATAATGACCAAAGCAACGGGACCTTTGTGAGGGGAAATATAGTTTAAAATTGACGATGTGAATGATTATACAACTTTTCTAACATGCAAAATTTTACTAAATTGTTTAGTTACTAGTTAATAATTACTAAATGTATTTTAAAAGAATAAATGTTAGTATATGTGAATTTTATCTCAATAAAATATATAAACAGGAAAAAGAATGGAACCACAGGTTATTATCTTACTATTCACATTCTAGGTAAGGCGGAGGGGCATCGTGGCAGGCAGCAGACATTGCTTGGTGGGGAAAAGGAAGCAGAAGGTCAAATGAAACACAAATTTAGAAAACCATATTTAAAACCTTGAATGTTCTGATCCATATTCATCTGTTTTTCTTCTTTTTTTCTTACCAACCAGCTTGTTTATTTCTTAATTGCATTTAGAACATTTGTTATATATTCTGGATACAAGTTCCTTATCAGAGATGCTATTTACATATGCAAGTATATTATCCATGTCTGTGGCTTATCTCTTCATCCTCTTTGTGGTTTGTTTGTTTGTTTGTTTGTTTGTTTGTTTGTTTGTTTTTAAGAGCAGCAGTTCTTAATTTTATTGCAGTCGATTTTTGTTCCAACAGTTTCATTGACAGATAATTCACATGTTATATAATTCAAGAGTTCAATCATATTAAAAAAGAGTGGTGCAACCAACCACTATATAAAACTAACAGATTTGTTGGGGGGGAAGGAAATGATGGGTTTCTGAAACTGTGAGGAAAACTTTATATAATAAGATACTGCCACCATGTAAAGACAATTACTCCAAGTCGTCCCTTCTTTATATGGAAAGCATTTAGACTCATTGGATAA
>NW_022103900.1:18648866-18711586 GCF_000313985.2 Echinops telfairi
GTAGTAATTTTCTTCTTACACAAAATAAAATGAGTGTTTACAACATGAACATTTTCCAGATGGTCATATAAATGAAGACTCAGGAATGCACTACACACCATATTATTGTTGTTTAGTATTTATTGACCACTCACAGCATGAAAGGCACTGAAAAAATAAACTTTATCCCCACATATGCAAATTATAACCTAAAAAGCATATAAAGTCATATTATCTACTGTCTTCAATGGATTAATAATGCATGCAATATTCCAAAGGTCAGGGCTCAGTCATATTAATATTGGTGCCAGGAATGTACCTTGTTCAAATTAACCTGTTTTCTTTATCTCCTCTCTTTTCCAGGATATAATTCTTGATATATTTCTAACATCTTTATGCCTTAGTGCAAGTACAGTACCTGATATTAAAATTCCATCAATAAGATTTTAAAAATATACAGCATTATAAATCATGAAGATTTTCTTAGATTTATTTTTCAAAACTAAAATAATACTTCCTAGTAATGCTTTTAAACCTCATCATTATCCTAAATCCTTTCTCGGCAGAGATGTTGGTAACCAAGATAATGCTATGGATTGAAAGTATAACACTACATTGATGGAAGTAGCAATTTTTAAGTTTTAATACTGAAACATTCGTAATGACACATAGAAACTCCAAATTACTTAGTGAATTGATACACATCCCATTTCATTTCATAGCTCTAGGCTGACTTAGAGATGGACAAGAAACTTAGAAGGCCCGTTAGGAAGGACAAATCTCCATAGCATCTACAACAGTATTCATTACAAGGAGGGAAGACCGCTACGTGTTTTTACACCCATCACATACCTTAACTGCCAGGTAGAGGAATGATCTACCAGGGCACATATCTTTTGAAATTTAAAGCTTCATTGTGAGATATATGGTAAATGCTTACCTGGGTGAAGCCAATATTAGTTTGAGCTCATTACATAATAGGGATAAACAAAGAAGAGAAAGTTTCAAAATTAGCTACAACTGAGCAGAGAAGGCTGAAGGCTGCCTCTATTTACTGGAAGAGACCCATGAAACTTTGGCTTATTGTTTTCATTTGTCTGCACCAAGGAGAACTTTAAAAGCTACACCATTAAATTTTTAAAACGAGTCTTCAGTGCTTTTTCTTGTTGCTTTTTTGATGAGTGGGATGAATACTTGTAAGTTACTCATCTCTTATATGCTTACAGCACAAGTTCAAAGCCGGCATCTACAAATGCAGTGAAAAAGAAATTAAGTTGTGTCCTGTAAGTCTTTAGCATGACATCAACGATGTCTAATAATAATCATTTTGAGCTATGGAATACTTTTTTTGGATTTCTCTTATAATTTTTGTTGCAGCAGGGGGCAGGTACTCCATATTACATAATTTTATTATGATTGTGACTGTTGAAAATATGCATCTTCTGATTCCACAATCCTCTAATTTACTCATTAGAGAGAGTGATGGTCTAAGACAGCTACTGTTTTGGTGACATGCTGACAAGTGGTGACAGTAACAGACAATTTACAGCAAAATTTGCATACCATTGGCTTCTGGGCATATATTTATCCTATATTCTACATGCACCTGTCATACATTTATGTACATGAACACTCTGTTTGTGATAAGGGCTTTAGATATTATTTTTCAAACTTGAACCAAGATCAAGAACATAGCAACTGCTGGAGCATTCGGGAGCTGACTTGGCACCTTTGTGGTGCAAAGCGCGTGAGGAAAAGGCTGCTCTGCTTCCGGGTAGTTCATTCTCGTAGTTGATATCTTCCTTTCATGGCAAATAAAAATACATTTTAAAAGTTCATTGTATTATTCCTTATCTGATATTTTTTAATATTAAAGGACTACCCTAATTGCATAAAAAAATACAGAGAGGGGATTTAGTTATAAATTTATATGTAGCATAATTTGGGTGCTGCTATAATTTTCCACCTCTCCGCTACATTTTTTGGGACGGCTCCAGAAGTTTTTGTGACAATTCCATTGGAAAAGTCAAGCTAACACTTAAGAAAAAGCAGAGTACCCAAACTACAGCCCTTGAAACGTCCCTTGCCCATGGCCCACGGTTTTCCTTTCTTTCCTCGTCAACTAATTTGTCCTTAGACACCTCTAATAGAAGGCTATTCAAATCAGATCGGTGTTAGACCGGGTTGACAAGAGAAACAAATCCAGTGACACTCATATGTGTAAGCAAAAGCTATATATCAAAAAGAAATCGTATATCAGTAAAACATCCCATGCAGTCCAACCCAAGTCCATAAGTCCGGTACTAGTCCAGAAGTCCCTCTTCAGACTCATGCAGCCACATGCAGTGATGCAGAATGCAGGCCAGGGGGTGAGAAGATTTGTGGATCCAATGGAAGTGGGAGCATCACAGAGCTCTGGAAGGTCTCATCACGGCTCGGCAGCAGGAAGGAAAACAGAGAGAGGCAGGTCCCAGAGCCCTCCTTATGAGAAGGCCACGCCAACAAGGAGATGCCATCAGGCTGTGACCTTATTACCAAGCTAGACTCCAGCCCTACACGCTTATATATCAAGTTGATGTGAAATTATGTAACTACGACATGACTGAAACTCTTCTGATTTGAGATGAGTTTGTGGTGTTCAGAGCATGAAAAGAAAAACTAAGAGAAGAAAGAAATAAAATATATTCCAGAGGAAGAAAAAGAAGAGGAGCTGGATATGGAAGAGAGGAAGGAGATAAAAAAGAAGAAAAGAAAGTGCTGTCACTACCATCCACTGATCTCTCTCTGAAACTGTGCATCAAAAGAATGCCACAGGGCTTAAAGTTATTTTTTGAATTATAGTATTATTGAATGTAGGACAAATATTTTCCATTTTGTACTATTTCATGTGCATTTAGAAATTTCTATCCATTTTCCTTTCAAGATTTTCTTTCATCCACGCCAACATCCTCCATTTTATCAGCAATCTCTCTCCCATTTTCTATCTGAATGCCTCTCTTCCTAGAACAGTATTGTTTTTTCCCAGGATATTCTTAAATATCTTTCACGGACATTTCCTTATTTACTTCTGTTTTCCCTAGTATCTATTATCACTAAACTCCCATAGCACTAAAATATAAAATACATATTGAATATCTATATAAATTGTTGTAATTAATTCCAAGTGTTTTCTATCCAAAAATAATCTCCTAAGAATTATTTTTAGTTTTTAAGCTACATGCAATTTTTAGAGATCTAGGATCTTTTTTCTAAGTTTTTGTGTATCTTTAATTTAGTATACATAATTGACAATAAATAAATTAATTGTTATATTCTCTGTTCACATTCACTGTTTGTCAATAAGCAAATCAACACATGGGGTTTTAGAAATCTAATGCATCTCCAACACTTATAATGTCAATGTAGACAAATACACTCAAACACTATCATTATTATCTTAAATTTATTGCACACATACCAAAACAGGGAAAGTGAAGAACAATATGAAACAACCAAATCAAAATTCAGAATTTGGGATTTTGGAAATTATTCACCAAATGATGAAATATGAGGGGTAACCCCCACCAAAAATACAAGGGAGAAATCTCAGTTGGGTGGAGCTTTCGTAATGCTCATTTCCCCAGTAGGTGAGCATCAAGCAACTTGCTCCAAGTTAGCACACCCAGCAGCATTCCCTGGGAAGGTTCTATCTGGTCATAGTGAATTTTTTTGTAAACACAGTTTTGCTCAAACCTAGTTGTAAGAGAAAAGAGTGCAGCTATGAAATTTTGTTTCCTGCTTAGAAAAAAAATGTTCCATAAACTGTTGTGATGTTGAACACAGTTTAAAGGACAGCGCTTTAGGAAAAATCAAGTGTACGAGTGAAAATGTTGATTGATAACAAACCTCATTCGGGACAACTGTAAACGTCCCAAATGGACAAAAAGTTGACAAAATTCATATACTTGTGCTTGAAGACTAATTATAGACCATTGAAGAGATGGACTATCTTGGAACCCGGTTCAGCAAATTTTAATGGAAGATTTGGGAATGAGAAAGGTCGCTGCACAATTTGTGCTTCAGATTCTTACTGACTAGGGGAAAAAAAGAGAGTGGGAAAATATCTTGCTTTGAAAGAACAACTTCAAAGAGAACCAGACTATTCCCCCCAAGGTCATTACTGGTGAGGAGACATGGTGCTATTGTTACGACCCCGAGAGTAAACATCTATCAAACCAGCTCCTCCCCAGCCATCTCTGTGAGCCAATCTGGGGCAACAATCAGCATGCCTCTTTTGCCCCACGCACCAGACTCACCTGACCTCACTCCTTGAGACTTCTTTTTGTTTCCATAAATGAAGAGAGACGTGAAAGGACAGTGATTTGATGACATGGAAGAGGCAAAGAAAGAAACAAGGAGGTGCTGTCAGCCATACAAGCAGATGAGTTTGAAAACTGTTTCCAAGAATGGAGTTGCAGATTTGACAAATGTATTAAGTGCAATGGAGAGTACTTTTAAGGCGATATGGCTGGTTTGTCAAAAAATTTTAGATACATAGCTTTGAAAAACAAATTCCATTTTTTCTATTTGGGGGGGTGGGGCGGGCATGCCCTTGTATGTTATTACACACCTATGAAGGGATGCAACTGTTTTCTTCTATTCTTGGTTAAGCAAGGAGATGGGCAAGTGCTTTAACTAGCAACTGTATGTGATGCTCTTTTAAAAATTGAAATTATCCAAGATAGATAGAAAGGAAGTGGTCACTTTTTGCGAATAGTGATTCTATCATCTATTTAGGTGCTAACATGGTATTTTTCTAAAGGAATGGCCTATATCACTTCCATTTCCAACAAAAGTTCTTGAAGAAAAGATGAAAATAAGGATCTATGTCCTTTCTATACCAAATGAGCTCTTGTGGCACTGTTGACTAAGCATTGAACTGCAAACTACAAGGTGGGAAGTTCAAAACGGGTTTGATACCAATGAGGTCATAGTGGAGGTGGAAGGTGGGATGGAGGAGTAACTCCTACAGATAACACTCTCATTATCACTAAATTTTGGCTTTTTATGTAGAAAGTGATTTTGAGGGAGAATCATTAACAAAGAAAATAAGAAGTTGTTATTTTCAGAGTGCCTGGTAAAACAGGTGGAAAGATTATGATAACCATGTAATCCACCTACTGGTATAACACAAATAGAAACTTTCTGTTACAGCTCAAGAATATAAATAGACATAAATGGTAGCATTATTATACGAATAAATGAGTTAGTCAATCAATCACTGACAAAGCACACTCAGTAATCAAAAGATTTTTCATGTTAAGATTAATTTTATGTAATACAAGTCTAAATATTACATAAACCCTTTGACATTGAGTTATATTCCAGAAGACAAAAAAGGGCACTTTAACAGCCAAAGAATAGCAGACTGTCAGGAATTTCCTTTTGGACTTAAGGGTCTGGGTGACCACTAATCAAAAATGTAAGAATGTGTGGAAAATCACACAACAGAGCTTCACTGTCCAATAAATTAGCTACCAGCCACATGTGACTACTTAAACTCAAATAAATGAAACTTAATAAGAAGAATTCAGTTTATTCCACACACCAGCCACGTTTCAATGGCTCAAAAGCCACATAAGACTAAGGGCTGCTTTCTTGGGCAGTGCAGTTGTAGACCCATTATCTCATCACAAGTCTCTCTAGTAGAGCAGAGTAGGATAGGCATACTAAATTGGAGACATGAACTTCCTGAGAGAAAATGATGAAAATCATAAGCATGAAACATGCTAAGCAGTTGTGTTCGTCTGGGTAGACTAGAGAAACAAATTCATAGACATGCATATGTGTATGAGAGAGTTTTATATAAAAAAGCAATTGAATATTGAGAAAACATCCTAGCCCAGTCTAGATCAAGTCCATAAGTCCGTTATTAGCCCATATGTCTGATACCAATCTATAAATTCCTCTTTAGACTCATGAAGCACATGCAATGACACCAAATTCAGGAAGATCACTAGCCAGTGGGTGGAAAGTCTCATGGATCCATTGGTGTTAGAGGCATCTCAGTGCTGGTAGGGGTCTCCACGTGGCTCTTTCAGCTCCAGGGCTCCAGCGTAGCTCCATGTGTCTTGTCAGCAAGCATGCCTCCCAGGGAGTGAAAGTGTGTCCCACCTCCAATGAGCTATTTATCTCCTTAGCACCTCCAAATGAGGTCATCAAGCTGCGACCTGATTGACAGGCTAAACACCACCCCTTCACTCCTAAGTCTCAAATTGACAACAGATTATTTAACTACCACAACAGTGCACACTAGGGTTTGGAAGCATTGCATATTAAACAGACATTTCTTCTTCTGGACATAGGTTATTGCTATTGGGTGCCACTGAGTGGATTTAAGTTCATAGAGACTCTGTGTGACAGTGTAGAACTGCCCCTTAATTTTTGTCCCCAGGCTCTACTCTTTCTGATAACAGATTAACAAGTCTTTCTCCCATAGCACCATTGAGTCATTTGATCCATTGCCCTTTCAGTTAGCAAGTGCTTGCACTGCTAGGGCTCCTTATAAATAATGGCAACACATAGCTCTGTGTGTGTGTGTGTGTGTGTGTGTGTGTGTGTGTGTGTGTGTTGGTGTTACACTTTCACATACAAATGGAAAATCATTAATTCTGAACACCTTGTCTACAGATGGATGCACCAAAGAAGAGCATGTATACCGTCAGTTCATTGCACTCACTTTTGGCTTGTACACTCCAAAGAACAGAGTCATGCTCTCCCTGTATCGAGGAATAATAACTGATAAAATGACCGAGGACATCTGAGCACAAATGGTGTTATATGCCAGAATTAATCCAGAATATGCTAGAATTGAAGGATCCAGAGGGCGGGGGATCACTTTAATTTTTCACTTATATTGTAGGAGTTGACATGCTACACAAAAATTAGGGCTTCTGTGTGGATAAGAGAAATGGGTTGGTTACAAGCGTGCATCAAGTCAAAGGCAAAATAATAGCTATAGCCCTTTTTAATTCTCTCACAGGGAATATTTGTTCAGGCTACTGCTGAGAATTCCTCAACACCACATCATCCTGAGTGTTTCTGGATTCTACTCTGCTTGGATTTTCTGGAACTAACAATATAGGAAAAGGCTAAACTCACCAGGGTCTCAAAGTCTTACACATCACTGCGAGTGGTTTTATTCTCTGATGAGAAAAACTTGGTGAATACCCACAATCTTATTTTGTTTCCAGATACTGCTTTAATTGCCTTTATGAAGACAAGGTCATAAACTTCGTCAAAAACAATGTCCCCTTACATCACCTAATGTTTGCCAAGACTCTAAGAAACCCCAGATAGAAAACATGAGAAAAGAAGTCAGTATTTTCTCCATATCCTCTACCTACATACAGAATAATGAACAAATAAGAAGTATTAATATTTCTTAGGCTAGTCATGTGAAACTATGATGTCTGTACTTCATGGTGAACAAGAGAAAGCATTTTATAAAGAAAGGGACCAAATATGCCATTTTTTAATCCATCTCTAAACAAATATTTTTCAGGACAGGAAGTCCAATAACTGCTTTTCTCCTCCACCTGGAACTTTGCAAATGATGGCCAAAGTTCTGAAAAATTCCTGAGGCTTCTTTTCCTCTCTCAAATCAGAAACATCCAAATACCAGGATAGCTAGCGTATGGCCTTCACTTTTATTATTTTATATGTTTTTCATAAAATCAGAGAATGTCTAAACTAGAAGGGATCTTAATATCCGTCTTATTTAGATGAATCTGTCTGTAGATGGGTGGGAAAATTTCAAAGAAGAAGAGGTAGTAGGAATGTGTCAGTTAGAGACAAAATGAAGTCTAGAATCTGGTCTCCTAATTCTTGATCAAGGCGCTTTGGGGTGCAGTAGATCCGCCTCTCAGCTGCTCCCTGAAAGGTTCGTGATTTGGACCCATGGGAAATTGATGTGATGGTCTGCTTCCATATCAATTTACAGCTTTGGGGTTTCCATTGGGCAGTTCTATTCCGCCCTATAATCTGCTCTGAGTCATTATCTGCTCACCAGCAAAGGGTAATTCCTGATAAGTTCCCTTCTATTTCTCCATACTGCATTCTATAGACCTACTATAAGAATCTCCACACTGTTACAACTACAGTGCAAGGCAATGGGTGTTTCTTATGTAGGCTGTTGAATTTGTAGGTAAGTCAGAACAGTTCCATATGGTTCATATTTAGCCTTACTCTATTGTCAAAAAAATTGAAGTCTTTTAAAATTACTTAAAGCTGCATATGAAGCAAGGAAAGGTGAATGTGATAAAGAATTTTTTTGTGAGTAGGTTGGTCCAATTATTTCAAAGTGAAGGCAAGTTTACATCACATTAAAGAACAAGAAGGAGGTATCTGTAAATCAAACTTTTGTACTCTGGGGATTTACTCTATTTGGCCTTTCTGAACTTGAGTTTAAAATTCTGCAAACAACAACAACAACAACAAAACCCCCAAACAAACCACGGTTATCCCACAGTCTTACAAGTGGTTGTCAAGTGTACTATGCAACTAGGGTGCTTTATAGCACCCATGTGACCATGCAGGAGTTGGAAAATTATGACGTAAATTTAGTAGCTCTGGTCTTTCTAGAGGATTAGTCAGTTTAGGGTCTGTTTGGAAGGGTCATACATTGAAACTGAATCCAAGAGCCAATCCCATGGAGACTGAAGATCACTTTAATCAAGAAGATCTTGGAGTGGAGTGATTGTTTGAATGTTCGTGGGGTTTGAAAATGACTTGGGTTTGCCTAGATAGGGGTTTGAAATGTTCTATTAGCTAAAGTCAAGATCCCAAAGACTCTTTTATCAGCCTGAGAAAATAACTCTCAGAGGCTTGTGTGTCCTCCGTGTGAACAAGGTTAGGAGAAACATATCTTTCCTATTATTTTGGTATCTTAATCAATGTGACTTGTTTTTTTTTTTCTCAACTGGTTATGACACATAGAATCTTAATTGAATTCATTTTATTAAATTGAATTTTGAATGGAAAGGCAATAATTCTTTCTCTGACTTATTTGGTCTAAAATTATTGCAGAATTTGATTTGAGAAATTTATCATTTGAATGATGTAATAGTCTAGGTACTTTGGAGAAACAAATCCACAGCGACTCATGTATAAGAGAGAGTTTTATGTAAAGAAAATGTGCATCACGAAAACATCCCAACCCAATGCTGCCCAAGCCCACAAGTCCAACATTAACCCATTAACCCAACACCAGTCCACAAAGTCCTCCACCTCACAAAACAGAGGCAATGATGCCGACTGCAGGAGGAAAGCTGAGTCAGTGAACGTGTAAGCATCTCAGCACTGGCAGGGGTCTCCACACAGCTGCTCCAGCACCCAGGGCTGCATCGGGATAGATCCATGCGGCTTCTCCTTGGGGATGTCTTGTAGGAAATCCATCTTGCAAGCTGAAGCAGGGAACTGCTAAGGCAGCTGCACCCGATGCAACCATCACAAAACAAGAGACCCGAGAACTAGAAAGGTGAGGCTTCACCACCCACTTATCCCTCCGCCTTTCAACCAGCACCACATGTGATTATCGGCCAGGCTGGCACAATTAACTAACTCAAATGATATCAATGATTACAGTCTTGTGGTTTTAATATTAAGAATAATACATTAAAATGATATAGCATAGTATGTTAACAAGAATACAAAGCATAGTATGTTAACAAGAATATAAACCCATTAGAAGTTGTGGACATCTCAAATTAATAGATTAAAAAAGGGACACTGAGAAGTTAGATAATTTCCCACCATTGAGAATAAGATGATGTTGCTATTGGCTACTGCAGAGCTAACCGAGGCACACTGGTCCCCTTCTTCACCCATTACACTGTCATCCTCAGTGACTGAACCCTCATGAAGTGTCCAAAGTAAATGACACAGGCAACATAGATAAATAAAGGAGAAAAACATGTGCCGCCTTTACATCCTGGTGTTTCTTTTTTGTTGTTCTGTAATAACGAAACCATCCTTCAATCGTCTCTAATCTTTAGTCATGAATCTCATAGCACACACACATGATTTGATGAAATGATATGCATCCTATGCAAGCCTTGTCTCACAAGTTCAATGTCCTTTTTAAAAACCACAATTATGCTCAGATCTTCATCAGCATTGGCCTGAGTGATGACAAGAATCTCTTTGATTTCCTTCCTTTGGCTTCCAACCGGTCTCAGGGACAGTGTTATCTTCTTCAAAACAAGCAAAGTGACAAACACACAAAGCGTGAGCCTGGTGTTCCTCCTATCAAGTGCCCGCTGTCTCACATTACTTCTCCCTGCACTCACCTGGCGCTGTCTTCATCAACCACCCTGACTCCGGGAAAGACAGCCACTCTCCTCCCTCTCTTTAGATTTCAGGGTTGCCTTTTCTACACCTGCAAAAGTGCACTTGTCATATTTTGTTCTAATGAGCTATTTAGTTGTCTGCCAACCAATGTGCTAGAATAGTTTCTGTTCTAGTCTGTTTCAAGACCATACGGGTCAAGATCTATTATGTTGAATTCAGAACCGAGTCATGAGCTATAACTCTCCCCTCGATGACAAAGAACTACCTCCAACTTATTTTTGCATCTGGGAGAACCCAGCGCATAGTGGGGCCTCAATAAAATTTGTTAAACGTATTGCTATGCTGATATTATGAAAAACTTTTTCAACTTTTTTCACAACCAGATGATATTTATTGTATTTCTGTGCCATCTTGAGCCTAATTTTGAACTATATTTTTGCTGGTTGAGGAGAGAGAAACAAACAAAAATTGTATGTAGGTCATGTTTGCACTTGGAAACTTTGTTGGAGAGAGATGAAGGTAATAAACAAGGGGGTAAATAAGCCTGGATTAAATGAGGTTTAAACTTCTAAGGATAAGTGAAAAAGTATTGTTATAAAATCAGAGAAAACTTGGTTAAACAGGAATAACAATATTTGAAGTAATTAATTCTTGACATATCCTCTATCTAAGCGTATACATTTCAGAAGATGGTATTTCCATCTCTCTGACCCCTTCTCAAAGATTCTGAGCTCTTGATTTGCATCATGTCAAACAGACAGGTTGCTATCTAGCAGGGACTCAGCACATGTTCCTTGAGTTTTGTAGACCAAAAAAAAAAAAAGTCTGAAGGAGCAAGCCCAAAGTTATAGGAGGGATGGGTAAGGTTGCCCAACATAATTCTGGTAGGATATATTTGCTGCTTTCAGAATGAGCAGGTGCATTGTGATAGAAAAAATTCTTCGGCACAATTTATTGGCCTTTTTCTCACTAACGCAATTTTCAAGTTTTCCAAGAATGTCTTCCTAATAGACCTCCATGATTGTTCCGTATCCTTTCCTTTGGGATCCCTGCAATCAGTCACCTTAACCTTCTGAGCTGACCTGTCTGCCTTTCTGCCTTGAAAGTAACCAGCCCAGGAAATCTCATAGCAAGTCATTTTTTAAAGTACTCTAATAAAATTCAGACAAGTGTATGACTTAGGTAACTTGCTTATCGCCATTCAATGGTCCCAGAGTAATGTTTAAACATCTTTATTTGATAACCTGAAACCATATAAGCAATAGTTTTTTACTTACTCTCATCTTTAGTTTTTTCATTGGTATCTTTTCAATAGGCAGCAACAGAAAGGAAGCTGGAATATAAGCACTTACTGACAGATGATTTTAATCACTCGACTTTGAGCTTTCACATGGTCCTCTGAGAACATGCAGGTATACGTACATCAAAGGGTCCCTATCAAGAAGGCTGTTAATGCTAGTTCTCTAGTTCACCTATGTCTTTACTCTTAGTTTGTTTCCTATTTTCAGTTTTTAACTTTCCCTATTTGACAGACTATAAATCCTGTGTTATAAATTTTATGGTTGCAGTCTAGACCCTGGGTTCTCAACAGATATTAATAATCATGCTGGACACATTTTTCTTGATTCAGTGGCAACTTGTCAGTCTACAAGCAGGGAAAAATAGAACCCTCATTTGTCCCGTGCTCATTGTCAAATACAGAGTGAAGAGACTTTGGTGCTAATAACTAGGTGAATACGGAAAGCTCAGGAAAAATCAGTTGTTATTAATTTATGGACTTCTTTATTTTAAAAAGTCTTCATAGAATTACCTTCCAATCATATTGAAATGTATTCTTTATGCCTTTCTTAGGCATTTCTTTATGTCTTTTAGACTGTGAACTTTAAATAAGCTGCTCACTTCCTGTGTATTTAAGACTTAAATGAGAGATTTGTAGAATTTGTGGCTTGTCCCCCTAAAATCATACCTTTCGTGTATGGAGGAAGGAGAACTGGAAACAAAGCTGATTAAATTAATTGTGTTTCACTATAAAGTCACAGCGAAACATATGCTGTGAGGGCAGTTTTGAAACCATTTTCCTTATTTTTGACTTTTCATTTTGGGTCAGAACAGTTTTTAAAATAATATGCTGCATTCTAACAGAAAACAAGCACCATAAGTCTTTAGTAAGAAAGTTCAAAAGAGGCACCTGTATCTTTCTTCACAGAAAAGGCTTTGAAGCACCTCTGAATTCCTGAGGTTCCATTCTGCCCAGCTAAACCAGAACTTTCCAAAGCAGCCACCTTTCACGAAAAAGAGAGCGTTTCAGAAAACCCCAGCCACTGCTGCTGAGCACACATGCTCAGACCTTCTTCCTCCAGTGTTTCTGATGCACGTGTTCTGGGTGGTATCCAGACACGTGGATTAAACACGCTCCCACATGATTCCAGTGGCCCCTTTCCTGCCCTGTGTAATCACACTGCACCTGGATTGCTCTCTCCCAGTGTGGCCCCTGGGTTGTCTGCATAAGACAACCTGAAAATTCAGAAACCTCTGGGTCTGTCTTACACCTGCCAAGCCAGATTCTGCCAGGAAGGGGTCAAGATAATTCTGAGCCACATGTGAATTCGAGATCCAATGATTAATATCAGGGGCGGGGATCTGGTCACAGACCTAGCATTCGACTAAGCAATGAGCCCTTCTCTAAAGAGAGCCCAATGTAATGTATCAAGAGCCCAGATTGTGGCTTACAAACACCTAGGCCCATTCAGGGCACTTGCCCTGATTTCTGATGGGTGAAAAATTCAATATGGACCTCTCTATTTTTCCAGCCTTTACCTATAATAAGGTATTACCTATAATGAGGGAATGATTCTGATGAAGAAAGCACAGCAGAAGAATGATGGGCTGGCAGGCCATGCACAGAATCCAAGAGGTGGGGGGGGGGGGACGGGGGACAGTGGCCCTGTTCTATGCCCTCTTGGCATTTCATCCCCAGTTTCTGCTTTAAATCCACCTGATGTTAAAGGGGACCGCCATTGAGGTATTTGTGACCGTAAGGGAAGAACGAATGGAAAGAAAGGAATGGTCAGGAACACTAAGAATCTCTACGCAGGTCTATGTTTGCATGTCTGTGGAAATCCGTATTTCTCGATAGCACTACTGTATTTACATGTGCTGATAGGTTCACGTGGGCTTATTTGACCAATGGGAGGGGCGGAACGTTTTAAGGACAATCTTACCCCAGTATGACCACACCACGATGACGACAGTGGCCGCCTGCTGGTGACAGAAAGCACAGACTCTGTAGCCAGGCTGCATGGCTCGGAATCCCAGCTCCATCAACATCACTTTAGGGCTGTGTGACTGGAGACCAGTTGCTTAGCCTGTGACTCAGCTTCCCCTGCCAGTTAAAATGCTGCTGCAGCTCACACATGAGCGATCTCATAGCATTCTTACAAAGAGTAAACTAGCTGCTATCTATAGAGTGTTTTGAACAGAGTCTCATCAGTATAGATGCTGGATATTTGTCTGTAAACATATTGTGAAAACCAGCCTTCATTTCTTTTCACCAGGCAGCTTCTAATGCGTTGCAAAGTTAAAAACCCTGATCCAATTTATGTAAAGGGTTAGGCATGGTTTGCTATTCACAGCCAGAAGTTCAAGCCCACCTGCCACTGTCAGAGAAAGATGATGCTCTCTGCTCTCATAAAAAGTTAGTCTCAGAAATCCTCTATCGGGTCACTACAAGGTAGATTCAACTCTATGGCCGCGGTCTGACCTGATATCAACATGAGCACAGATCGTTTATGCAACTTTCTCATTGTCCCACGACTGGATAACCTTTTTAAATAGGAAGTGGTAAAATCCAACAGGCACAAAATGGTTGTTTTCCACTTCTATGAGGATTCCTGTGGATTTGTCTCTTGTCATTTGTTTTGTGATCACAGCATGCAGTATGAAGGACTCGTGCTGATAGGCTGGCAGTCCTTCTGTTAGCGACGTGTATTTGGTAGAAACCTTGCCTCCGTTGACTAGAACCAAGGAAGAGCAATCTTCCCAGATTCAAGCCCAATGGCAGGCCCTGTGTCTTGGAAGACAAAGTCTGCCTCACAAGCCTCCCTCCCACCAGAGGCAGACGTGGCCTCTGGAACAGCCCTTCAGAGAGCGGAGGGCCCATTCAGAAGCAAATGACATTATTTCCTTTAACTCTGCATTAGTCGTGTGCTCATCTCCTGCTTTAGAGTGGATGAACGCCTGCTTGTCGTGCTCCAAACTTCAAAAGAGCTTTGCATGCATGGCTGTTACAAAGAGGCCCATCATCATGGGATCATTTATTTATCTTATTAGGGCACAATAGGACTCACTTTGGGCCTTGAATGTGCTCCAGTGACTCATGATAATTTTCCCGATATTTTTTGACCTCTGCTCCTCTCCATAGTCTCGCATCTCAGAGAGGCTTGCTTCAAAACCACAGAACCACAGCTGTGTTTGTTGATCAGGGACTTGAAGAATGAAAGTCACTGTTTCCATGAGGAATCTTCAAAGGAGGAAAAATTAGTTCCCTTTTGTCAACATGGGACTAGTTAGGAAGGGATTTCCGAAATGAAAGTTGTCATTTTGTATTTGGAAAATATTTTCTCATAATGAAAAATAGAGAAGTTACGGAGCCATCGCCAAGACCGCTGCATTGTACGATGTTTTGTTATTACATTGTAGCATTACAAATGAGATGATGCCCAAAACACAATGAATGCGTGATAGAAAGTAATAACAGGCTAAATGAATTCAATCATTTAACAGACAAGTTTGATTATCAGAATACAAAATATTAAATGTCTAATTCAACAAAAAAGATCTAGAATTAAAAAGAAGGCACGGATTTGCAGAGGTTATGCAGTGTTCCAGGCCTCCAGAGGGCGCTATTGGATTTGCACACATGTACATTTAATTATGCGCACAGGTTCGTGAAATTAACAAAAAAAGATTTTTAAGTATCTCTAATTCATTTCCACATAAGACAAGGAAAGAATCAATAACCATAACAATAATTTGTCTTCTACAAGATTAACCGAAGCTTATCACATTTAACAAACCTGTATTTTGTTTTTGCCTAGAGATCAGTCACCTAATTAAGAAATGAAACAAAAGTTGAGTTATTTCAGATGCTGTTTATGGAGAACAAAATGAACTTTGCATTAATAGTAGATATTAACTTGATTGTAGGCTCAAAACATACGTTTACAGACAAAATTATTTCATTTCTTTTGAGCATCAGGAGATAAATCACAACAAGAAATGGGCTTTAAGGTAGAGTTTCAGAGTTTGAAAATCCAAATGAAACTATTAGCTGAGGAAAATTATTTTACACCATCGTAATCCAGCATTTCATAGCTTGAGTGGTTTTACCTACCAAGCAAACAAATCGGGAATCATGGCAGGGAATGGTGTATTGGCTCCTTGTACTATCCCCATGCTGCATAGCTATGGTAGGTGTGTATAGCTTATAGAATTTCAATTTACATGACTTGGCTGTACGTTTGTGCAATCTCTAAATATTTCCTTCAAATAATTTAACTTTTTTTAAAGGCCGTGAATTAAAATTGATTCAAATGATCCCTTTGGAAATTCACTAGCATATTTGTTTTGTTGTGAGTTTTGACAGTTATTATAAATGCTTATCGTATTTACAGAATTGTTTGAATCATAGTCATATTTTTAGAATCATTAGCTACTATTGGAATTTCTACACAAATGCCCAGCAATGTGGAAAAGAAAAGACCTGAATTGCTTCACCCCACAAACTTCCTTGTTAATACACTTTCTGCAGTTTAAACTTATCCAACATCATTTTATCAAAAATATGAATTGTTTTCCTCAAAAGAAAAAAAGTAACCAAACACAATATTCAATGCTTAACATTAGTAACATTAGTAAGTTAGATCGTATAGAGCTGGTAAAACTCATATAATGAATAGAACAGAAATTAATTTAATTTAAAATCTACCCCCAACTTTATAACATATCTAGCCATTAGAGAAAATAATCCATTTGGGCCATGTGTAGAGTAACTGACAAGAAGTGTCTATGTGGAAATGATTAATGGTGAATCCAGATCGGGAATTAAGCAGCATATTCATTAAAATGTGAGGATATTGCTGGAGGAAGCTTGGCATACATGTAAATGACAGTAAAACAAGACATGCCATTTCTGTAGCATCCTCTCAGCAGCTCCAGCTAGCCTACAACCCCGCCTCTTTGCGCTTCTTGCAGGGAGGAGGCCGTGAGTAGCCCTGGTGGCTATTTCAGAACAAGACAAGAAAGCAACAAAATGAAAGCCTAGAAAGGCAATTGGGTGGCAGTTTACAGATGAACCCATCAAATGTTTCACCTGAGCTTGACTTGGATAATTTAAATAGGGAAATAATTTCAAGCAAAGAGGTTCATAAGTAGAAACTCGAACCTCCAAACTCACTGACGTGGGGTTAGTGCTGACTCACGGCGACCCTCTAGGACAGGGCAGAGTTGCCCAGTGGGTTCCTGAGACTGTGACTTTTCACGGGATTGGCAAGTCCTTCCTGTCTGTCTCCCTGAGAGCAGCTGGTGGTTTCAAACTGCTGGCCTTGCAGGCATTAGCCCAACGTGTAACCATGATGCCACTAGGACTCCTTCGTGGGTAGAAAAAGAAGACAAAACAGAACTCTCCTTAAATGCCAGTCTCACAAAATTTTCTCACCGGTGCCTATCAATTGCTCATTGGATGTAATTGTAGGAATGCAATGACTGAGATATATTTGAACATTCACTACCCCATAAATCACTGGCAATGATAGTAGCAAGGAGTGGCAGCAACTCAGGTATCCCTAGGGTTTCTGAGGTTTTGTAAATCTTTACAAGAGCATTAGACTGCTAATTACAAAGCCACAGATTCAAAGCCATCAGCTACTCCAGGGAAGAAAGAATCCCCAATCATGGATAACATGTAATATATACAGAGAGCTGAATGAAGGTCGAACTTGATAGTGGGACAGGAGGAAAGCAAAAGCAAATAGAGGAAAGAACTAGGAGGCAAAAGACCTTTACAGAGATACAAACATGGTCATGTACATCTGTAAATATATTCATATATAAAGACAGGGACATAGATCTATGTACATATGTTATATGTTAAATATTAAAGTACCAGATGGACATTGGACTGCTATTCAAGCACTACATCAAGGCAAGAACACTTTTTACCAATAACCTGTCATTCTGTGATGCCCACCTTCCCAACAGGATCACTGAAGACAAAATGTGTGCATAAGCAAACATGGTGAAAAAAGCTGATGGTGCCCAGTTATCAAACAATATGGCATGTGGAGTCTTAAAGGCTTGAAGATAAACAAGTGGCCATTTAGCTGAGAAGCCAACAAAGCCCACATGGAAGAAGCACACCAGCCTGTGTGATCACAAGGTGTCAATGGAATCAAGTATCAGGCATCAGAAGACCCAGAACAAACATTCATATAGACAAGAATGAGAGGAAAGGCGGAGTGGAGAGCTAAAGCCCATCTGTAGGCCATTGGGCATTCCCTCACAGAAGGGGTATAAAGGGACAAGCCAGCAAGGGTGCAGTATAGCACAGAGGAAACATACAACATTCCTCTAGTTCTTTAATGCTTCCCCCCACAACTATCATGACCCCAAATCTACCTTACAAATCCAGCTAGATTAGATCATGTATACTAGTGCAGAATAAGAGCTCTAAACACAGGGAATCCAAGACAGACAAACCCCTCAGGACCAATAATGTGAGTAGTGATTACCATGAGGGCAGGGGGAAGGTGGGAGAGAAAGGGAAAACCGATCACAGTGATTGACCTATAGCCCCATCCCCACCCCACCCCAGAGGGACAAACAACAGAAAAGTGGGTGAGGGGAGAGAGTGGTTGATGTAAGATATAATAACAATAATTTATAAATTCTCAAGGGTTCATGAAGGTGGAAGGGTGGGGCAGGGAGGGAAAAAAATGAGGAGCTGATACCAAGGGCTCAAGTAGAAAAAAATATTTTGAAAAGGATTATGGCAACATATGTATAAATGTGCTTGATACGGTGGATGTATGGATTGCTAAACGAGCTATAAGTGTCCCCAATAAAGTTATTTTTTAAAAAAACCATATGATATGCTGTCTAAATATTCATTGGTTTATAATCAATACTATAAATGACAGCGTTTTTACATTGATAGTTAAAGTAACTTTTAGATGAGAGTAAGTAAAAAAATATTGCTACAAAATCTTAACAGCTTTGAGTAGACAAAAATATCGAAATGTGATGGTCTTGTTTCTTGACATATCCTGCCTCTAGGCCTGTACACTTCTCAAAATGGGCTTTCTGTCTCTCTAACTCTTCTTTGGGAGTCCTGGTTGTGTAGTGAATAATGGGTTAGGTTACTAAGCTGAAGAACAGTAGTTTGAAATCACCACTGCTCTGCAGGAGAAAGAGGAGACCTTTAATTCCTGTAAAGAATTAGAGTCTCAGAAACCCACAGAGGCGTTTGTGCTCTGTCTGATTGGGTTTTTAGGAGTTGGAATTGACCCCATGCCAGTATTTATTGAGTTTCTAAAACATATCCCGAGGAAGTCGTCTCCATCTTCAATCAGTACCGAGTCAAATAGGACGTTTTGGCATCTTCGAGGGACTCAAATACTGTTCCTTTGAGATGTTCTTTGAGTTTTGTGAACAAAAATAAAGCTTAAGAGGCAATATTATGGCTGTAGAAGGGATGAAATGAGATTTTCTAGCAGAATCTTTGTAGGGAAGGCCTTAATACCATGGAAGAATAAGCAGGTGCATTGCCATGGTGGGGGGAATACTGTGGGCTTTTTTCTCAACAGTATAATTCTCACTTTTCTTTAAACATCTTCAGAATAAGCCTTGATAAGACCTGTTTGCTTTGAGAACTTGTATCAAGATTATACCTTTACAATTCCATCCCCCATCCCCCAAGAAGTCTCCATAACCTTCAGCGATGACCTTTCTCCCTCAAAATGAGTACCTTAATGAGACAAATGGACTATTGAAAAAACTGCAAATATCCGCTGGGTTTTGTTTCTTGTTTGTTTGAGATAAAGCTGCCCATGTATGGACTGAGACTGCAGTTGTTGTTGCTGGGTGCCATTGGATTGTTGTCAACTCACAGTGGCCCTAAGGGCAACGGAGCAAAACCCTGCTTGCACTGCTCTCTCCCCAGTCCTGGCTTGAGCCCATTGTGGCAGCCGCTGTGTCAATCCGTCTTATTGAAGGTCTGCTTCCTTCACTCTCCTCTACTTTACCTTGAGAAAGCATGACTGGTCTCTTAAATCACAAGTACACCTAAAAAAAAAGCACATTCAAAGTACCTGAGACAAAGTCTCCCTGCCCACTTTCACGGATCATTCTAGTTGTACCTCTTCCAAGACAGATCTGTTTGTTCCTTTGGCAGTCCATGGTACTTTCCATACTTGAATTTTTTCTTGCCAGAACCATCATTCAAATGCATTTTTCATCACCAATATTCCTATTCAATGCCCAACTTTCCCATGACCGTGAAGGATTGAAAATTGGTCTGGGTCAACCTTCATCCTCAAGCTGACACCCTTACGCAAAACTTTCAAGACACCTGTGCAGTAGACGTGCTCAGGACAATCTTAGGTCTGATTTCTTGACTTTCTTCATAGGCATTTATTGGAGAGCCAAGCAAAAATGAAATCCTTGGTGACTTCAGTATTTACTGTTTCTCATGATGTTCAGTTGTGAGGATCTGGGTTTTCTTCGCACTGAGTTGTAATCCGTACTGAAGACTGCAGTCCTTGATCTTCCTCAGCAAGTGCTGCAACTCTTCCTTGCTTTCAGCAAGCAGGGTGGTAACAACTGTCTATGGGAGGCTGCTAATAAGACTTCCTCCAATTGTTCATGGAGTCCAGCTTCTTTGCTCAGCCTATTGAGTAAGTAAGGTAATATGGTGAGAGGATACAACCGTGACCCCACGGCATTCCTGATTTTAAATAATACACTGTTCCTTTGCCCTCTTCTGATGACTGCCTCTTTTGGTTCAGCATGAGCACATGAAGTGTTCTGGAATTTCCATTCTTCTGACAGTTTGCTACAATTCACACAGGCAAATATTTTTGCGGAGTCAACAGAACACAAGTAAACATATTTATGCAATTTCCTGCTTTCAGCCAAGATACATCTGATCTCAGCACTGATTGTCCTTGTAAAACTATAGTAGCAGTACATTTTAATTTGCCCTTGTATGGTGCCCGGAACATCAAGACTGCAAATAACAGCTCAAACTAGAGTACTCAATAACTTCATGGGCTTGAAAAAAATCCTGTAAACCTCAGTTTTCACAATTTCCATATAGAAATCGATATGGTTAAACATTTGGATGTAGTCAAAGTGGATTATGTATGTTAGAATACTTATAAATTACAAATTGATCCACTACATTAGCCTAATGTAGTATGTGGTTTTATCTTACATAAGACCTAAGGCATCTTTCACAGCACTGAGGTCTTTCCTCTGTTCTTGGTAAAAGCAAGTAAGACCTGTGAGAAGTAGAATACTTAATTTAAGAACTTTCCCTGGGTTAAAATCAAGTCAAATCTTTCCTATGATTTATCATATGTCTTCTGTGTGCGTGATGAGGTAGAGTTGTTACCCTTGTACTCTCTCCCAGATAATTCCAAGCATAATTACTAAAAGGACACACTGCATGGGTGCTTCCTCTGGCCGAAGGGTCACTTGCACTTTAGCCCCAGACACTCTGAAGAGTGTCTCAGACCGGAAACTTTGTACACACTTTAATAATCCGTGCACACAATAGAGTCCTTTGGTCTTATGTATGAGTCAAGCAGGAATGGAAGTGGGCGGAAAATATAACAAAGGGCCAGTTCTTATTTGTATGACGTTCATTACAAAGTCAATGAAGTCATTTCCACCTGGGAAGAACAGCATCCCCCAAAATAAAGCCTTCGCTGATGCCACAGATTTGGACAAATGTATTTCACTATTTGCTACTTCATGGCCTTCTTTTGGGACAGGAGAATAAAAGTATATCACATATAGAGAATCATAGGATATAATGATACTTTAAGCATACTTGTTTGGGTCTTTCCAAAGTGCTACATTTATGGGAGGGATGAACACACTAAGTCATATATAATTTGAAATTGTCTCAATAGGCCAAGAACATTACTTGAAATATTGAACAGAAGCCACAAACACTGTTAAAAATGTACATTCAGACTCATGTGATAGGTGAAGGTAAAGAGGAGGATAAGCTAAGCCCGATAGCTTGATTGAAGGATGGAAGGAAGGCTGGGTACAATGGGTGATGCCACTTGAGCTACAAGTAAGGCAACGGGATACAGTGGGAAGGCCAGCATCAGTGTTTTTGGAGAAGGTGACTTGGAGGCAAGGCTCTGGACAAGTGAGACAGTGACTTGGACAAGCTGTTGGTGCCAATTGCTCTTCTTGTCTCAATCTCTAGTTCACAATCAGGAGGTCGGCAGAGGTAAGACAGGTTGTCGCTGCCAGCTACTCTGCTTATTTTAATGTCCAGCTTGCCTTTTGTGTTTTTAATCATTTTATTGGGGGCTCGTACAGCTATTAATACAATCCACACATCCATCCATTGTGTCAAGCACATTTGTGCATTTCTTGTTATCATCATTTTCAGAACATTTTCTTTCTACTTGAACCCTTGGTATCAGTTCCTCATTTTCCCCCCACCTAGACCCTTGATAATTTATAAATTATTATTAATTTGTCATGTCTTACACTGTCCAATATCTCCCTTCACCCACTTTTCTGTTGTCTTTCCCCCAGAGAGGAGCTTATATGTGGATCCTTGTAATCGGTTCTCCCTTTCTACCCCACCTTCTTCCCTCTACCCTCCCGGTATCACCACTATCACCACTGGTCTTGAGGGGTTCATCTGTCCTGGATTTCCTGTGTTTCCAGTTCCTATCTGTACCAGTGTACATCCTCGGGTCTAGCTGGATTTGTAAGGTAGAATTGGGATCATGATAGTGGGGGAGAGGAAGTATTTAAGTATTGAAGAAGTATTTAAGAACTAAAGGAAAGTTGGATATATCATCATTGTTACACTGCATGCTAACTGGCTCATCTCCTCCCCAGGACCCTTCTGTAAGGGGATGTCAGGTTGCCTGCAAATGGGCTTTGGGTCCCCATTCAGCACTCCCCCATTCACGATGAAATGATTTTTCCTTCTTTGATGCCTGACACCTGATTCCATCAGCACCTCATGATCGCACAGGCTAATATCCTTCTTCCATGTGGGCTTTGTTGCTTCTGAGCTAGATGGCTGCTTGTTTATCTTAAAGCCTTTCAGACCCCAGACACTATATCTTTTGATAGCCGGGTACCACATTTGCTTATGCACCCGCTTTGTCTCAGCAATCATGTAAGGAAGGTGAGCATCAAGGAATGCCAGTTTCATAGAACAATGTGTTTTTGCAGAGGGAGTACTTGAGTAGAGGCCCAATGCCCATCTGCTACCTTAATACTAAACCTATAAATATATACACATAAATCTATTTCCCCATCATCATATATAAATATATTTACATATGTATACACCTGTATTTAGACCTCTATAAATGCCCTTTGCCTCCTAGTTCTTGCCTCTATATCCTTTTACTTTTCTCTTGTCCCACTATCATGCTCAGCTTTCATTTGTGTTTGAGTAATTCCTCTCAGTTACATTTCCCTTGATCAAACCCTACCAGGTCTCCTGCACCATCCTCGCCACTGATTTTGGATCACTTGTATTTCTCTTGTCCCTGGTTTGTTAACACCACTTCCTTATCCCCCACCTCCCCCTCTCCGATGTCCCTCTGGAATCATCAGTTCCATTGTTTTCTCCTCCAGATTGTTTATGCCACCTATCTTATCTAGATAGACCTGTAGAGATAATAATATACACAAGAACAAGACACAGCAAAACAAAGCAACAAAAGAAAACAAAATAACAACAACAAACCAATAGGGGAGGGGGGGGGGAAAGCGAGTAAATAGTTTAAGGTCTGTTTGTTGACCTTTAGGAGTGTTTTCAGGTTGAGTCTGATGGGGTGCCATGCCCTGGCCCCAAAGCCTATTTTTGGTTTTCCCTCAGGACTTCCTTGCTCTGATCCCCTGGCTGTTCTGTTGCACGCCCTTAGTGTTTTGCCTCAGTGTGTTAGGGTCAGATCAGGCGCAATTCCCACACTGTGTCTCTAGTGTTGTCTCCTGTAGAGCTAAGGATCAGTGAGGGATGTCGTGACTCATAGTGGGGCCGCCCAAATGATCCTCTCTGTGCATTGGCTGCTCTGAGCAGGGATACCGTCCTCAAGGTTTGGTGAGCCAGGTTGTGCTCCACTCTCTCTTCCTCCCCCTTCATTTGCTCCTATGTGCTCTGATCAGACGTGTCCCTCTCCCTGAGCTGTAGTTTCAGTGCTGTCCTTTGAAGTAAATTATTTTGGGGGAGGGGCAGCTGTACCTGTAGTTGGTATTGGGGCTGGCCCCTCAGACCTCTCTGCTGGCACCCTGCGTCATGCCAATATGTTCCAGCTTGCCTTTTGCTATGTGGCTAGACTTCCAAAATTATATTGAGTACAGACGAGTCCTCACCAAAAGCTTGGTTTGGGGCCTGAGCACTGACTGTTCTGTTATTTGGACGTATATGATTGAGTCTCCCTTGTATCAGATCTACCAGTCACTGCTTGTCAGTGGTACCATAGGCTCTGTTTCCATCATTCAAAGGCATTCCTGTAATTGCTCAAGTTGTATACATCACACATTTGTAAATTTTACTTTTTATGTATGGTTGTGTAAAATATAGATAATATAGATTTAATGCCAAACCAATAAGTGACAGAATGAGGGAAGGTGATTTAGAAAAAAAAAAGGTGGTTGACTATAAGAGTTAGTAACAAAATTCTTAAAATGTATCACGATGTGAACTGGGATAAGCACTTACCATCTATGAGCCTAATTTCTTGTCACCTATATTTGTGTTGGGGTTTAGACAATGCGTTTTCAAAATTTCCTCACAGCTTTGAAGTGCTCTGGTTCTTTGACCCAAGTGTGCCTATAGGTGTGTGTATTGATGTGTGTGTGTCTATTTAAAGCTACTGCCATCTAATCGATTCTAACTCATAGCAACTCCATGGGACAGAGTATACCTGCTCCCTAGGATTTCCAAGGCTGTTATCTTGATGGGAGCAGACAACTTCATCTTTAACCTAATGAGTAGCTAGTGAGTTCAAACCACTGATCTTGATCTTAACAGCCCAGCACTTAGCTCTTTATGCTACTGGGGCCTACTTGTCAATCCTAAAAGTTATTTCTCTTGGATCAGAATTAAATGTACAGTGATTCTGTGATAACATGAAAAGTAAAAGTTCAGTTGTATGGGGCAGTATGTAGACAACAGATTTTTTTCAAAAGTCTAAATATTTGTTTTAAGAGTGCACAAATGATATTTACCGCCACAATCCCCTGGGTATCTTTTGCTTAAATAGTTAAAAAAATCTTAAAACAATATTGACTCACATATGCATATTTTATAAAGAGGTGATTTCTTTTGTAAGCAAGACTCTACATTTTTTAATAACTCATTCATAGATGGTGCTCTTCCAATACATACATGTTGGTTCTGACTGGGGTTTTTATATGTAAACTCATCTGCACAAATTGAAATAACTAAAGCAAAGTGCAATTGAGCTAGTAAGGCTGGTTATATATATTTATTACAACACATTCCTCTATTTCAGCATGCCACTTTTATTGAGAGAACTACATACTAAACAATGATTTAAAATCTACGTAAACATTGCTATATTTTTTCTTTTATATTCAGTGTCTGAAAATCTGAGCCTACAGCTATACATAAATTTAAGCAATTGAATAAAAATCTCACAATCATATCTTAAATCCTATCCATTTTTGAGGATTAGCCTGTTCAGCTAATTCCACGAGGTAAAAGTGTGGTGAGCTTGCTAGTCCTTCACTCAAGACTGTATCCCCAGGGAAATCTCCCAGCCTCTCATCAGCTTGTCAACATCAGCAATCAGCTCGCATCCACCAGCCTCATTCACCAGGCAGGTGATGGCTTCTGTAGGACTATGGTGGTACCTTTATTTCAGGTACAAAACCACAGGTGAATTTGTTTTCTTTTTCCCACCGACCCCAACAGTTCTGATATAATCAATCTAATGAATTTATATCTGTCTGCCTTTGCTACATTATCCATCACACAGCCAGTGATTTCAGATGTCTCTAGAAAAAGAGAAATCATGGCGACAACAGTCACATAGGAAAGAGGAAGCGTTGAGTAGGAAAATTAATAACAAACATCTTACTTTGATGTTAAGGATTTTACTATCCATGAAACTAAATAGTATATATGAAAAACCTGGCCCAAACGGCAAAGGCCTGCTAGTAATTGTTCTCCAGCAATGTACACGTGTCTTATCCCACTAGAGAGGAAAGCTTGTCAAACCATTACCTACCTCCTAATTTAAATCTCCAAAGCCTCTTTGGCTGCAGATGGCCTGGAGGGGGTGGTTGCTTGTTGTCTTTGAGTTATGACTCATAGCTACTGCTGGTACAGCAGAACAAAGTGTCTCCCTAGACTGTCCAATCCTAATAATCTTCGCTATGTTTGAGCCCATTGTTGGAGCTTTGTGTCAATCAATTTCAGGGAGGGTCTTCTTTTTCAGTGGCTGTCTCTTTTACCAAGCTTGGTCTCTTCTCTAGGGACAGATCCATCCTGAAAATTTGTCCTGGAGCATAGGATTGGTAAGATAAAAGGCCAATTCTTTCTTGTCACAGGTCAAATGACCAGGTTATATGCTCTCCAAGATCACAGCAGTTAACAGGCACATTATTTACTGTAAAAGATGATCCCTGGTGGCTCGGAGGGTGAAACTTTGGGCTAACCATAAGAATGGCACATCAGACCCACCAGGTGCTCTGTGGGAGAAAGATGAGGCAGTCTGGTCCAGGAAAGATTTCCAGTCTCAGGAACCCTCTGGAGCAATTCTACTCCACCACATGGACTTGAGAAGAGTTGGAATCCACTCAACAACAGCACATAGGTGGTGGATTTATAGTAAAATGATAGTTGTTTAACCAATAAAATGGTAACTTCTCACTCAAGTATATAAACAACCTGGACAAAAGTTTCACTACTATTATAAATCTAATTATTAATTAAATTTATGGTGACTCCAAGTCATCAAGAAACAATAAATCATATTTAGTGTTTTTTTCTTTAAAAGATCAAGTCAATATACCAAATAAAGGTTGAAGTGTCCCTTTTCAGCAGGTAGTAGGTCTATTGTTCTTTCTGTCACAATTCTTGTCTCTGCATCACAAGAGCTAATGAGGGAGGAATGATTCTCATGCCCATTTTGTACTGAGGAAATTGAGGCTCGCAGAGTAGTATTGAATGACTCCTACGCAGACTTTATTCTCATCATTTTGCCCATAATTTTCTCTTCTCTCATTTCAGAAGGAAGTGGGGTGCAAAAAAACCAAATAATATTCTTAAGCTCACAGTCAGCACAGCAGCAGAATGAGCTGGAGAATGAGCTCAGAAGAGTAGACCACACATCTCCTGGTCTGTCTGTTACATTATTTCTCTCTCTCTCTCAAATAGAATTGCTGTTGAAGCTGCTGCTATTTCTACATGTGAAACCATATTTGAGATCACATAGTCCAATACCTTCAATGTACAGATCAAGTCATAGATCAGAACACTGACGTGTTGAGCCTGGGAAGACTTAGTGATTAAATTAGATCTAGATCACTGGTCTCTCTGGTCTGTCCAAGATCCATGGATGCTGCCGAGGTGCCTGCTTACCGTGCTCAAGCCAACGGTAACATTTTCTACCTCTCTGCCCTTTCTGATCCCCCAAATGCAAATCTAAACCAACTACCATTTAGTCAATTCTGATTCCTAGCAACCTTCTGTGATGGCATAAACTAGCACCGTAGAGTGTTCTTGACATTCATCTTTACAGATGTAAACTGCCAGGTCTTTTCACATGGCACCACAGCATGGGGTAAACTGCCAAATTTTTCAGTTTACTAGTCAGAAAACAATTTTTACTATCTGTGGACTGTTTGTTTGTTTTAATCCGTAAAGGTGCTGAAGAGCAAGAATGAGTAATGAAAGAATTGTGGACTTACAGAAGAACAAACATCTATCTTGGAAGTACAGCCAGAATTCCCCTTAGAAGCTAGGATGCTGAGACGTCACTTGCATACTTCGGACTTGTTATCAGGAGAGACCCCTCTCTGGAAAATGACAGCATGCTTGGTAAAATAGTCACTTTGTTTTTAGGTACCATCAAGTCAGTTCCAACCCATAGCCTGGTCCTCCTGAACCAGACTTACAAGTGTCCCTGTGCTTGAGCCCATTGTTGCAACTGCTGTGTCAAGCCATCTCTCTGAGCTTCTTCCTCTTTTTGCTGCCCCTCAACTAAGCATGTTGTCTTTCTTCAGGCACTGGTCTCTCCTGACAACATATCAAAAGTATGTAATATGAAGTTTTCCCATCCTTACCTTTAAGGAGCACTCTGGCCACATTTGTTCCAAGATAGATGTGTTATCCTTTTAGCAGTCCATGGTACTTTCTTTCAGTATTTTCCAGAATCACAATTCAAACACACTGATTCTTCTTTAGTCTTCCTTGTTCACTATCCAAATTCCACAAGCATAGGAGACCACTGAAAATACCATTGCGGGGGTGAGGCACACCTTAGTCTTCAAAGTAACATCCTTGCTGTACAGTAGTCTGAGGTCTTGTGCCATCAAATTACCTAATGATCTTTGGTTCTTTGGGTCATCTTTTGGTCTCTTGACTGCTGCTTCTGTGAGCATTTATTGTGGATCTAAGCAAGATAAGATCCCTGACAACTTCAATCTTTTGATTGAATTCTGGCTGTACTTCCAAGATATCATAATGTTATCTCTTGGTCTAGTTGTGAGAATTTTGGTCTTCCTTACATGGTGTTGGAATCCATGCTGAAGGCTAAACTCCTTGATCTTCAACAGCAAGTGTTTCAAGTCCTCCTCACTTACAGTTTGCAAGGTTGTGTCACTTGCAAATAGCACATTGGTAGTAAGCCTTCCTCAAAACTTTATGCCACATTCTTCTTCATATAAACCAGGTTATGGATGAATTCAGACCACCAATGTAAAAGACAAAGAGCCTCCATGAGATGGACTGACATAGAGTTGCAATAACGAGATCAAACATAACAACAACTGTGAGGACGGTTCAGGACTAGTCAGTGTTTGTTTTGTTGTGTGTAGAGTCACTGCGCTTTAGAGCTCAATAAAGGGCACCTAACACCAACAACAACCTCCAAATAATACAACCCCTGAGTCAACTCCTTCACTACCTCTTGCAAGCTTGGTTTGTGTATAATGACTCTCCTGCTGAAGTGATGGCTAAGGACTCTACTGCTAACTCAAAGTTTGGTGATGCACATGCACCCAGCGGTTCTTCAATGTGCTCCCCTAAAGATCCCAGCCTTGGAAACTTAATAGGGCAGTTTTATTCCATCAGATGGGTTCACTATGATTCATAATTGACGTTATGGCACCAAACAATACCAATTTGTGTCATAGCTTTCTCTGTATCATCTGAAAAGTTCCCTTGCTGGGCTTCTAACCTTGAGTGTCTTGAGTAAATAAAAGTTCCTTTAAATTAATAGAAGCCCAATTCTATTTTTTTAACTGCTTTTGCATTAATTTTAGTTTCTTAGCCATTATATGAAAGAATAAATTATAAATCACTAGCTTGATTTTGTTCAATAATAAAAAAAGCAGAACCCTCTGTCCATATAGAAAATATAAATATTGCACTTAGGGTTTAGCAGACATGGTTATGAGATTACCTCTAAGTTTAAATATATATATAGATATATAACGTCATTTGGCTTTTTTTTTGTTTTTGTAAGAGATGTAATTTGGACTTCAAGAAACAGTGCTATTTATGAGTGGGCAGCCTATATGTACAAATGTGCTAGATACAATTGATGTATGGATTGCTCTAAGAGGTGTAAGAGCCACCAATAAAATGACATATTAAACACTGGGAAAGAAGCTGAGCAAGGAGGCTACAGAAATAAACACAACAATTAGACACCTGGACCTGATAGACATTTATAGAGTTTTCCATCCAAATTAAAGACAATTACATTCTTTTCAAGTGAACATGACTAATTTTCAAAAATTAGACCACATGCCAGGGCTCAAGTTAAGCCTGAATAAATTCAAACACATAGAGATCACTCACACACCCCTCTTTGACCACCATGCCATAAAACAGGAGATCAATAAAAGAATTACCAGAAAAAACAAGGACAAACAATTGGAGGATGAATAAAGATTTTCTACGACATAAATGGGTACTGGCCCATATTAAAGAGGAGTTTAGGAAGTTTCTAGAAACTAATGAAAAAGAACACAATGTACCAAAACCTATGTCACACAACAAAAGCAGTTAGCAGAGGTAGTTTGATAGCAATAAGTGCATATATCTACAGGTTTAGTATTAAAGTAACAGATAGACATTGGGCCTCTACTCAAGTACTCCCCCAATGCAAGAATACCTTTGTTCTATTAACCTGGCATTTCATGATGCTCATCTTCCCAAGACAATCGCTGAAGACAAAGAAGGTGCATAAGCAAATGTGGTGAAGAAAGCTGATTGTGCCCAGCTATCAAAAGATAAAGCATCTTGGGTCTTAAAGGCTTGAAGATAAACAAGTAGCCATCTAGCTGAGCAGCAACAACGCCCACATGGAAGAAGCACATCAGCCTGTGTGATCAAGAGGTGTTGATAGGATCAGGTATCAAGCATCAAAGACCCAGAACAAAAACTCATATCATTGTGAATGAGGGGGAGTGTGGAGTGGAGACCCAAAGCCCATCTGTAGGCAACTGGATATCCCCTTCCAGAAGGGTCACGGGGAGGAGATGAGCCAGTCAGGGTGTAGTGTAGCACCAAGGAAACCTACAACTTTCCTCTAGTTTTTTAATGCTTCCCTCCCCCCCTATCACCCCATGCCCACTATCATGATCCCAATTCTACCTTACAAATCTGGCTAGACCAGAGCATGTACATGGGTACAGATGAGAGTGGGAAACACAGGGAATCCAGGACAGATAAAACCTTCAGGACCAATATTGAGAGTAGGTATACCATGAGGCGAAGGGGAAGGTGGAGGGACATAGGGGAAACCGATCACAATGATCTACCTATAAGCCCTTCCCAAGGGGAGATGGACAACCGAAAAGCAGGTGAAGGGAGACACCAGTCAGTGTAAGAATTGAAAAAATAATAATAATTTATAAATTATCAAGGGTTCATGAAGGAGGGAGGGGGAAAATGGGGAGCTGATACCAAGGGCTCAAGCAGAAAGGAAATGTTCTGAAAATGATGATGGCAACAAATGTATAAATGTGCTTGACACGATTGATGGATGTATGGATTGTGATAAGAGCTGTACAAGCCCCCAATAAAATGATTGAAAAGAGGAAAAGAAAGAGAGACTTATGACTGGTACACTATCACAGAACTTCCAGCAAGTAGAACAGAGTCAACAGAATAACCCCTCCAATAGCAAAAGAATCAAAAAATAAAAATCAGGGCAGAGTTAATGAGTGGGAAGAAGAAGCAACAGACTGCTGGCAAGCCTAACCAAAGAAAGGACAGAGCAGACTTCAATAGCCAGGATAAGGGATGAAACAGGGGAAATCACAATGGACACTAATGAGAATAAAAGGTTAAACACAAAGTACATAGAGTGTCTGTACTCCAATAAATTCAACAATGTGGAAGACTTGGAAAAACAATCCCTCCCTAGATTATTGCAGATAGAAGTCAAGGACCTCAGCAGACCCAGAGAAAAAGAAGAAATAGATATGGCTATCAAGAAGCTACCAACAAAAAAAGGTCCTGGACCAGATGGCTTCATAAAAGAAACATACCAAGCTGACACCAAGGGGATGTGGCCAGATAGGAACTCCCTCCACTGCTGGTGGTTGTGTAGATACATACAACCTCTGTGGAAAGAGATCTGGTGATGTTTAAAGCAAATGGAAATTGAGCTAACTTATGATCCAGCATATTCCCAGCAGTAGTAAAAAATAAACCATGACCAGTCATCTGCGCTCCAAGGTTTATTGCAGCATAATTCACAATTGCAAAGATTTGGAAACAACCTACATTTCATCAACAGATGAGTGGATAAGAAAACTCTGGCACATACACACAATAGAGTACTATGCATCATTAAAAAGCACTGATTTTTCATTTTATGGGAAGAGTTGGAGGAAATTGAGCTAAGCAAAGTTTGCCAACCACAAAAGGACAAGTACAACATGAGTATGCTGAGGTAATATAATTAGTATAATTAGTACAGTATGTATAGAAGAAAAGCCACTTATCTACCACTACATGCGTTGAGGTATAGGCAGTAGGGTGGGGGGTCAGACCAAACCCAAGGAGGTACATCTTATTCAAACACAAAGGAAGGGAAAGTGGGGAGAGGGAGAAAAGCTGGGGGAAGGGAGACGGGTGGCATGGGGAAGCAGGGCACTAACCTACCCCTGGGGAGAATATTGTTTATGTCTCCAGAGAATTGGAAGTGTGCATGTAGACCCCACCACAGTGCACCAAACCTTGAAGGTAATGTAACCACATGGAGCAATGCATGAAAAGAGTGGGCTACAAGGCCAGCCCCATCACAGCCAAATTGACACCCCCCCCCCAAAAAAAAAAAAGAAGTATGTGCTACAGAGGACAACACTAAACCTATAGGTTGGGGAGAGGGGCTGGCCTGCCATGCCCACACAAAAACAAACCAAGAAGGAAAAAAAGAGAGGGACATTCTAGACCCCATATCAGCACACCAAGCCCTAAGGACGACGTCCCTGCATGGAGCTGTTAAGGCACAGAGAGGACTGACTGTAGTGCTGACAATAGCTCAAGACATGATGTCCCCCTCACTGAGGATACTGTGACAGAGGACAATACTGGGGACACATGGCAGGGAGTTAATCTGGTCTGAATACCCCACAATGGGGTAAATCAAGAAGGGAACATAACAGATCATCAATGGGAGCAAAGCCAAGCCACAAAGCCCCCGACGAGGCCCACAAACAGACTTCAGGCTTGGAGGAGCAAATCCCAAAATTCCCTAAGGACCAGTAGGGAGATACTCATAAAGGTTAGCAGACAGACCTGAAATTGTGTATGCTTTTTTGTTTGTTTGTTGCTAGTTATTGTTATCCCCCCCCCATTTTATTCGATCTTTTGTTTTCTCTTTGTTTGGTCTCTGTTATTGTTGGTTTGCCTATTTATATATAAGTATAGGAAGCAAGCTGGAGGAGAAAGCAACAGGACCAAAGGTTCAAAAGGGACTTGAGGGGAGAAGGGGGCAGGGAGCATGGAGCAGTGAGCAAACAAAGCCATAGACAAGGGAATAACTAGGGAATTAGAGTCAACAACAAGGAGGATATAAAGATTCTGGGGGTGTTGGAACAACAGCAATCTAGCAGAGAGGAATTACTAGGAGGTGGAAGTAGGGCGAGCATGATGGTGGGACAAGAGGAAGGTAAAAGGAAACAGAGGATAGATCTAGGAAGCAAAGCTATGGATAGAGTTAAAGCATAGGTGTGTACATATACAAATGCATTAATTCATAAAAATAGCAGTAGTGGCGTAGGTACATATATTGATATGGCAATACACTGAGGTAGTGGGTGGACTTTGGGCCTCTGAAAATGCCTCCCCTCAATGAAAGAACACTTTGTTCTAACAACCTGGCATTCTGTGATGCTCACCCTCCCGGCACAATTGTTGAAGACAAAATGGGTGCATAAGCAACTGTAGTGAAGAAAACTGATGGTGCCCAGCTATCAAAAGATGTACATCTGGGGTCTTAAAGACTTGAAGTTAAACAAGCAGCCATCTACCATGGAAGCAAAAAGCCCACATGGAAGATGCACACCAGCCTGTGTGATCATGAGATGATGATGGGATCGCGTTACAGGCATCAGAAGATGCAAAACAAAGAAACAAAAACATTGTTGAGCATGAGGAGGGTCAGAGCAGAGACCCAAAAACCATCTGTAGACAATGGGATATCCCCCCACAAAAGGGTCACAAGGAAGAGATGAGTCAACCAGGGTGCAATATAACACCAATGAAACACACAATATTCCTCTAGTTCCTTGAGGCTTCCTCAGCCCCCACTATCATGATCCCACTCCTGCCTGTCACTGCAGGCTAGACCAGATCATGTGCACAGGTACAGATAAGAGATAAGAGCTCAGGACACACAGAATCCAGGAACAGGAATGGGAGTAGCTAGATGAAGAGGGTAGGGGGAAGATGGGGAGAGGAAGGGAGGAATGGGGAACCAATCACAATGATAGATACATAACCACCACTACCACCCCGCCCCCATGGGGCTGAACAACAGAAACCATGGGGATAGGGAGACAGCCGTTGGTGTAAGATATGAAAATAATAATAATGTATCAAGGAGTTATGAGGGTGGTGGCGGGGGGGGGGGGAAGTTAAAAAAGAGGAGCTGATACCAAGGTTTAGAAAGCAACTGTTTAAAAAATAATGATGGCAACATCTGTACATAATTCTTGATACAATTGATATATGGATTGTTATAAGAGCTGTAAGAGCCCCCAATAAAAGGAGCTTTTGATAAACAAATGATTTATTAAAGGAGAGGGAGAGAGAGAGAATGGGTAGCCTTGTTCTGTGTCTCCCTCAGATAAGGAACTCATGTGTAAACCTAAAAGGCTGATCTGAAATACCGAGCAGTTTGACATCTGTCATATGTCGAGGAAATAGCCTTGCCACCAATTCTCTTATTGCACTAGAACTATACCTGTTCTAAAGAAGTATCATTTGAACCTATATTTGAATAAATTACACTTGGGTTATGTATGAAATTACATAATAAGCTAAATCTGTTCTGTATTTTCATGTAAACAAATGTGCTCTTTATTGATAATTTTTTCTTTTAATAAAATATGTTGATATATAGATATAACTTTGTGGATCTGAAAATTAACCACTCTGCTGAATTTGTGTTCCTTTTCACATGAAGTAATACTCATCTTATTCTTCACTGTAGGAACTAAAGCTTATGAATTAGTCTTCATCCCCTAAAACTTAATGCATCTATATTTTCTGTGCCAGGGACAGTGTTAGGAACCAGGACTCCATGGTGAACATGACAGAGCTGCTGCTTTTTGAGAGCCCCAGAATCTAGCCAAAATGCATCAAACTCATGAATTATTGCTGTATTTGCACTAGTATTATTACTCCTGTTTTTCATTTTTAATGATTATTATACCTGATCCCAGAAAATGGCATTTATAACATTTTTTATGGTAGTGCATATTAAGCGAAAGAAGAAATAATGTTCTCTAGTATAATCATGTTTCTCTTTATAAAGGTGGAGAAACAGTGTCAATTTTCTCCTTGAACTTCTATCCCTTGTAATCAAGAACTAATTAATTAATTAGTTAATAATTCTAAAGAGCAGGAAAGATCAGTAGTGTCATACAAATGCTTAGTTTAAAACCATGTGTTGCCTCATATACTAGAGGATGTTTTAAAGATTACAATGGACAATTTGAACAGATTAACTACATTTTATCTAAATTAAAAGTCCAGGCTTATAGTAAAAGGAAGATAAGAGAAGTTAGGATGAAAAGTACAAATGTAAGTGTGAGAAGAATGACCCTTTACATCACTCTGTGCTTACTATTGTCACAGACTAAGAGCAGCGTACATGCTTCTGAAACTGCCTAATATGAGGAGTACAGATTTATTAAAATTGCATAATACCATTCATTTTCTCATACTTGTGAAATTTTTAATAGAATTAAGTCAAGATTTCCCAAGAGAGGTCATAATTCTATAGTATTCTTGGAGCTTAATTCTAAGGCCACAGATTCAAATATGAGAGAACATACTCTAGATCCGCATTGCTGAAACTTGCATTACAATGATTGACCCTGTGATTTCCTTCTTGGAAACATATTCAATCTCATCTGTTTGGATGGCTGACAGCACCTTCCTCATTTTTTTCTTCACCTCTTCTATGCCATCAAATCACTGTCCTTTCATGTCCCTCTTCATTCACGGAAACAATAAGAAGACACATGGAGCAAGGTCAGTTGAGTCAGGTGCATGGTACAAGAGAGGCATGCTGTTTTTTTGCCAAAAGCTGGCACACTGAGATGGCTGTGTGACCATGTACATTGTCATGGTGGTTAAACCAGGCCCCTGTCTGCCATAAATCAGGCCTTTTTTGCCAGACTGTCACACAATCTTTTCAAAACCTCTAAATAGAAAGCTTGATTGACAGTCTGACCTGGTGGAACAAATTCCCAATGCACTACGAGTTGACATTTTCATCTGTTTGGAAAGTTGATGGATGTCCAGAACAAAGTTTGTCATACATTGACATTTCACGGTTTTTGAAATGAGAAAAGCACCCATACACTTGAGTTTTTCCCATAGTACTGTCCTTAAAAGCTGAGTTCAACATCACAACCACTTCTCTGGCATTTTTCCAGAGCAGGAAAAAATTTTTTACAGTTGCATGCTGTTCCCTTAAATCAGCCACCATCACAAAAAATGAGGTTTGAGTGAAACTGCTTTCATGAAAAAAATTCACTGTGACCAGAGAGAACCTTCCCAGGTGATGCCACTAAGTGCACTAACTCTGAGCAAGTTGCTTGATGCTCACCTAGTAGGAAAAAAATGTATACGCTTTCCAATTGGCAGGGGGTCGGGGAGCCATACCCCCTTGTACACATCTAACTCAAAGGCCATTACAATTTTAAACAGCCTCTTAAATTCATCTTTTCAAGATATTAGTTATTGTTTAGAGCAAGTGGGGGACATCCAGCTCATGCCTAAATAAGGTCTGGGAGATCATCAATACCAGCTAACATCATACTGCTCACCAAAAAGAAGTAGCTACAGCCACCATGTTAAAAATGAGAGTTGGGGTCATACAGTTGATGCTGACTCATAGCAACACTATAGAACAGGGTAGTACTGCTCCTTTGAGTTTCTGAGATGATAACTCCACTGGAGTAGAAAGCCCCATCTTTCACTCATGGAGCAGCTGGTGGGTTTGAACTGCTGACTTTGCAGTTAGAAACCCAATGCATAACCACTACACCACCAAGGCCCCTCTAACAATTCCATCATGTTAATTAAATGCTGGACCAAATATAACAAGCTAATATTTAAGCTAATAATTGTGTACAGCCTGTGAATGATGTTATAAATATCCAAATGACCCTTGGCAGAAAAAGGGTTCCCCACCCCTCAGATAGAGCAAGATATAGATCATGGAAACAGGGCTAGGGCATAACCAACAGAGAAAGGTGGCAGCCCATCCCTGGGCCACTGAAGATGAAGGTAAGGAAAGGCAAGTTATGGGTCACACTTAAATGATGAGAACAGCATAGAAAGGTGGAACCACAAATAAAAAGCATGGTGAAAGTTTGGGCTGGAGTCAAGTAACATAGTTTCTCAGATTTCTTTGAATAAGCAAAATTTCCTAGGCCATCAGCTTCCTGGGGTGTCAGACTGGTTTGAAAGTCAAGGGAACCAAACATTCATCTGCTCTTGGGTGTCCTCTCCCCTCATGTCACAAAGTGGCCCATTTATTTGGTTTCTCATAGTTTCATTGCTGCTCAGGCTTGACTTTTTCAAGGATCACCCACCTGAATCCGTACTGAAACATTCATCTCTTCCAAAAACTTGCAACTGGTTCTGCTACTCAGGGTTTAACGCTAAATGATGGCAGCTGATCATCAATAAGCTCATCTCTGCTGATTCGTGCCCATTGCCATTGAATCACTTTTGACTCATAGTGACCCTATAGAGTAGAGTAGAAAGGCCTTAGGGGTTTCCAAGGCTGTAAATTTTCATGCAATTAAAAAACATCAGAGAAGCTGGAGGGCTCAAACTCTTGAACTTACTGTTAGTAACCCAATGTTTAACCAACTTTGCCACTTGGATTGCTAACTGCTACGTTGTCAGTTCAAGCCCACAAGGTGTTTCATGGGAGAAAGTTGAGTCTATCTCTTCCTATAAAGATTAACAGCCTTGGAAACCCTGTATAGGGTCTTTATGAGTTGGAATCAACTAGATAGTGGGTTTGGTTTGGGTTTTTTGTAAGCTACACTGTTAGTAGATAATATGAAATTGTATTGCTTTTCTAAGGGAAGGGGACTTTTTACCTATTCATTTACTGTGCCAAAGAATAATTGGGGGACAGATTTTCATATACATGAGTACTTACTAAGCTATTATGTTCCTATTATGGAGATGAAATTCAGTCTCTTATGTTATGCCAAAGAGGAAGCTATGTACCTTTATGGATATTGATGAAAAATAGAATCCTAAAGTTAGTCTGCTGTGGAAATTATATAATCGTTTGTCAACTTGAGTATTAAGAGTGTCGGGGTGGAGTTTAGCCGTAGATCATAGCCAATGAGGCCTCTGTATGGGCATGGCCTTCTCCTGAGAATTCTCAGAAATCCTGTATTTTCCTGCTTGGAGGTGGGAGACTTCTTTCTCTCTGCTCACTTCCTGTGAGATATCCCTGAGAAGACACACATGGACCTACCCTGATGCAGCCCTGGGAACTGGAGAAGCCATGCAGAGATCCCTGCCAGCACTGAGATGCTTACAACACTGAATCCAAAGACTTTCTACCCTCTGGCCTGTGATTGTCCTGCACTCAGTGTGATTGCATGTGTTTCATGAGTCAGAAGAGGACTTTATATATTGGTATTGGACATATGGGCTAATGTCAGACTTATGGGCTAGTACTGGACTGGGTTGAGATGCTTTCTTAATGTACAATTTAGAAATTATTTGAATTATCTGGAACGGGACTTATAGAAGTGTTAGGAATCATTATCATTATTAATATGCTATATTGTCAAGGACTCTAGCCCTGGAAATAAACATATCCATGTTCAAATCCAAAATATGATTTGAAAAGGAGCTCAGACAAGCTATGCTAAGAATCAGTTTCCTCATCTACAAAATGGGTTGTGATAATTATAAATGATTATGCATCTAAAAGTACTTACATAGTAAATGTTAGCTATAACTTTCCCCATTTTGTATGACTTTATTTACAGGGCTAATGACATCTGTATAAATGATATTTTCATAGTCTATATTAAAACCCACATCAAGGAGCACACTTTCAATCATACAGTGATACGAAGTGTCATTATTTTTAGAATGAATTCTCAGCTGTCCGTCTTAAGAGATTCACACAGTTATGAAAGAATTTCATAAAGAAGCCTATTGCGATCTAAATGCAGATTAGTGTCAGTTGTAAAGTAATACTTCTCAGGTGAAAATTTATTCCCATTTGTAGAGATCACATATTTCTGGGAAGTTTAGGCACCCCAGCCCTGTAGCTTGTTTTTCAGCAGCGTAAATGTGATTACACTCAATCTTCATCTCGAAGCTCTCTATGCAAATGCAAGAGGTTCTTGCCTTGAGAAAAATCTTTAAAAGTTGCACAGCTCCCCAGAAGCAGAGGTTGAGAGGGAGGCATGCTTTGTGTCATACACATTAATTCAGTTGGCACATTACAATGTTAAACTAAATGACATTATTACAAAGCTGTGCTAAGAAGTGTTGACAGGTCCATATGGTAATTTTACAGTGTATAATGAACACACAGACTCCTTTCTTGCAGAAATTTATAGTTCAAATCTATACCCAGGATATCCAGTTTTATTTCCAGAAACTTAAATTGACTTATTACGATGTAGTGAATGTATAAATTAGTTCCAGTAGTTAAACTGAAACATTTCCCTACAGACTCAATTAGATTCATTAATCTGCTGTGTAGACCTGTAAACGGCCCCATTGTTCTTCCCCCCCAAATGTCAAAAACGATTTCTCTAACTATAAAATATCTCCAACCAAAACTGTTTTAAATGGTCAGAATTCTTGGATATTAGAAACTCAGAACTACGAATTATCTGATTGCCACATGCTGCCCTCCTCCCCCAAAGGAAACTAGGGTCCAACCCTTTCCAAGGCACTTCGTGAGGTGTGTGATGAGATTCTGGGCTGTTGCACACTGAAAATGCACTGAGATTAAGACAAGATCATCCTCTTGCTTGTGCCACTGCACACCCAGCTGGCCTGGGGCTTATTGCATGTGTTCCTAACCCCAGAGCTCTTGGATTTAAAGACTTTACTTGCACGCCTCCTTCTGCTTCAGGCATCACATCATAAGAGTCCATTGTGATGTTCTAGGAAGGCAGAGTCAAATAATACGACATGCGATGGATTCCCTTTCCAGCACTGCACATCTCTGTCTTGCCTTTGTCAAAATACCACCTTCCATAAGGAACTAGGGAGACTGTGGCACAACTGAGCTTGAAACAGATTTTTTTTTAAAGCTACTGATTTTTTTTAAGTATATTGATTGATGAAGGTGGCTGCTTCTACTTACTGTATGATTTTTTTCTTCTTCTGTGATTTATTAAACATTATTTCTTGTTTGAAAAACCTTTTGCAACTGTTACCTTTGACTTTTTTTTTAATGGCTCAGTTCTAATAATCTTTACAGGGTTGCCTTTAATGCTAACTCTGATTATTTTTTAGTCTAAGGCAGACATGGAACTGTTCCATTTTAAATTTGAGAGGGGCCATTGGGGTCATTTTCAGACAGACTGCGACCGATGTGATCTGAAATTGAAATATTTGGCTCATTTGATTGCATTTAATAGAAGCCAATTCTAGCTCACCTTAGTTAAAATATATATAGAGAGAACATTTTAAGGATGAGAAAATGTTTTTATGAGGTTGCAAGGTAAGACGTGGGAAGCAAACAGGTTTCAAAAATGATTAGGAACCAGGAATTTGAGTGTTTCTGTTTCTCTCTCTGTCTCTGTCTCTCTCTCAAACACACACACACACACACACACACACACACACACACACACTTTCTCTATCTCCAAACTTCTTTTCACGTTCCCTCTTTGTAGTTGCTTTATATTCACTTATTATTACCTAATTCCCTACTTCTATGGCCCTTAGAGATGAAACGCTGGCTGCCAGAGCCACTTCAATTTCTAAATGATAGACGGAACCCTCTCCCATTCCAATTCTGTGTTCTAGAAGAAGAAATTCTGGTTTACCTAGGTTGATGTCCGTTCTTACTTCTTAGACTATCAACTATGTTTAAGTGGTGGGGATTGGGGAAGGGGATTATTTCTATGGGTGGGGACTATGTCTGATTGCACAGGAATAAAAATCTGTTACTCTTAATTAGCTAAATTGAAGATGAAGTCAAAGAGAAGCGATTCTGAGAAATCAATAATGGTGGTGGGTCAAGGTTGGTGCTGAACTGATCGCCTATGAGTTAAAGATATCTACCTCCCAGATTCAAATACTCTTCATGAACGGGTCTCCTGGTTATCTCCAGTCCAAGTTCACGTAGAAAGTTAGAGCAGTCGGTGCTCCAAAAGTAGAGATGTTGGACGTTGCCTGCAGGATGATATTTCCAGTGAGAAATATAATGTGTTGGAATAATCAGCTTCCTGTTCACAGTCCCATGTTCAGCTGCTCACAGGACATGCACAATTTTCCTGCCAATGTACAGCATAACATTTTCTTCCCCCACCCCTTTCACTTCATTAATATGGAGGTGGGGAAGGGGTGTGCCAGATTCTTCTTACAACATATTTCCCCCTAATTTTTCAACTTATCACCTCCCTTCTTGGAATCCTAGCTTTTTATGACAAATTGAAGAGTTCCTGCTTGTGCAAATCTGCTCCATGCTAATGTCTGCACCTGTACTTCTGGTGATGGCAACGCAGTCATGCGTGCACAGGAAGGGTAATTCTCCCACCTCCAGAAAAAGGAAAAGAAAAAACAAGTCTTGGGACCAAAAAACCAGCTCAAGCCTTTCTGGCCCTGTTGAACTGGGAGTTGCTTCTGTTTCGGCTGCCTTCTCCATGGCTCAGCACAGTCCATAGCCTGAGCAACTTCTGTGTGTCAGGAGCTGTCTTCCATACGTCCAGATATGCAACATAGCAAATGCATTGTGGTGACCCTCAGAGAGCGAGCCACCCTGATGGCATGATAAGGCAGTTTCAATAAGAACTAAAGTTCTCGTGTTTCAGGAAGAAGCTGGGTACTGTCAATAAAGCAGGAAAAGCTCTTTGGAAATGAGCTTAGCGGATGATTAGAAATTGGATGAACACAAATGCAGGAGAGATCGTTGGTCCTCTGGCCTGCTCTTATTTAGAGTGTGTTCTAAAGAGGAGGGTCTCAACTAGAATGTAGATGCAGAAGCCTATCAGGAAAGTTCACACAGTGACTGAACTGAAAGTACTTCACCTGGGATTTTCTTTTACTTTCATTACAAGGAGAAATGAGGGAAGAAATGAGAGGGAAAAGTGGGGAAAGAGCCTCACGGTGCAGAGGAAAGCCACTATAAAATTGTGTGTTTTATATGTCAATTCCAGGAACAGTTCTAGAGAGTCTAGCATGTACTAGGAATCACCACCTAATACCTGCCCTTCCACTTTATAGATGAGCAAATGGTCTCAACGGGATTTCGGTTTTCCTGAAATCATGTTGTTTTTAATGAAGCAGGTTTGGCTGGGACTTGACGTGAGTATATTAGAGACAGTGGCTGGGCATACTCTTCAGGAGAATGAGAGGAGGAGTGCAGGAGCTCGTGAACTTCCTTCCAGGTTAGTTTCCTTGGTCTCCTGTCTTCTCTGCAAGCCGGTGCCCTCTGGGCAGCTCTAGCTACCAAGTTCTCATTGAAGACCGGTAGGAGCAGACGTTGATTGATGGTGCCACAGTGGGTCACTGTTGCGATTGGACTTGGTAACTCTAGATTACCATACTGAATATTTCTCCTTCTCTCTAGTGACCTCCCTGCTCCCACAACTAGATATCCCAACCTATGCTGCGGACAATCTCTATGCATTACTTTGTCCACTGCTTTAATAGAGACTTTGGGAGACCCTGGGTGGCACAAAGGATTCAGTGACTGACTACAAGTTGAAAGGTTCATGGCTTGAAAACACCCAGAGGTACCTCAGAAGACAAGCCTGACAATCTGCTTCCCAAAGATCACAGCCCTAAAAACCCTAAGGCACAGTTTTATTCTGCACGTATGGGATCTTCGTGAGTCAGAATCAACTTCACAGCAACTAACAACACCAACAATGAAGTCGGAACAAGTGGTCCAAACCATCGTAATCATCCTTATGGAATGAAGCTTTGGGCTAGCATTCTAGATCATGAAACAGCCGTTATATAGAATACCAGGGCATCAGATACCCACCCCCACTTGAAAAGGCTGCGAACAAGCAGGTTTGATTCATGTGATATTTGCAGGAGGATTTCTTCCGTTAAGGAGAGGGTTGTTATGAGTTTACAAGGTGAGGAGGGAGAGATATTATAGTTTCAGGCACTGAAATCCAGTCAACGTTCTTGACCTGCCTGCCGTAATAAGAGCTATGCTGTGGGAACCAGCTACTCCGTACAAAATGAGAAAATGATTTTCTTTTCCACTGTAGTAACTGGTCCACGGCAAAGTAATTAAGAACTCAGACTTTGGATTCAGGCAGCATGGGCTCAAATCTGAGCTTGGCTGAAGATTGGTAGGAACACAAATATGTCATTCTAATTTTCTACGCCTCATTTTTCTTCATTTGTAGAGCTAATATCAATAATTAACACAGTTTATATAACTATCTAATGAAATAATATCTGTGAAATGCACCCAGTAAGCACACCACAACTAAGAGGCTATTTTAAAATTCATGCACACAAGTTATTTGGAATAAATTAAAGAAACAGAAAAAATTGTTTGTAAATGCAATTATTTGCAAAATGCTTGATCTCAAAACCATGGATTTGCTGCTATTCTGCTAGATAGAAGAGAAAATCTTTGTTTTTTATTTTACTCTAGCACCATGAAGCTAACTGACAGTCACGGCTCCATTTAGTGCACCACCCAATTGGCAGGAGGGATAGTCTAGATCTGCCCTTCTTGGACTAATATACCTTGCCCATTAAAATGTCTAAAGAAGGAAATTATATAATCTTCACAGACTTAATGTGCACATGACCACATGTAAAGGTGAAACAGAATATGAATGCCATAATTAGTTGAGCCAAGATGTTATGTAAAAATAAATGAGAGTGACACAATTTAAAATATATACAAGCATTGAAGTACCAAGTTCATAAAACAAATTAATCAGTATATATTTGGTCTGTTTATAAAAATGTCATTGATGACCTTTCACAACTGAAGACCAAAAAAAAAGCAAGTAGAGCTGCTTGAGTTTATGGGGAAATGTTAAAAGAATCCCTTTTAATACTTAAGAATGGTTTCATAGCCAAAGCCACCTTATCAACAAGTTGGGTAGTTTTGTGAATGATCCACTCTTTAATTAGTCCAGTATCATTTAAAATAGAGGAAGGAACAAAAAAATCACAAACTTGATTTTACCTAGAAATAGAAATCTCCATCACTACATAGGAAAGGAGAGTTTGAGTAAAAGATTGGAAATCAGAATGAAATTGTTTTTAAACTTTTGATGAGATGAAAATAATGTTTTACAATATAGTGTGACTTTTTTCTGAGCATTGAGAGTAATTTTTGACATCTGCAAGACTATTAAAAGGCAATGTGTATTCCATTTATAAAAGTAATCCAAAATAGCTTTGAAATGTTTCATAATCTTCATTTTTAAAGAATTCCCAAATATTCAGAAGCTATTCATGGTTATAATTGGATAATTGCAGGTATAATTGTCTATATTAACATTCAATAAACCAAACATGTTATATTTTTGGCAAATATGCCACAAACAGCCTCTTTGAAATGCTATAAAGCAAAGGTGGCACTTTGAAGACTAAGGTGCACCTAAACCAAGCCATGGTGTTTTGAATTACCTCATGCACACGTCAAAGCATGACAATGAAAAATTAAAATTGAAAAATCGACACCTTCAAGCTATGGTGTTCAAAAAAACTACTGAGTATACGGTGGACTGCCATACAGTCTCAGAATAAAGACAGCAAAGGTGTTGAGATTTCAGCACATTCACTACATTGGACCTCATTAACACAGAGCAATTGCAGAAAAGCACATCATGTTTATACACAAGCAAACAGGGAAATCATTAAAGATGGATTGAAAGGACGCCCACAACAAACTCAATTGTATCAATGATCATGAAGAAAGGAGAAGACAGGGAAAAGACTTATTCTATTATCAGTCTATCTACTTGCCATGAACTTGAGTCAACTAAGAGTAGCTGACAAGAATGTATGCTGTTCGTAACTTAACTAGTCAATATAGGCTGTTTAGGTGCCACTTTAGTTTATACATATAGGTTTATATAAGTCCTGAGGCAGGCATACTGTGCCATTTAGAGATCTATATTGTAGCTAAGCATAATCACCAGGAAAGGCGAATTGATGCCATAAGCCATGCATACACATGCCTAGTATACTGAGAATCAGAGATGTTCATTAGTGATCTGGAATGTATCCACCTGTTATCAGGTAGGGGCTTATCTAAAATAAAACTAATGTACACTAAACTGAAATCCTGGAAATCAGTCCATGTCTATGACAATCACAAGGATAAGTTTAGAAAGTTAAATTTCTAATAAGGATCTACCAGTATTGCGATGTACCACTCGATGAAAGGCTTGGACACTTTATAATTCATTGGGTATGTTGACATTAAGAGAGCAGCTGCCCCAGGGATCCAAGTGGTAAATAGTCCTGAAATTGCTCCTTGCATTCTCCAAAATAAACCAACAAAGTATGACTTAAATAAGCAAAACTTGCTGCCATCATGTTAATTATGACCCATAGCAATCTTATATAGGAGTTCTGAGGTTGTAAACCTTCATGAAAGCAGATAGCCTCAATTTTCTCTCAAGAAGCTGTTGGTGAGTTTGAAATGCCAATCTTGCACTTAGCAGTCCAGCATTTACCCAGCAGGGCCACTTGGGCTCTTTCCTCGTACGCTAGCTCTACTAATTTTGTAGAACCAGTCTCAGCTGCCTGCGTGGAGAGGTCTCTCATGGTAAATTAAAGCATTGGGCTTTTCTCTGGCTTGTCCATTTGCCTCTTAGTGTCAGTCAGAGCCCTGAGACACGTTCATTCGTCTTTGGATGGAAAGTGCCCCTAGGCTTTGGAGGAGGGAGGGGGCTCCATGCATCCAATGCCCAACAAATGAAAGCATAGAACTTTGAAGCTATTATATTTATTCAAACCAATTTAGCTGCTTCCTGGCAAGTGCACCTTCCAATGCAGATACTGCCAGAAACTACTAATAAAAACATTAGGAAACCAACGAAACAACATAAAAGTTAAAGCTCCATAAATGCATACTCTATCTTCTTATCACTGTATGTATCTTACAGATTTGGTATTGAGATAGTTAAAGTTTATTGTGCCAACCTGGCCAATAAACACATGTGGGGTTAATTGAAGGGAAGAGGGATAAATGGTTCAGTGAGTCTCACCTTTGGAGCTTTCTGATGGTTGGACCAGGGTGCAGGTGCCATAGCCAGTTCCCTGCTTCAGCTGGCAAGGCTCACTTCCTGCAAGATATCCCTGAGGAGAAGCCACATGGACCTACCCCAATGCAGCCCTGGGTGCTGGAGAAGCTGTGTGGAGACCCCTGTCAGTGCTGAGATGCTTACACATTCACTGATTCGGCTTTCCTCCTGCAGTCGGCATCATTGCCTGTATTTTTTGAGATGGAGGAGGACTTTGTGGATTAGTGTAGGACATATGGGCTAAGTTGGACTTGTGGGCTTGGGCAGCTCTGGGTTGGGATGTTTTCTTGATGTGCACTTACCCTTTATATAAAACTTTCTCTTATACATGAGTTTCTGTGGATTTGTTTCTCTAATGTACCCACACTAACACAGATATGAAAAATGTATTTCTTTCAATGATACAGCTTTGTCATCCAGATGTCCATCTGATCTTTGTCTCACAGTTGCAATTGTCTTCAGGACACATGTCAATTTATCGTGAAATCTTTGCAGAGCCTATTGCCACACCTTGAAGAACTGTACATAGGTACTCAATAAATATTTGTTGAATTCATGAAATTTCTCTGGGTCAATCTAAGGAGCAATTCTAGTTGACACACATCAGGTCGTCATGAGTTACAATCATAGCAGCCACTCCCACGACCAGTTGTGTCAGGCTGTCTCCTTTCTCCTGTTTCACAACAGCTGAAAGTCTTAAACCTCAATTGCAAGCATCCCTAATGTCAGAGTCCAGATTAGACACCACCAATCAGAAGCACCTGCACAACACCTAGGAAAAAGAAAGAGAATTAGGGGCCATCATTGTTCTCATGACAGTAACCGGCAGGTGTGAAAGCATATGAGATTACTCTTGAAAGTCATCCAGTGTGTTTCTGCAGACAGATGTGATCATCAAATGGTAGGCTATTATGGTTCTGGTCCTTCCTGGTTTCTTAAAATCCAGTAATGGTTTTCCCTACATATACCCACACTGTTTCCAACAGTCACACAAGCTCTGATTCCTTATATCGACTTGCCTTCTACCTGAAACATCTTGAGTGAGCTGTTTTCTGAAGTACTAACCAAGGCATGTGAAATGCTTAGTTCCTTGTTCATCATTCCTATGGTATTATGAAATATTATGAAAATATTTTCAAAAGTTCTTAAGATTCTTTCAGAATGTGGGTTGAATTCGCAATAGAGGAAATGTCGCCGGCTTTAAATTCCAGTTATGCATCAAACCTATTTCATAGGTGGAAATGGCAAAACTGACCCGTCGCTCTGTAAGTATGCTCTGTGTGGGGAAATGGACGTGCAATACTGTCTCCCAATGGACCCAGGCCTATTCTCTCTATTTGCATTTAAAATAAATCTAGGACATATAAGTCCGTTGTTTTCTAGTCAATTCCTACTTCCAGCATCCTAATAGTGCTTCAGAGTAGAACTATGCCACTGTTTTCAAGTCTGTAAACTTTCAGAAGCAGATCACCAGGCCTAACTTCCAAGTTAGGTTTCCTCTAGTTAGGTTTGACCCACCAACCTTCCAGCAAGTAACTAAACCCCAAACAAAACCCACTGTCATCAAGTCAGTCATCACTGTTTGAGCCACCTGAAGACTCCATAAACTTAGGTTCTAGTTGCCATGAAGAGAGCTGACGATCTATTGTTTGAAGATCTATATCCTAGTGAGCAGGGGCGTGTATCTGCCGGTGCTTTTGTGCCATGACGATTCTCTGCAGGTCAGAGCTATCCAACTCCACCAAAGGATAACTCAAGGGCTCAGGTCTTCTAAATTGCAGTGGGATTGTTCCTCTGATATCATTTAACTGCTATGAAACTGCTCTAGTTATTTCTAATAAACTTTCTAAAAGTAAATGAATGAGAAGAAAGAATTTGTATTTTAAAAGAGAAGTAGCTAAGATGATCTTGACATGCAGGGCTCTTTTTAAAGGGATGCAAGTCCAGAAGGGTGCACTGTTTGCATAAGAATGACAGGATGGACTCATAGAACATCATTATTTCTTCCACTTGCACACAGACTGATTTCCAAAAGGGAAAAGCTTGAATATTCTTATAGAAACTTTGAGTCATTGGACATTTTTTTTCCATGCCTGTGACTGCCTACTTAGTGCAGGAAGAAAGTGAACATTCATGAGTCAGAGTAGTTAGCCTTGCCGAGTTTGCTTAAAAATGACAATGAAATATTGTAGAAGAAGAATTTGCATCAAATAATCTGGAAAATATTTGAAATAACCCAGCACTTGGTCAGTCCTATTCTCCCTCCGTGTGGGTGTAAAGGAAATAGCCTTGTCTCAGGACATCTGTTCTTCTTGTACAGAAAGGGGCCCACTATTACAGGAAGCTGTAAAGGGCACTGGTATATAGCCAATGTTGGGACAAGTTCAACTTGATATCATAGTGAAATCTCAAAGGCATGGTGTGGTTCTACCTGAGGAAAGGATATAGAGTATTCCTTGAGTTCTCCTTGCATTTATCTAAGCTTTGAGTGTGAAGAAAGGCAAAGCTGGTTATAAAATGTCAGCATGAAGTTGTTGCTACTGCCAGATTTCTTTATTCGAAAAAACAGTCCTCTCATCATCTCTCTACTATGATCTACCAAAAGAAATAGCTATTAATCAGTCAGACATGTTACTTGAGTTATATGTTCTAATGTTAAGAAAGTATGGTGCTCCATAGGAAGGCCAAAATGTACCTCTAACTGAGCAACTACAAGGAGATAGGAAGGCAGGGCAGAGACTGTGGAAGATTTTTCAAAAAGGGTTGGAGAGTTCCGTATGGCAGTGGACCGTGTCCACACTGGCCTTTCAGAGATTAGCAGCCTCTTGAGCATGGATACATGAGTCAAGAAGGATGAGATTATGACATACAAACTCTCAACCGGTTTGGGGTTCAGTCAAGAAAAGTTGATATGGTTGTAGGTGGGTGCTATTCAGCTCATTTTCAACTCCGCGTTACGTCATAGGGATGCCATCTAGCAGAGTAGAAGCATCTGATCAGATTGTTTGGGATGTTAGTTATCTTTCTGAGGGTAGATTGTCAGGTCTTCTGGCCATAGAACTGTCAGATAGATTAACACCTCCGACTTGTCAGGTAGCAGCCAAGTGCTGAACTGCTGTGACCCCCAGGTTCCTTAAAGTTTGATAACACAGATTAAAAGAGCAAGAAGTCTAAATTAACGGATGCTATGTTGACAAAGGGAGAAGAGAAAATTAAAAATAAGGCCATTTTTATTATAGGAATAGAATGTGGCAGAGTAGAAATGTGATGAATCCCACACACAGTTTTAACTGCATATCTGGAATCATTGCCTTTTTCATCACTGCTTAATACTGTGTTTGACTGCTTCCTAAATTTCTTGAAAACAAAGAGCTAATCCTATTTATCTCCATACTGCTGGTATGCAACATATGAGGGAGAACACCATGGAGAGTCAGTGAGTATAACGGAACTTACATTGTAGAAACCTGAGCATTAGTGTATGTCTGGATCAAGTCACTAATACCAGTTGAAGGATCTTACACAGAGTATCTAATCTCAGTGAATCTTTAAAGTGTACTCATCATAAACATGACTGGAAAGGAAGACAACTAAGTGATAAATAAAGCATCTAGCATAGTATCAAGTAAGCATATAGTAGGTTCTCACTCACGGGTAGATTTTGAAGTCATCATTATTTATGCTTTGCTTTTAATGATGGTGACCCTAGGCGTTGCAGAGCAGAATTGTTCCATGGGGTGTCCTTGGCTGTGATCTTGGCAGAAGCCCATCATCAGGCCTTTCCTTTGCCGTCCGCTGTGGGGATGGTGGGCAGGGTTTCTCATCACCAGCCGTTAGCCTCCCCCTGACAAGAAAACAAAACAAGAATAACTCCCATTGTAAGGAGTAGACTTTGATGTGGGGAGCCTCACTTTGGCCCTTGGAGTGACTGGCAGGTTTAAACGGAAGACTTGGCGGTGATTATTCTGATGCTTACCAGGCAGCGCCACCAGGACTCCTTACTGGCAAGAAGATCTTCATCACAATCACCTTCGCTAGTTGCATTTGATGCTATGAAATCACAAGAAGGCTTCTAGCTTCCTCTTGAAATAACAAAAACTACTGTCATTGAGTTGATTCCAACTCAAAAGGAGCCTATAGGACAGAACAGAATTACCTCTTTGAGATTCTGCAACTGTAAGTCTTTATGGAAACAGAAAGCCCCACTTTCTCCCGCTGACTGGCTATTTGTTTGGAACCCCCAAACTTCCAGTTACCAGTTCAGCATCTAATTCCTGTCTTAAACACCACTAGGGCTAAGTAAGGACCCCAAGTACCTGTTCCAATTACCTACAAATTCAATTTCAAGACACGTGTAATAATAGATCTTTATAACCTTGGCATTGTCTGTATATAATTCACATAACCTTATTATGACTTATTTTTGGCAATTATGTTTCTGAATTTTAGTACTCTATGGAAACTCACTATTATTCATCTGTCGCTTCTCTTACTGTGGTGGCTCACCTTTTGCTGTGCTGCTGGAAGTGATGCCACTGCTGTTTCAAACACTAGCAGGGTCACTCACGGAGGGCAGGTCATAGCAGAGCATCACAAGACTAAGATCAATTAGGAATAAGAACATGAGGATCTACTCTTTCAATTACATTTTAGCCAGTGAAAACCTTATGAACATTAGCAGAACATTGTTGTTGTGCTTGAAGATGAGCCCCTCAAGTTGGAAGAAGCCCAGGACACAAGGGGAGAAGATCTCCCCCCAATCTTAAAGACAAGGAGGGGGTGAAGCTGTGGGGACCTTCACTTACCGATGGGACAGAACTTAAAATGAGAAGAAACAGTGGCAAATATTCATCAATAATCAGAGGATGCAATGTAAAAATTATCACTCTAGGAAAATTAGAGGTGATCAAAAATAAAGCAGGATATGATGATCAGTGTCCCAGGCATTAGTGACTTCAGATGGGCTGCACGGGACACTTTAAATGGGACCATTGCATGGCCTACTCTGTTGGAAATGGTGCATAGAAGAATGGCATCACGAATGGGATCATTGCATGGTCTACTCTGTTGGAAATGGTGGATAGAAGAATGACATCACATTCCCTGTCGACAAGCACATGTTGTGATCTATCTTGAAGTTCAACACTGCCAGGAATTGGATAATATTTGTATCAGTTAATATGACTAATTATTCATAATTATGCAATAACCACATAGACAAACTATCTTGGGTTTTTTTAAAATGAGGATTTTCACTAATTTCTACATTCTCAAACTTATCAAACATGCAATAGAAATGGAGTTATAATTACTGGTGGTTGGAAAATGAAAATTGGAACCAAAGAAAGATCAATTGTGGCAAGCTAAGGCTTTTATGAAAGAGATGTTGCTAAAGATCACATGGAATTTTATAAGACCAACAATGTGTTCATGGCAAATAGCTGTTTCCAACAACATAAATAGTATAGTGTCTATACATGTGAATCTGACCAGATGAAATACACAGGAATCAAATTGACTATATCTGTGGAAATAGAGGAGGGAGAATCCCAAGATCAACACAATAAGGGTAAGGGTTGACTGTAGAACATATCATCAATTGCTCATATGAAAGTTCAAGTTGAAATTGAAAAAAAATTAAAACACATCTATAAAAGCCAAAGTATAATATAAAAGTGGAGGCTATTTCAACAATAGATTTGACACATTAAACCAATAATAACCAAAGACCAGATAAGTTGTGATATATTATCATAATACATGAAGAAAGCAAAAGTTTGTTAAAAATAAATTATAAAAAGGAATGTCAGAAAAGGCTCTGAAATGTGTTCTTAAATAAAAGGGTCGCTAAGGCAAACAAAAGAAACGAGGAAATAAAGTCGCTTAAGAGAGGTTATAGAAGACAAATTAAGATAATATAATAAAAAATATTTCAAGACCTGGAGTGGGGCTGGTGGAGGGAGAAAATACAACATTTCTTTTAAGCTGAAAGTACTAAAGATATATTTTAGGTCTCAAGTTGTCATGTTGAATGTTTCTCTGGACAAAATACTTCGCAAGAATCATCAAAAGAAGAAAGAGCTACACAGAATCCATATACCCAAAATAATTGGATGGCATGCAACCATTTCAGAAGCTAGCACATGGTCAAGAACTGGTGGCATTGAAGGAAGACGCCCCAGTTGTAGTGGAGCTCATGATGAAAACAAGGTACTGGGAATTGAAGGAAGACTAATCCAGACATTTCTGCGAACATCCCCAGCAGCGCTGGAGGTGCTCAGTCATCGATGCAAGAAATTTGGAAGATGTCTACCTGACCAACCAACTGGAAGAACTACATATTTTTACCCATTTCAAAGAAAAGTGACTGCCCAGAGTGGAGAAATTATCAAGCAATATCATGAACATCGCACACAAGCAACATTTTGCAGAAGATAATTTCAGAAAGAGTTGCAGCGTTACATTGACAAGGGACTGCCAGAAATACAAGCCGGATTCAGAAGAGGCTGTGGAATGAAGGATAACATTGTTGATGTCGTTGGTTCTTGGCCCAAAAAAGAGAGTTTAAATTTACCTTTGTTTTATTGACTGTGAAAAGCCATTAGCTCTGTGGATTTCAACAAGTTCTCGAGAACATTGCAAAAGATGGGAATTCCAGAACACTTAATTTTGCACATACAAAAACTATACATAGAGAAGAGGCAGTTGTTTGAACAGAACAAAGGAATAGTATATAATTTGAAATCAAGAAAGGTGCGTGTCAGAGCTGTATCCATTTTCCATACTTATTCACTCTGGATGCTGAGAAAATAATCCGAGAGCCTAGACTATATGAATAAGAAAATAGCATTGGCATTGAAGAAAGATGTATTAACAACGTTCAGGAGGAGGAGGATGGGACCGTGCTTGGTGAATGTGAAGAGGACTTAGAGATCAAAGACTACGTATTCCGTATAAAACACATCTGAGCATAAAGAAAACTAAAACCCAACCCAACCGATAAGGAAAATAATGACCAACTAAGAAAAGATTAAACTTGTCAAGGATTTCATTTTATTGAATCCACATTCAGTAATCATGGAAGCAGCAGTCAAGAAATCAGTGATAAATTGCCTTGGATAAATATGCTGAAAAAGACTCCTTTGACGTATCTGATAGCACAAATGTTACTTTGAGGACTAAGATCACCAGACCCAACCCATGGTATTTTCTATCACCTCATGTGCACACAAAAACTGGGCAACAAATAAAATTAAAAAAAAAACAATTGATGTTTTAAATTATAGTATTAGCAAAGACTCTTAAGTATACTAGGGACTATCACAAGAACAAACACATGTCTTAAAGAAGTATAGGCAGAATGCTCCGTAGAGGCAAGTATGGTAAGACTCCGTTTCATGCATTTCCCCCCTCCCCCAAAAAGCCCAAACCAAATTGTGCCATCGAGTTGATGCAGACTCATAGCGACACCGTAGGCCAGTGTAGAACTGCTCCTGTGTTGTTCCGCGACCGTAGCTGTTCACGGAAGTAGAAAGCTTCATCTTTCTCCCTGGAAGCTGCTGCCAGCCTGTTGGGTCACAGCCCGATATGTAACCACTACGCCACCAGGGCTTCCTTAGGTCATAGTAGTATGAGGAACCAGTCACTGGAGAAGTACATCATGTGTGATCAAGTAGATGGTCGGTAAAAGGAGGAAGAGATGGATGAACACAGTGGCTAGGCATGACTCAACCATAGCAAGGATTGTGGGTAATGGAAGCAACTGCTTTTGTTCTGTTTTACAGAGTCCTCATGAGTCGGAACTGACTCGAAGGCACCTGTCAACCCCATGGACAATTAGTGGTTTTAGACAGGCAAGGTGAGGCTAGGTGAAAGCCCAAATGTGCTAGGAGGGTGGTAAGGGGAAATGAGAAGGGAGAGGTAAAAGGACCGCCCAGGGCCACAGGGCAAGGACAAGTGCTTTCCCAGAGTTGTCTGAGGGAAGCAGCAAGTGGAGGACAACCTGAGTCTCGGCCTTGGGCAGGTGGTGGGGAATTCCTGACCACCATGGCCACCACCCTCAACCTATGGTGGCCGAGAAGGCACGTTGGAGAGGGGCGGCCTACTGTGGAGAAGAAATCTGGCAACACCCAGTGGCACCCAATAGGCAGTGTGTAACTAGGTGGGTGGTGGGGCGGTGTTGGGGGAACACCAGCCCTAAAGGCAGGGTGCAGCTTCAGACGTCTTATAATGCTAATTTTACATAACAACTTGATCTTTGAAACCCACAGGTGTTGATATATCAGGATTGGGTTTTAGTTTTATTAGTTTTATTTAGCTGGCATGGGGAAAACATGCCAAATTTTTGGTTGACTTAAAGAACATCACACATTTTATTACCTTTCAGTCCCGCAGGTCTGAATCTAGCATGGGTCTCACGGGGCTGAGAATCAAGGTTTCAGCAGGACTGTGTTCTTTTGAAGAGGTTTTGGAGGATAATCTATCTCCTGGTCTTTTCCAGCTTCTAAGTGCCCCCCATACTCCTGACTCATGGGGACTTTCTTCTATCTTCTATCTCTGACTCTCCTGTTGTCACATTTCTCTCTGCTTCCGGTGGAAAGATGTTCCCTTTTAAAGATCCATGTGATTAGATAGGGCTCATGGAGATAATCTCTCCATCTTGAGGCCTTTATTTTTAATTACATCTCTAAAGCCTCTCCTCCCAGGAGTTAGGAAGTGAGCATCCTAATGGAGGAGGGCCTGGTTTACCTGCCACAGGTAACATCTATTTTTGAGACTTTTTTTTTCCAAATACTTTTTTGCAGCTGCTAAATTCTGTGCAACTGAATTTTGAAAACTAGTTTTCATTGTGACTGTTGACAAAGCTTCTCTGGAAGGAAACTTATATACCCTTAGTGAATTGATAACATTATTCATTATCCCCCTGCACCCTTGGTAAGAAGCCTCATGTAGGCATTGGGATGCTAATTGCAATGGCAGCGCTTCAGATCCATGAGCCACTCTGGCAGGAGGAAGATACGTCTGTCTGCTCCTGTTAAGATTTACAGTTCTGAAATCCCTGCCTGGGATGGCTGGTCGTCGGGTTCAACGGAATGGCAGTGGCTTGAAGGATGATTCTTGGTTGTACCTTTGCTCCAAAATCTAATTTGATTGACATTGAAATATCCACTCTAGTATTTTCTTGATTAGGGTTACATCTTAATTTTTTAATTTTGTGTGTTTTTAGCCAGTATAAAGTGAAATCTTGCTTTTGTATCCCATATTATTATCATCTGTATTTTAATTGGATCACCTAGACTATTGCTACTGAAACCTTTATGCCTATACCCCGACCCTCTTTATTTTTCCTTTTAACTCTCTGCTTGGTGTGTTCCTCATCTACCCACCCATCTATTAGCTAAATGTTCTAAGTTTCCCATCTGAATCAGCAGCATTTCCACTCAAGACCCATCTGCGAAGAATAATTCCAGTCCTCTTCCATGCAGAACCAGGTCCCAGATTGTGCACAGGCCACACTGAACCTGGACCCAGGAAGCCCTATAAAGAAGCATATTATCTGACCCACCTTTTCCACAGGCCCAGTTTTGAAGTGAGAGGTGCAGCTAGAGAGCACCCATGAGCGTGACTCAACAGCAGGACTTCTGTTATGGAGTGAGATGGGTTGGAGGAGGAGAGGTGGGATGAAGTCAGAATCCTGGGGATGGAAGACCACCATACATTGATCAGACCCCACGCTGTTCATTGGGTGCACAGACAGTGAAGTTCCTCTCTGGTTCTCTTGTGCACAGAGTCAACCTAACGAATGGGTTAGTAAAGCAAGATAAGAATTTGCATGATAGACAGCAACGCTATGGTTGGGTTAAATCAAAAGTGTTGCTATTTGCCTACTCTTTGCTCAATTTGGGTCTTTATTCTCATTTATCTACCTTCCTTTTGATTTTTATTATGATTCCCTATTACTTTAATTGTTGTCTTGTCATGGGTAACTCTTTGTTTTGCTATATCAGTAGTTACTTTAGGTTTAATAGTATACCTTCTCACGTGTCTACTATCATTTTATCCAACATTTTGCATTTATAATAATTGTATTTAAAAAAAGCTCCATAGAATGATTGGTTCCTACATATAATTAAGTAAATCTGGTAGCAGTGAAAGCTGAGGTGCAAGGTGAGAGTAATGCTGACTGTGATGGTCAAGATTGTGTGTCAACTTGGCTTGGCAGTGATTTAAAAGTTATGTAATCATATAACCATCCTTATTTTACAGTCACGTATGGTCATTCTAAATTTTCACATAAAGTTGATTTCACATAACATCCTCGTCTCGTGAACCTAACCATGTTGATAAATGATGAATGGGTGCGTGTATTTTGATGAATTGATACCATAGCTGGAACAATGAGCGCAAACATAGCAATGATTGTGAGGGTGACACAGAGCCATTGCTTCATTCTGTCATACATAGAGTGGCTGTGAATTAAAACTGACTAGACAACACCTAACAACAACGGTGTGAACTTATTTTTATTTGATCACAATCTATTGTCGGGTGAAATTATATCACTTCACATGAAATAAAAGCCTGACCACAGTGTATTTCCACTCCTCCACTTCCAGCCTTATGGTATTGTTGACATATATTTTATTTGTATATATTTTATAAACTCCAACTGTTGAGGAAAAGTTACATTACAGATGAGGAGGTACCCCAAAAAACCTGGAATCCCACCCCATGAAAGCTATATATTTAAATTATTTTTCAAAGCAACTTTACCATCTTCCATCTACTCTCCATTACACTTAATACATTTGTCCAATCTACGATTCCATTCTGTAAAACATTTTTAAAACTCATCTGTTTGGATAGCTGACAGCACTTCCCACTTTTTTCTTCACCTCTTCTATGTCATCAAATCGCTGTCCTTTCATGTCCCTTGCATTCACAGAAACAAAAAGAAGTTGCATGGAGTGAGGTCAGGTGTGGGGGACAAGAGAGGCATGCAGTTTTTGCCCAAAACTGGTGCACTGAAATGCCTACATGAACAGGTGCTTTGTCATGGTGGCAAAAACACTCCCTTGTCGGCCACAAATCAGGCCTTATTTGTCATACACCGATACACAATCTTTTCAGAAGATCTAAATAGAAAGCTTGATTAATGGTCTGACCTGGTGGAATGAATTCCAAATGCACTACCTCCAATTTTTTGTCCATTCAGGAAGTTGATGGACGTTGAGAATGAGGTTTGTCATCCATTGACATTTCACCTTTTTTGAAATGAGAAAACCACTAATAAACTTGAGTTTTTCCCATTGTGCTGTCCTTGTAAGTGGTGTTCAAGATCACAACCATTTCTGCAGAATTTTCACTGAGCAGAAAACAAAATTTCACAGCTGCAAGCTGTTCTCCTAAATCAGCCATCACACACAAAAAAACGTTCTATAGAAACTGCTTTTACAAAAATATTCACTGTGACCAGAGAGAACCTTCCCAGTTGACACCACTGGGTGCACTAACTCAGAGCGAGCTGCTTGATGTTTGCCTAGTGGGAAAAACTAATACTTTCATATGCACACTACTTAGGAAAGCTCCACTCCACCCCGCGCAATTCTGTGTGCTTGTTTATTTGTTGAGAGGGGGGCTACTCCATCATATAATGTTTTACATGTAAAAATTTCCTTGTAAATATTTTAACAGGAATGCAATTAAGTTGTTGGAAATGGTTGGATCCTTTTGAGACTTGATTTTAAACTTTTTGTGTGAGTGGCGGACTTTCTATTCCTGTGAATTACAACAGTCTTGGACACTCACAGGAGCAATTCTTCCCTGTGCTGTGGGGTCGCCATGAGTCAACACTGACTTAATGATGGTGAGTCTGATTTTTGGAAGTGAGTCAGAGCAGCCTTTGTTTTAGCCTAGGCTAATTTTGCCTCACTACTGAATACTTTCCTAAATAGTCTTTCTGAAGCCTTTTTATTCAGAAAGTTTCCTCTTTGGTGGGTCCTATGTGAACATAAACTTTATTTTAGACCCTATGAGCCCGGGTAGGATTGTGAATGTATTGTGGGGTTGCTACCTCAAGTCTGGTAGTTCAAACCCACCAACTGCTCAGCAGGAGAAAGATGAAATCATCTGAAAATCTCCCACTATTGACAGGCTTGGAAACCTTGTACAGGGTCACAGTGCATTGGAATGATCTCCATGACAGTGAGTTTTTAATTTACGTGAACTCTACTGTACTTTTCCTGTTCCTTATTTTCTGTAATTCTTTCCCTGAACTTGGGAATTTCTTCATTTGTGTGTTCTGATGAAATTCAACTAAAGATGGAAGAGGGGCTCTGAAGAGCTTGTGAGTGCTCTCTATTCAGTTCTGTCCTCTCTGGTACTTTGCCAGGTAGACTGTAGCTGTTTTGGCTTCCCAAGTCTCCAAGCAATCTCTCATGAAGAACAGTGCATTTCGTTTGTGTTGTCCCTCTGTATTCTGGCCTGGAAACTTGCTCCAGGCACTAAGCTCTTTCATTTTTCTTCTCTCAGAATCTCTGCTCTGAGCAGCCTAGTAGTGAATGATCTTGTTTCATATGTATTTGTCCTTTTAAAAAAGTTTTATTTTTGTCATATGGGAGTGTATATCTGGGCATTATTTTTTAGTTGACAAAAAGGAGAATGCTGCACTGGATCTTGAAGTGTTTATATGTTGGAGGATCTAAGAGGCTAAAATAAGGATTTAGATATGAGGTCCTAAATCTCTAAGTATAGGCTAATTGTGAAAACTCACCTTGATTTAGCAACTGGATAATTGTAAATATGTGTTCCAGAGATATCAGCACTGTAGTTGAAATTTTAAATGAAACTGGACATTCTTAAAACGTTCTTGAAACATTTTTATTGAAAGACCATTTTCATGGAAATAGATAACTAAGAAAAATATGTGCACAGTTTTTTAAGGACTATCTAATTTTTTTCCCCTAAGGGGGAAAAAAGATTACTATGGTTTTTTTCCCTGATCATTATATCACTTAAAAGTATCAAAACACAAGGAAATTAAAAGGTAAAGTATATGCTGAGCAATACTTTGATATGCATGTAGAGATATATTTTATTGAAAATAAGTGGCTAAAGTAGGCTAATTACAATTGTTAAAGAGAGAGAGAAACCTTTACCTTACTTTAGTCCAATAACACATTGTTCAATTTCTTTATGATTTAATAAATAATTTGCAAATTGGAAGCATGCAAATCTCACTGCAGGAACAAAATACAGTCTCAAGGTCTGGAGATCTCACAGAAGCTTAAATAATTTTTTGGCTTAATGAATACAAGTTTCCATGGAGACAAAGTTCTCAAGTTCTGCATATTTGGCCCTATACCCATTTAGCTATGAGACCTCTTCAAACCAAAATCAAGGGAGTACACATTCTTTCTCACTAAACTAGGTGGTAATGGGCTTGCTATAAGGAACTCCATTCACTTAGTGAGGTGATTATTGAGCTGCAAAGTTGGTGGTTCAACCCCACTAGTAACTCCATGGAAGAAAGATCAGACTGTCTGCTCCTGTGAATTTTTAAAGATGTGGAAACTCCAGGAAGCAGTTCTACCCTGTCCTATAGGTCACTCTGAGTTTGAGTTGATACCACAGCTTGGGGTTTGTTATCAATTTCCCCTTTTTCAGTTGGAAAAAAACAAATTTACAACACTGCAGAGCAGTTCCTTGTGGGGAAAAAAAGTTCAATACTTTTGTAGTTCATGGGTAAGAGAATTTTCTTGAAATCTAAAAAAGATGTCCATTATTCATTTTTCCCCATCCATATCTCTAGTGATACATCTCTGAAATTTTGCTTCTTGAATAATTATTCATTAAATAATTTCAGAAACTCTTTTAAATGTAAAAATTTTATTCTCAATACTAAAATATAAAGGGAATCATAGCTAACTATTTGTTTATGTCTTTCTAGGTATTTTTCTAAACATGTACTCAATACACACTGTTTTAAACTCTGCACCAATTATCTAACATATAACAAAGCACCACAAAGTTTAGTGGCTTCAATCTACAATAATTATGTATTATTCCTCAAATATCTCTGCGTTAAAGTGCTGGGGATCACTTGATTGAGCCAGTATCAGAATAAGAATAAGGTTGCAGTTAAAAATCAGCTGGGCTGCAGCTATCTGAAGACTTGACTGGAGATAAAGGCTCTATTGCCAAGGTTGTTCATTCATATGCCTGTTAAACTGCTACTGCCTGTTGGGAGGAGGCAGACCTGTGGCATAGCAGGTTATGAATTGGGCTGCAAGGCCAGCAGTTTAAATCCACGAGCAGCTCCTGGGAGAAAGATGAGGTTTTCTGCTCCCGTGAAGATTTAGAGCTAAAGAAACCCACTGGGGTAGTTGTACCACGTCCCATTGGGTCAATAAGTGTTGAAATAAACTCAAGCACAGTGAGGGAGAGATTTCAAAGGAAACCTTAGTTTATTTCCAAGAGTACTCATAATGTTGTTTAAATGGCAAGCAGGTCTTTCCTGAAGAGAGTATTCCAAGAGATTAAGATAAACTTGCCATGCCTTTTTGACCTAGTCTCAACGTCAAATACTGATGCTTCTGGACTATGAACTTGGCCACATAAGTCAGTTGGAATTTATTGTAGAAGGGCATCAGACAAGGTTTGTAATTTGGGGGAAGATCTGGGGTCATCTTGGAAGCTGGCTTGCACTGTGTAGATGGGTTCAGTTTTGTTTTGTTTTTTAAGTTCTATTACCTTTTTTTTTTAACCTTAAATTGTTTAAAGAGCTTGGTGAATCTATAATGAATCCATTGAATCGATATACCTTAAGTTTATTTAACTATTCCTTACTGTGAGATATTGAAATAGTTTCTAATTTCGCATGATTACAAACAAGAGATAAATCGTATGAAAGCAGAATGCCACATTTCTCTCCCACAGAGTGGTTGGTGAGTTCACACCAGATCTTTGTTAGCAACTGAACTGTTAACCATTGATCTGAGTTCCTCAAATGCTTCCCATTTTCAATGACTTGGTAATTGTGCATTCAAATTGTGCCTATGTTTTCCCATTAGAACATTCTTTTTCTCTTCACATTTCTTCTTCAGGCAAATTCAATAATTTTCATTTTATAAAAATGAGTTTATTCAATCAAGGTTTTCAAATTCATTGTCAAATAATAAAGGTTAGTATAGTTTGTAAAATAAATTAGAATTGCAATTCAAACTCAAACAGAAGTATCATAGCACAATGTATCCCTATGTATTAGTTATCCAGCATTCACCATCATCAACGCTGTGCCACGTGTTTCATCTAGCTCCATTTGTTGTCCTGTGCCAGGATATTTTAGATAAAAACCCCCGAAAGCATTTCATTTCATCTATCATTCAGGCATGCATATTTAATTGACACATTTCCCTTACCATTATCATAACAAATACAACAAAGTGTCCTGTTTTGCTTTTTTTTTAAGAAGAAGGTTTATTCATTTCCTTGGAGATGACCCTTTAATCTATTATTAGCCTCCCTAGTTTTCAACAGTGTATGTTATCTTGATATGTCCTTGGCTTCTCTCCACTGGAAGCTCTGTAACGACACCATGGAGCTCCCCTGTTGGTGGTTATCATCACAGATTGACATCTCTGCCTCCCTATTTTCAATTTTGTTTTATATTTTCATAAAACTTTTAAAAATATACCATCGCATATCCAGTACATATATTTCCTTATTGTCTTTTTAACATGTGTTTGAATCAGGATCCAGTTAGAGTTACTTTGTGGATTGGTTGTTACACATTCATTGTGATTTTTAATTCTCCTCTATATTTAATCTATTCTCTGTCTCATAACTGTGCTTGGACTTGTATATTTTCTCAATTTTAAAGGTTAGATTTGGCTGTTTTAATATTGGCTATTTTATCATTTTGTTTGTCAAGAATACAGCTCAGAAGGTTGGCTGTTTTATAGTTTTGTTTGTCAAGAATACAGCTTTCCCCCCCCTCCCCTAAAGAATACAGCTCTTATAGATAATATTTTTAAGACAAAATAATTGAACATGTTTCTTTCTTTTATCTTACAGATATTTGCATTGCTCTTTAGTGATTTTTCATTAGACTTCTTAATTTATAAACATTTATATAAAGCAACTGAGCAATAATTCAATTATTGATCATGTCCCCACCAATGTAGTAAATGTTACAGTATCTTAAGCCATCATATGTATTTTCTGAATTTAGTCATTCCTCCCAATGCCATGTCAACTGCATCACCAATATCATTTCATATTGGATGCTGTCGACTACTACTTGACGTGTCCGCCTCTTTATATAATTTAGGTAACATGGCCTCTCAAGATAGTATCTCCTTTTACTTATAAGCCCCCTTCTGAGTTTTGAAAATACATTTTGTGTTCTTTCTGCAACCTGAGCAAGACAGTGTTATTTAGCTGAAATCTTTTAAATGAAATAATTCATAGGGAGTTCTTTCCTTCAATTAGCCATTGAAAGAAAAAATTTATAGGACAGATTTTAGAAGAGTCATTTTTATGTGTATGAGATGCCTGCTATTCAGAGATATTACTGAAGATAAACCAATGACCTGGAGAAGTAGGCAGTTAAAAATAAAGTCTCTACCAAGCCCTTTGGCTAAAACGGAATTTCTTTATTTTTCCCCTTATATTGCTAATATGAAAATTTGCAAAAATACATTTTATTTGGTAAGGGCCACTTGCCATGT
>NW_022103900.1:18712595-18720428 GCF_000313985.2 Echinops telfairi
AGTATCTCCCACCTCCAACGAAGATATTACAGGAGTTCCCAGAATTCTCAGGAGAAGGCCATGCCCTCACAGAGGCCTCATTGGTTATATCTTGATTAACAGACCAGACTCCACTCCTTTACTGAAATCCTCTCAAATGGACACCAGATTATGTAACTACAACAGGTGCTATGTGGGAATACTGCAGCTGTAGGTTTTAAGTGCACCTCTGATTGGGGAGGGAGAAATAAATTCTTGAAGTAGTGCTTGATAATCAAACAAGGTTCTGCATAGAGTAGGGATTAGAACTGAGAACGCAATGAAAGCTCAAACAATATGACACCACTTTCAGCAATCCCAAATACAATTATTTCTTTAGGTTGAGAAAAAGAGGAAGCTAAACATTGTTGTTTTAAGTGAAAAGCTAATCATCCAGTTGAAATTTCTAACTAATTAAAATAAAATCAGTATTTAAGTGGTCTGGCCCATCAGCTTATAAATTGCTAAGATGTGTGTAAAAGCAAAGTGGAAATCAGGTGGCATTGAGAGGGAAGCAGTTTTGGAAGAGGTGCATTTTGAGTCGTTGGATTACCTCTTGGAGTGAAGCAGCCAGACCAACAGCTGGAGAGGAGAGGAAGAGTCCGTCACACAGAAGGTTTGAATCGGGAAATCTTCAAGCTCTTGCACCTCAGGTGGTCAGGTTATTATTTCTTAGTGCAAAAGTTTATAAACTTCATAATTCAATGGAGGGTGTTGGTTCTAAGTCTCTCTGGAAAAACTGAGAAAGAGTCCAATGGATTAAACCTGAAGAGATTGAATCATTAAACTATTTCATCAGTCACCTCTCCTAAACCTTGAATATTTTTATTTCTAAGTTTGGGTGTATGAATTGAAGAAATACAGGGATAAGCATCAAAATTCAAGATCCCAACCACTGAAGGAATCCATGCTATCAATATCTCCAAACAATTAAAGGCAAAGGGCGTGTGGTCTGTGTAAATTATCATAGTGATCTCTATTTTGGATTCATCCAAAAGCAATACCTGCCTGACGCCATTGACTTGATTCAGACTCATAGCAACTGGATAGGGCAGGGTAGAACAGCCTCTTCAATTCCCAAGGTTGTAAACCTTTGTTTGTGGGAGTAGATAGCTTCTATTTTATTTCGCAGAGTTCTGGGTGGGTCTAGTTGCTGACCTTGTGGTTAACAGCGCAATGTATAACCAACTTTCTCAATAGGACCCCTTTTCTGAAGCAATGCTACATACAAAGCTATGGATCTGATATCTCAATTATGTCTTTTTAAAACAATACATTAAAATATGACATAACGATTTCAAACATGCACTTTTCTTTATCACCTAAAATCACCCAGATTGCCATCCGTTTTAATAGTCAACATTAGTAACACTGTGTAGGCCAATACTACCTAATGTCCCTGTAATACAAGCCAGGAGTTGTACATGGAACTTGCAACTGTTTGTAGCCACATTCAGAAAAGTTTTAATTTTGGAAATATGTTTTATTTAACCCAGCATATCAAACCTGTTCTTATTTTAATATGTAATCAATATTATAATGACAAATGGCATCACATCTTTTCCCCCCCAGTACCAAGTTTTCAAAATCAGGTGTGTATTTTATACCTATAACATGTGTTTGATTGGAATAGCCATATGTGGTTGGTGGCTACCAGATTAGACAGAACAGATCTGGAGGTTCCTCCTAAATCATTTAGACAATTACCGTGTATATACACGCGTGAATTGGAAGGGGGCTAGGGAGACACTGAAGATAAGGATTTGTAAATGAGGCTTTGTCTTTGAACTCCCATTAACGCATCAAATCAGTAGTAAGTGGCTCTGTTAACTGGTGGCAAGGGTAATTAACACAGAGTTTGCCGATGTTGTTCTGCCTGGCGGTAAAACTCACTTCTGAGATGACAATCTTCAAGTACAAAGGATTTTAGAGGGTGACAAGAACTCCACAGTCAAGATTTTCTTTTAAACTTTCACTTCTCTCTCAAACAGCTGTAGTACATTCTGTGGGAATTTTTGTTCTCTTACAACTTACGGTCAGGGTCAGTGTTAGTGGTCACCACAGGTATCTCAATCCTTTGTTATCATCACATGTTGTCCTGTCCTGGATCTGATTAATCAAATCCTTCATCAACCAATAATGCTATTTAGTAGAGTACAAGAAGTTGTATGTCCAAAAGACCAGTGACAAGCTTTTTTTTTTCTTTATTTCTTTTGTCCATAGACAACATGTATTATTTCTCAAATTTCATTACAGATTCCAGAGGCTCTAAAGTGCCTGTGTCTATCCTGGGATGCTCTTTCAAGGCCAAGTCTTTTATCTTGAATTATAGGACACAATCTCTTGGCAGTCATATTATAATAGCAAATTCACTGTCACTGAATCCACATTTATAATCTCATTCCCTGAAATGTGCTCCATTTCCTGACTTGCTTATCTTGCTAAATGGCCTTGGCCTTCTTGCTGGTAGTATGACATAATATAAGATTATGGGTTTCAACTTATGTTCAAATTCCAGCTATAGGCTAAGCACTGCATGTCCTGGGAAAGTTACTTAATCACTCTGAACTCTTCGTTTTTGTTTCAGATAAATGAGGTTAAAAATTGAATTTACATCTTTTATTTGCTGTAAGGATTAACTAATATAACATATGCATGGTTTTTAATACCAAAAGCCAAAACCACTGTTGTTGAATCGATTCTGACTCTTTGCAACTGTATATGATCCCAGACTGTCAATCTTTACAAGAGCGGGTGGCCGCAGTTTTCTCCTTGAGAGCAGCCTGGGCGTTGAACCACAAACCTTTTGGTTAGCGCAGTCCAATGCCTAACCCACCGTGTTAGAACACAATGTCCTATGAATAGTGAGATGATGATAAATCATAGTATTTGCTATTTTATTACAATCCAGGTTCGACTTTTGGAAGCTCTCGATTCCTTAATCTTCTCTATCTTCTCTCAGCTAATTGTAACCTATCATCTTCTAGAAATTCTTCTTTAGAAATGTAACCCTAAGGCTTAGTTACAAATCTTGTCATGCCCTGGCATCAAGGCTTCCAAGGGAATTTGAAGCGTGTATCACATGTGTGTGTAAACAAACTTACTCATACCCTTATCTCTGGTTTCCTCAGAGGAGCCATGGTGGCATGGTGATTAACGTGTTTGGCCATCAGGGGTTCAAACCCACCAGAAGCTCCATAACAGAAAGATGTGAGAGTCGGTTTCCTTAAAGATTTATAGCCAGCCCATGGGACCCTATGGGACAGTCCTATTCTGACCTCTAGACCTGCTATGGGCTGGAGTCAATTTGACATGAGTTGCTTTGGTTTGAGTTCCTCGGCAATGCCTGCTACCAAGTCACTTGATGGAGGCACTCTAAGACTTTTCTCTGCTCTCCTAGATACGAGGGTCTCATTGACTGCTCAAATGGACTGAGCAATTCTGGGGGTGTCCCATCTGTATTGCTGGAGCCAGTGATGCAGGGGAGGCAGGGGGAGGTAGAATGGTCCTGTTTCCTACTTTAGACCAGAAATAACACCAGGTGTTGCCAGAACCTCATCAAGTGTCTCAAAAAATGTTGTGCACTTTTTACTCTCAACCTGACCATCAGCAAGACTCAGAGCCAACTTAAGGGTCTGTGGGGAATAGCTGTAATGCTACCCCTATTGTCTTCCACTTCTTCAGTCAAAGACCAAAACCACCAAGCCAGTGGCCATAAAGTGAATTCTAGTTCAGAGTATCAGAAGAGAACAGTACTCCGCATCACCGGGGCTGGTTTTCAGAAGTCCTGGCAGTCCCAACCTTGAATAAAGCTCCTTCCTAACTAACTGTGTCTTTAAGATGTGTTGTTGAGTCAGGTCAGATGCATGCAGTTCTTAGTTAGCTTCATTAGAGTGTCTGCCTAGGTTCTCCAACTTGGAAACACATGGGGACCTAGGGAAAATGCAGACCCAGGAGCTCCACCCCTCCTTCTTCTGATTCATTCGATTGCAAACAGAGCCCACAGCAAATTTGGGATTCTACGCTTTAGTGCAAATAATGGCAAAAAGCCTGTACAATGATTTACCTGCTGCACATGCAGCAAGTGAAGATCCTTGCAATGAAGATTTTGTTGCCAATAGTGTTTGATTCAATCATTTCAAAGTGATGGCAAATTTACATCACATTAAAGGGCAAGTAGGATTTGTTCTGCCCACTAATTTCACGCACATACACACCTAGGCACTTTATGTGACTCCTTTCTGGTTCTTGAGTGTCATATCCCCAAATGTATCCGTAAGAGTTACTTTGAAAGGGTGTCAAGAGATCTGGTAACAGTTGGTTATGCATTGGCATGCTAACCAAAATGTCAGCAGTTCAAATCTACCAACCTCTCTGTAAGACAACAATGAGGCTCTCCTGGAAGGAGTTCCGATCTTGAAAACCCTAGGAAGCACTTCCCCCTGTCCTGTGGGGTCTCTGTGAGTCGGAACTGACTGGAGTGCAGGGGACTTGCTTTGATTGATTTGTTTTTGGTTGATTTGTTTATATCTCTAGCGAAAATAGAAGTCTTAGAACATGCTACTAGATAGATGAATTCATGGGGGAAAAGTCACTGCTCTGGTCCAGACCCTGAAACTCTGCCTCCAAGCATTTGGAAGTCTAAAATCCTGTTTTGAATTACTGTTATTTCTTTTCTGACCTAGTACATTATTTCATTGGATTCATATTAGTACTTTTGTTGTAATTTGACAGGAGTGGCTTTTAAATGTTGTGACTACAATGTCGGTATTACCTTTCGGATCATATTTTAGAGCTGGTAGAACTAGGATTTGTTAGAGAAAGCCCAGGAACCTAATTTGTAACAATGTTACTAATCACTGGGTAATCACAAGTGATTAAAAAAGAAATGTTTTTCTTATGTTGATATAATTTTAGCAACCATTTCAATTGAAAATTGTGTTAGCCTGAGTTGACTAGAGAAATAAATTCATAGACACTCATATGTGTGAAAGAAAGAGGTTTATGTTAAAGAGTAATTGTGCATTAATAAACCATCCCAGCCCAGTCTTGATCAAGTCCATAAGTCAGATATTGGCCCATACATTCGATACCATTCTATAAATTCCTGTTCAAACTCATGCAACACATACAGTGGCACCGAGTGCGGAAAAAATCACAGAGCAGTGGGTAGAAAATCTTGTGAATCCAGTGATGGTGGAAGCATCTCAGCGCTCGCAGGGTTCTCCACATGGCTCCTGCAGATCCAGAGCTCTAGCTCCATCGGTGCAGCTCCATGTGTCTTAGCAGGAAGACAAAGCAGAGAGTGTGAGTCTGGCCTCCATTAAGCTATTTATCTCTGTAGCGCCTTCAAAGAAGGTCATCAAGCTGCGACCTGATTAACAGGCTAAATGGAACTCTTAATAGTCTCAAGTTGCCACCGGATTGTAGTCTCAAGTATGACACCAGTTATGTAACTACAAAAATATTAAACTGACTTAGTTTATTATTGTGTAAACACTAATCAGAAAATGAACAAGTGATTAAAGAACGAAGTCACATTCTTTGTTTCTCTGGGGAGATAGTCTGCTAAAAGACAATGGCCACACCTCAAAGCCATTCCTCTGTGCATGAGAGCAACTTGCTGGGTCAAGAAGGGTATGTACGTTTCAGAGAAAGTAATGACATTTCTGTTGGTAGAGAAACATGGAGGAGCACCCTCCTGTTGGGGAAAAGGCTTAACAATATTTATATAGAACCTAAGGGAGAAATATGACTGGTATGATGTCCCAAATTAGACAGTTTTGACCCAGTTTCTATCCAACTCTTGGTGACCCAGGCTGGGTGCTATAGACTACTGGGACTTAAGACTCTGTTCTTTTGAGGCACACAACATCCTTCATAGGCCACACTAGAAGGACGTGATGTGGAAAGCCCACTAATTGACCAGAGCTTTACCTCAAAATCATCTGTAGCCCTTGAACTTAAGGCTGAAACTACCTAGTGTGAGAAGAAGCAATTGACTGCCATCCCATGGGTATAGAATTAGCAGTCATTGGACTTTGGTTCGGATCTCTCACCTTGAGGGTGCCCAAGGAATGGTGCCCCTGGACCACCATATACTTACTATTGTAATACCCCCCTTGCTTTATGATAGCATGTATTAATCTGGTAGGCATGGCTCTGCCAATGTGAATGAATATTATTGAAAATCGTGCCCTAGTATCAAACCCCATTGTTTGTGTAAATTATGTCCAGTCACTTAAGAGAGTAATCTGTACAAGTGAACAATTCATGTATTGGGGTTCGGAGCCAGCCTATACTTGTGTGATTTTCAGTCATCAACAGTGTTTTAAATTCTATACCATAGCTAAATTAATTACACTATCAATAGAATTATCTTATGCCCCAAGGGGATGATGGATAAAATTCTCTAACATAAACGACAATGATGTCTCTAAAGTGAACCAGAGACATACATAAAGCATAGATATATGAATGGATTTGGAGCTTACACTTAATTCTAGCCCCAATCTAAGAACAATTAGTTCTATGACATGGCCCTGCTTGATGCTCACCCTCATAAAGAGATAAGGTGCTATAGCAAAGTACGGTGAAAAAAGTAGATGGTGCCAGGCTATCAGAAAGAATAGCATCTTGGGTCTTACAAGCTTGTCTTAAAACAAGCAGCCATCTAAGTGAGGCATCAACTAAGTCCATATGGAAGAAGTACACCACCTGTGTCATCCAAGAATTGTAAATATTATAATCCAAATCCAAAGAAGGGAATGGTATAAGAGTTTAAACTGTAAACACATAGTTTGCAGAAAGTGTGGATGACAGCAGAAGCCCCAAAGCTCTTTGCAAGGTCTGCATTGGGATTCAACCTCTGCTTACTCCCCTCTGACCACAGTTGAGGAATATGATTAGGCTCGTTATCAGACAGAGCATTACAAAGTTGATCATGGCAGATATGGTTAGGTTAAAATGTAGTATCTTGTCATTTGATGTCCCTTTTGACCCATTTTAAAGTTGTTTCAGTGTTTTGTCTTGTTTTGGAAATGTGAAGAAGAAGTACTTATTAAACATGCAGTGAAGCCTCTCTGACCATAGAGATACACAAAGATGTGAATAGCCACACTGGGGTACAGAAGGCGCTGGAAGGTGGATTATTGCAGGTGCACTTAGATCACCCAATCTCCCGTTTTACCCATTTTAAACTTGTTCTAGTTTGGAATGTTTTCTGTTTCATTTCTTTTTTTCATATTTTCCATTATCGTGGACAAATTTATTATTTTATTTTTTTAAGTTCAGTTTGTGTTTTATTTTATTTTCAATAGTTTTCTTGGCATTTTCTCCACATATTGTACAATTCAGTTGTTCAATTGTATCAAGAAGAGATATACAATTTTTACTACAAACAATTTTTGAACATATTTTCTTCCTTGTACTCATTGTTATTCATGTATATTTTTTCAATTTTAACAAAAATAGACACAAAAAACCTTCTCCAATTCCACAACTTCTAATGCATAAATTCAGTGCCACTGATTATATGCTCCATGTTGTACAACCATTACTGATATTGTTGGTCACTACCAACAATGAGTACAAGAAAGAATAAAATCTCCATATTGTTCTACCACCATCAAAATAAACATAATCTGCTTTCTTTTCAACCTTTTTCTGTTTTACTTTGCTGTTGCTGCTGGGTGCGTTAGTTATGTAATCTGGTGTCAATTTGGGACTTGAGAGGATTAAGAGTGAAGGGGAGGAGTCTAGTCTGTCAATCGGATCATAGCCAATGAGGCCTCCATGTGGGCATGGCCTTCTGAG
>NW_022103900.1:18720898-18727623 GCF_000313985.2 Echinops telfairi
TTTTTGTGTATGTTTTCCAGGGTAGGTAAATCTATAAAGAAAGTAACTGGATTAATGATTTCTTGGGGGTATCAGAGCGGAGGTTGGAGGGAAATGGGTCACTACCAACAATGAGTACAAGAAAGAATAAAATGTCCTAAAATTGATTGTGGTGAAGATTGTACAACTCTTTCTAATACGAGTGAACTATTGAATTGTATGATATGTGAATTATATGTCAATAGACATGTTTTTAAAAAAAGGACCCATATGGAAGATTGAGAGATGTCCCAGGACCATCAGAAGAAGAGCACATTCTAGATCTCTGTCTGAATTGGCAAAGACTGAGATCAGAGGCACCAGACAGTGGCAGAGACACAAAGTGCCAGAGCAAAGGGGTCAGGCCAAGACCAGAAGCTGAGGCAAAGAAACCAGGAGTCAGAATAGAGGAGTGGCTAGGCGACCATGGGACTGCGCTTCGGGGTCCATGGAGGGAGAGGAAAAAAGGCAAAGCAGCTGAGATGCTGAGGAATAGAGAGAGATTTTGCTGGCTGAAGAGAGGTGTAACTGAGCACTAATAACTGTATCTTTACAGTTTACTGATTCTCACTTGTGGTAGCTTGTTAACTCCCAAATAAACTCCCTTAATTGTGAGTATTGTCTGTGAGTTTTGTGTGTCTCTTACAATGAATTACCAAACCCAGCATAAAAGTAGTGTGCGTGAAAGAAAAGCTGATGTCAGAATAGGGTACATAAGAATAGAAAATGGAGGCATGTCAGACCCCTGCCTCATGGCAGTAGGGAAACCAGTGGTCAGATATGCACCCTCCCTCCCCAGGCTGTTTACACAGTAGGCAATACCGCCCCCTGGTGGGCATTGGAATGATTCATGGGGCACAAAAACAGATACCTACACTGTATCCTGGATTATGGGCCACCAACTGAATTCTGACTCATCACCACCCTACAGGACAGGGTAGAACTGCCCCATATGAGTTTCTGAGACTGTAACTATTTGCAGGAGCAGAAAGCTGTTTTCTCTGGAGAACAGCTGGTTGGTGCTTTTGAACTGCTGACCTTGTAGTTTTCAGCCCAATGCATAAGGACAGGTCGTCTATTATAGTTGAAAAGTTTTCAATTGCTAGTGGGTGCTGAGTAATTTTTATTTTCCTAAAAAGGGGGCAATAGGAAAAATAAATTTAGGAACCTATTGTGTGGAACATCAGCAGTAGTGTCAAACTGGCTGAGTTTAACCTAGCTCTCCAGATTACTAGCTGCACAAAGCTGGACTGCTTTCTTTCTTTCTTTCTTTCTTTCTTTCTTTCTTTCTTTCTGTCTGTCTGTCTGTCTGTCTGTCTGTCTTTCTTTCTTTCTTTCTAATCATTTTATTGGGGCTCATACAACTCTTATCACAATACATATATACTTTCTTTCTTTCTGTCTGTCTGTCTTTCTTTCTTTCTAATCATTTTATTGGGGCTCATACAACTCTTATCACAATACATATATACATCCATTGTGCCAAACACATTTATACATTCGTTGCCCTCATCATTCTCAAAATATTTGCTCTCCACTTAAGCCCTTGGTATCAGCTCCTCATTTTTCCACTCTCTCCCCACTGCCCCCTCCATCATGAACCCTTGACAATTTATAAATTATTATTATTTTGTTATGTCTTACACTGTTGGACTGTTTTCACATGTGTAGAATGAGGAGTCCTGGGGAAGAAGTTTGGTTATGGGTTGGGTTGCTAATCACAGGGCCAACTGCTCAAAACCACCAGCTTCTGTCCAGTAGAAAGACGAGGTTTCTAATCCCATAAAGAAACCCACAAGAGAAGTTCTACCTTGTCCTACAAGGTCACTGTGAGATGGATTAGACTTTATGTCAGGGAATATGTTTGAGAATGAAGTTAAAAGAGCCCTGGGAAAATGAAATCAGTGAATTGTTAATTGATAATAGTAGGATGGTGGAGAGGAAATTAACTACTCTAAGCACTGAGAATTTTAAATTAAAACAAACATATTTAGAGAATATAGAAAAGCAGTGTGAAGAGAAACCACTCAAACTGAGAATCTTCGGAGAACATATGTGAGGACCAACATCTTAATGAGCTACAAAGCCACTGGAAAAACTTGATATTGACTTTGGGATGTAACACAGTTGTTTTGTAATTTGCTATAAACAAAACGCTGAGGAAAGCATTTCAAAAAATTCAAAGTGTAGAGGTATTTTTGTTAGAAATTGACATCTGAACAATATTTGCCATGACTGGATTATGGACTTTGTGTAAATGAGCATAATAGACAGCTGTATCTGCCTGTGGTTTCCTTACTGCCCCGAGGCAAGTCAGGCATGCCTCCACCCTCCACCCTCCTTTACCTATTCTGACACAGGCCCTTCCTCCACAGCCCTCTCCATCTATGCTGGGGGCAATCATTTGCTGAAATGGCCACAGAAAACACCCAGACAATATTCATGACTTAGGGGTTTTACAAGTCAAGATCAGGAAAGAGTAAGGATACAGTTATTGATCCACAAAAACACGTCTCCCTAGCCAACAGCCGCTCAGCCACATGGTCCTAGGCTTCTGCCTCCATGGGCTTGACGTTCTCCTGGCACGTTGCCTCATGACCTCACAGTCTTGGCACTGCTCCTCTGTTCTGTCTCACATTGCCTCGCCTTGAACTCTAGTCTCAGCCTCACTGTTTCACTCTGTCTCATGATCTTCCTGCCAGTCTCTGGTGCCTCTTCTGGTCTTGGCCTCTGCCACTTCAGAGAGAGACCTTGAACATGTTCTTCTTCCAGTGGGCCCAAACGTTTCTGTCTCTGCTTTTGCTTCAAAGATGGCTCATCCTTTTATAGCCAGAGGGGTGGTAACTAAAACTGACCAATCTCCTCTATTAATGTTACCTGTGCTCTAATTGTGGTCCCACCCAATTATTCGATGGGAGTTCCAGAAGTATGGACAGAGAACCATATTAAAAATTTCACTCTACCACAGACTTTGAATATAAATAATTTCAGTATTATTAAAGAAGAGAATCAGCAGCCAATGGAATCTTCATAGAAATATTTTTCAGAACAGGTAATTAAATATAGCTACAAATAACCCATTTTATTCATTGCTCATGACAAGTTCTGGTTCATCTCTTTGACTCATCCATCTTCATTACAACAGTGGGTTTTCGTGTTTTATGAGATATGGTGGTTTTTTAAATGTTGCAAGAGTTACAAGAGTCTGAAGGCTTTACATCAGTAGATGATATTTAGCTGCTCCACAAGATCAAGACCTGTGTGTGTGTGTGTGTGTGTGTGTGTGTGTGTGTGTGATATACTCCATTATCGATCTGTTACAAAAATGATATCATGGGTTCAGAGTTTTACAATGTATCCTTTGATGTCAGAAATATTTGGAACAATTGTTGATAGAAGAGTCCCCTGCTTCAGAATACATCTTGTTGATTTATATGAGAAGAAAGACCATGGACACAGAATTTTAATAAATGAAGATTGTCATTTATAAGAACTGTGTTACAGGAAGCAAGAGAGGTATCACTAATCAGTCAGTGACATTTCCTTAGTCTACCAATTATATGGTCTTCTTTTACACCTAAAGACCATTTAAATGAATTTCTGAGTGTTGCAAATGGTTAACATTCTCAACTACTGACTGAACGTTTGGAGGTTCAAATCTACCCATGGGTGCCAAAAGAACAACAAAAATAATAAAAACCCTACAACATCAAGTCGATCCTGACTCACAGTGTCACTATACAGGGTTTCCAAGGAGATAATCTTTATAGTAGCAGATGTGCTGATCTTTCTCTTGCAGAGTGGCTGGTGAGTTCGAACCACTGACCTTGTAGTTAACAGTTCAAGCCTTACCTGACAGTACCACCAGGGCTTCTTTGCCCCCAAATAAATTCCTGGTAATTTAATTCTGCAGAAATCAGCCAATGAAAACCTCATGGGGCAGAGCTTTACTCTGACACCAGACTACTCTGTCACCAGGAGTCGGAAAGAACTTGACAACAACTGAGGAAAAACAAGCAAACTTAAAATGTGTTCCAAGAATTACTTCCATGTCCACAGGAGAAGGGGTGGTGGTGCACAGAACCCGGGAAGAAACAGGAAACCCAGGAAAAGGAGCTCCCCTAACAGTCCACATTAACGTAGAAGGCAGAGCTCTTTGAAGTTTATTTCTAGACATTTTCATTTCATTACTCATCTACATATAGTTGAAAGGGTTAATATAACTTGTTCAGTAAAGCAGTTAGGACCTAAAGGCCTCAATTTATGTTCAACAAAATAAAGCTTTAAAAATATTTAATATCTGTTAAGTGGGCATGATGGTTCTCCAGGAGGACAGACAATTAGGAATCTATTAGTTAGTTTGATTTTAACTTTTAGAACTTGTGACATGAATTTCTATTAATTATGGAAGCTGCTCTCTTTTTAATGACATAGTCCATGCCATACTGATAAAGAAAAATCTTCAGTAACTCATATGTAATTCTAATGAAGATATCCAGGACAAGCTGGCCACACTGTAAGGATTTCAGTCTACTTGTAATTTCCTAAAAGTAAATTTACTCTCAGCCTGACATCAAAAAATACAGCTCTATTAATGTCACCTTTATGTCAGCAAACAGATTAAATACTTCTAATATCCAGCATAATGACATTCTGTATGGTCTAGATCACATTGGTGATAGTATATTTGATACAGTTGTAAACCTTCGAAGAATACGCCTGCCTAAGAGAATAGCTTTTCTTCTAGTATTAAACGCATTACAGTTGCCAGTGTAAATCACTTGTCAGTCGATGGCAAATGTACCAGTGTTTTCATCTGAAAAAGGGGAGAAATAAAGTACAGATAATCTTTTTGGCTATTTTCTTGGCACCATCATACATTGGAGACTGACAGGTCCTTCACTTGAGTGACAGGTGTCCTTTGAAATGCCTCTGAACCAGTATCTGCACAGACTGTTGAAATGCATATTTCCATCCTTATCGTAAAGGAATGGATGGGCACGATAGGTGCTGTTAACATTGCAAATAGCTCCAGAATTATTCATTGTCAGCTCCAGGCAAAGAATGGAGGGAAACTTTTATTATTCACCATGCACAATAGCAGGATGCTTAATGATTCTCAGTTACCTTGGCAGAATTGTCTGTCGACTTCAGGCACTAGCAGTGGGTGACACAGGTCTGGCCAAGTGTTAAAGCAAGATCATACATTCTGGTCCCATTTTAATTTCTAATACATTAATCTTTCCCTCCCAGATGCACAATGAATATTCCATAGACTCTTGTTTGTCAGAAGCTGTCGGGCTTTCATCTATTCAGGTGGTTTCATTGACTGTGAAAGCGTGCTTCAAAGGCCTGATCAGTCAATGACAACTGTCTCACAATAGCATTGAGCAATGCTTTCCTTTTCTTCTTTTCAGGCATCTGATAGACAACTTTGACACCTGATCTCTGGGGACCTTATAGAGTCACTCAGAGTTCTTAAGAGACTTCCCTTACTTTATCATTCCAGAAAGAATTGTCGCAGGTGAATGTATCGCACTTTCTCAGGAGCTGAACCTGACCCTTGAATCCATCTCATTTATCCTGCAGGTTTCACAATGAATTAAAATGGATTAAGTTGGCTTAATGCTGTTTTACAAGCAAGTGGAAAGCACTGCGCCATTCATTTTTAATTTTAATCCTTTGTCTTAGCCTGCTAATTACTATTGTTTTAAGTTCATTATCCTGGCATACACATTGTTCCTAGGTGGATGCTAATGCTTGTAAGCAGCGTTCTGACTTTTGCAGGTACTGACCCTTCAATTGTAGAATTAGTCTCAGTCATTGCTGAACAGCAGACTTTGTAATCTTTAATTCTCTCTTTAAACTTTTATTCTTCTCTTGTCTTTAATTAATTGAGCAATAACCCCATTAAAGCATCAATGTGCAGGCGCAAGTTCAAGAGCATTCAAAAAGGGAAATTGAGAATCCGGTATCTGTGACAACCCTGTTAGAAGCATTCCATGATACCACATGTTTTGTTTATATAGTTTTCCAAGCATGTCCATGAAAACCCATCTGAGGTATACGTCATATCTCAACACTCTCTCTTCAGGCGATGTTTTCCTGTATTAAAAGCATAAAGTAGATAAAAATTTCTGATAAGGAGCCTGAAAAAATGAGCCAGTCATAGAATTCAATAAAATAATTTCTTGTGTAGACTTAAGCATCCTGATGTGATTTACCGTCTTGGAGAAGAATTATCCCCATGATATCTTAATAGAGGTTAGACAACTGTCTGAATATTTGCTGCGAGGAGAGTTTTTCAATCTCAAATTGGGAACTTCCAGTTATTACATAGTTCAACTATATTGTAAGTTGAAACCTAACTCCCTATTAGTTTCATCCACTGTCATAATTCTGTGTTCATGAGCTATGCACATAGATAGGCAAAAAGGAATTACCTTCTCCATTTTGATTACTTGAAGGGGCTGCTTAAGCCTTTTTAGGACAGCAGACAGACCCAATTCCTTTACTCAATCCTCAAGTCACAAATGTGAGACCCGGTTATGATCGCAGGGCTCTTTCCTAGATATTTTTCTCCCCTTTAGTAGGCCACTGGAGATCCCCTTGCAGAGGGGTCTCAGGGAGGAGATGAGCCAGTCAGGGTGCAATGTAACAACGATGAGGAATACAACTTTGCTCTAGTTCCTAAATGTTTCCTCCCC